>NC_056767.1:20012500-20372500 GCF_018687715.1 Carya illinoinensis
AGGAATTGTCTCAAAAAGAGTCTCAGACTGCTCAGGAAAGCCATCCTCGGATGCACTCTTGGAATCAAATAATGACAACAACTCCGAAACATCAAAATCATACACCATATCAACAACATGCACATCTGAATCGTCGCATCCACTAGGCATCTTGCAAGCGTTGAACACATTCATTTCGAATGTCATATTTCTAAAAGTGAGCTTCAGTACTCTACTTCGACAATTAATAAGTGCATTTGAAGTAGCAAGGAAGGGGCATCCAAGGATGTCAAGCGCTTGGTGAATAGTAGAGACTGGCTGCTGCATGTCAAGAACTACAAAATCCACTAGGTAATAAAATTTGTCCACCTTGACCAGCACATATTCAACTATACTCCTCGACACTTTAACTAATCTATTAGCCAATTGTAGCATAATGGAGGTCTTTTTCAGCTCATCCAATCCCAACTACTCATACACCGAGAGTGGTAGCAAGTTCACACTGCTCCCCAGATCAAGTAGAGCTCTCCCAATACGTGACTTACCAATCATAATGGAAGTGTGGGGAGAGCCAATATCTCCAAACTTCTGAAGAGTCTCACTGAATATTAGTGCACTAACTTGCTCTGTTAGGAAAGCTTTTTTCCTCACATTCAGCTTCCTCTTCATTGTGCACAAGTCCTTCAAAAATTTTACATATGAAGGCACTTGTTGTATTGCATCCAAAAATGGAATATTAATCTTTATTTGCTTGAAGATCTCCTGAATGTCAGTGTGATATTTGTTCTTTTGGCCAGCTACCAATATCTGAGGATAGGGAACCACATGTTGGTACCCCTTACTAGTTTCAACCTCTCCACTCACAGGCTTCTTTAACTCTAGCCTCACTTCCTCTGGTTCTTTCTCAACTTCATCAGTCTCTATTACATCTTCAGGTTTAGAACCAACTACCTCTCTATCCATGGTCATCTCAGGTTGAGGAACTTCCTTCCCACTTCTCAAAGTAAGAACGGTCTTCGCTGTCTCAATAATGTCCCCTGAGATATTATGCACTTGTTGTTGTTGTTGCATGTATACTTGAGGATTAGACTAAGGTTGTGCTGGAAATTTTCCTTTCTCTAGAGTGCTCAAGGTCATACTCATCTTATTAATAGTGCCACACAACTCATTTATAGCCTGAGTGTTCTGATTGTTTGTGGTGGCCTGAATCTTCATGAATTGCTGAAGTGTATTGGCCATCTGTGCCATATTATCGTCTAGAGACTCCTTTGTAGATGATTGAGGCTGAGAACTCTGTGCTGCTACATGAGGTTGAAATCCAGGAGATGCTACAAAAGGATACTTCTGAGAACTTTGATATGGCTGGTATTGGTGTTGAGGAGTACCCTGATGAAATGGTTGTTGCGCAGATAGTGGAGACCGGCCAGGCTAATCATTTCTCCATGAGAAATTTGGATGATTCCTCCACCCCGGATTATATGTGTTGAAAAAAGGATGATTTTGTGCTCTGTTAACCCAGTTAGCTAGTTGCATCTACTCAAACTCACTCTCTTGAAATACTTGCATAATCAAGCAGTCTTGGGTCTTATAGTTCGAATCAGCACATATAGAACATGCCTCTACTACTTTCACAGCCTTATCTTTTTCCATTTCCATGACCTCTAGTCTTCAAATATCATTTCTCAAAATGTAATTGTAATTTTAATGAAAGCTTAAATAAACAAAAAAAATAACTGACAAAATAAAATAAACAGAAAATAAAATACCCAAACTTTTAATCCAAAAATATCAAGAATACACCATAAACTTCAAATTGAAATTAAATAAAAAGTAGGAAATGAAAAGATTAAACCAAATGAACGGAGATGGAGATTGAAAACAGTGGAGGAGGTTGGACTGTAGTATCAATTGGACCCCTCAAGGAGTTCTTCAACGGTGCTATAGTTCCTCTTCTACTAATTAATAATTCTGAGTGACGTTGAATGGATGCCCCCAAGAGAAAAATTGATGTGGCTGAAAAATGCTCCAAAGAGAATATAAGTGTGTGGCTTGAATTGAAAACTACCCAAAAATGTGTTACGGCGCTAGGTGAAATAAAATGATGCCATGCCCTTGGTCAAAAGTCCTAATATGAATTGAATTCCTCTTACCAATTGACATGCGGCGCTCAATCAATAAAATGAATTTATGCATCATGTCCTTTTGTCCCAACTCAAAGTCTTCATAGAGTAGTGGTTGCCGTATAAGTCTTGAACTCCCCATGTAATGCCAAAAGTCTTTTTTAATCTCATGTCAAAAGTTGGTGCATCAATCAAAAAGTCTCCAAGTCAAAAGTAAAGAGTGAATTCTCCTTTTAACTCCCTTGCATTTCTTAGCCTATATAAAAAAAATAAAAATAAAAATTAGAAATAAAATAAAATAAAAATAAAGAATAGAATATCAAAAACATGTTATGCATGTAAAGGAACATTGTCCAATTAAATCACAAGCTATAATATTAAGCAAAAATCATAATATTTATGAATTTAAATTGCAACTCGGATTTATGCATCTTAATCATTTTTTCATCTAAAACTAATAATAATGTAACGAAAGAATTAAAATATATTAGTTCTAAATGTATAAAAATATGCAATATTTCAGCTCAATCATCTAGCTCTCTCTTGGTGAGCTTAGTTTTTATGTATGTTTTGGGTTCTTTTCTATTTTAGAAACTTTGTTTGTAAATTTTTTTGTTTAACGTCCCAATTTATTTCTTAAACATCCCTTTAGGTGAGTTTTATATTTAAAAGTCTAGTGCTCATTTTATAAGGGTTTTAAACTTTTATTTTGTTTTTAAATATATAGCTTATAAAGCAAAGAAATATAGAGTTGAATTATATTATTTAGTAATATATATATTTTAAAATATGAATTTTTGAAGTAAACAGTAAGTACAAAATTTTATTTTGAATCCTTTTAAAAGAGTAATTTTTTTATTTAACCAAAATTATGATTTTCTACTTTTCTACTTATAATGATTTTGATATTTTATAGTTAGACCTTAATAGTAAATTAGTTAGAATTTAATATTTTAGTCAAAGATTAAGTTGGATACTAAGGAATTATGGAAGTGATGATATTTTTGGATTAAGAGAGATTTAAGTTTTTGAGGAATCAAAATAGGCGATTTGAGTATTTCAAGTGCAATTACAAGTTACGTGTTCCATTGGAGATTTATTCAAGTTATATAATTTTCTATAGGTAACGATTGATTATTCATTTAGCACTGTTGTGAGGAATTTTTGAAAGACTAAAAATTTCAGGTAAGCGGGGTTCCTATACTAGACTTTGCATAAAAGAAATGAAACGAGGTTGAGTTGAAAAATATGCATGTTTTGTTATAAAAAGAAATGTGAAATAACCTCAGTTATTTGTTATGCATTACTTATGAAAGTTTGTATTGAAAATAAGTACTTTCTAGCATGACTAGTGTATACATGAGCTATTTTGGCATTTTGTTCTGAACCGTGCAAAAGAAAGCAATATGAAATTTTGTGAATAAATTATATTTTTGTGATTTGATTATGTTCTGTTCTAAAAATGTTTTGTACTCTGATATATTATGATGTGATTTCTAAAAACCTCTGGCATGACATTGTGTTTCTGTTTCTATTCCGTTCTAACCTTACCACGAGTGTAAAACTATAGCCTCTGTTCAGGTTGGTACCAACTTTTCTATTTCCGGTGCACTCACTTTGGAAATAAAGTAGTTTTCTACGTGGTCTTTTCTATGTCCACACTCGAGGCTCCAAGAATAAATGAGGGAAAGACTCACATTCTGTTTCTACTCAGTTAGCTACTCGAGTTTGCACAACCTTACCACAGGGGTTAAACATGGTCTCTGTTCTGATAGGATGAAGATGCTCAGTTACGCTATGCCAAATGAACTTTAAATACGAATATTTTCTTAAACTTTTGCTCTAAAATTTTTGATAACATGTTCTGATTCTACATTCTAAATTTTATAAATGCTCATGTTTGCACATTGGTATATATTCTCTACTTAGTGAGTTATTAATAACTTACCACTTATCTCCACAATATTTTTCAAATAATTTTGATAGTTCAGCTGGACAGCAAGAATAGGCAGTGTTAGAGAGTTTAATTATGTAGAGGAATGAGTGCCCTAGGGTACAAGTACTTATTTGAGAGTCATAGTTAGTAAATTGTTTATTTTCGGTTATTTTGATAAGTTGAGTTAAGGATATTTTCGAGTCTTTGGAGAGTTTCTAATTTATTTTTTTGAGAATTTTTTTTTTATTGTCGCTATGAAGGAATATGGATATTTGGGTTGAGCAAATGAATTAATATTTTATGAAGTTTTTTCAATTTTATAGTTGTAATATTGAAGTTGATATTAAGTAATAGGAGCTAACTCTCCGGACCTCCAGGATCAAAGCATTACTGTTGATCACAGCAGAGGTCCTGAGTCATTAAAAGGAAGTTTGGCCCACATGTGAGAGTGAATGTTAAGAATATAATACAAATAATTAAATTTACATCTTCCCATTGACTTAAACTTTTTGGATAAGAAGTGATTTCACATCTAGCATTAATATTTTTATAAAAATTAGAGATATGATATTTGCAGGCATAAAATATGTATGCCGTGCACTTCTTTTAAAAAAAGTAAGCAAATATGAAATCCACATAAAAATTAATTTTTTAATAGTAGACCTCACTCTTTTTCAAAATAAGTGCACCATGTTTACACAACTTAGGACTATATCTAACATTATTCTAACAGATAAAAAAACTCCAATTCTCTTCCATATTGCAATTGACATATTATGATTTAATTGGTAATCAAATTTAAGTTTGACTTTTTTTTTTCATAAATTAAATCTTACTATTTTAACAGTATATAGTATTAGAAATTTACATTTTGATACCTTCATCTATCTTGTATTAGCTTGCTACTGAAACAACTTATCGCGTTCATGTTGGCAATTAGAAAGTTATATTAGGGTTGGCAATATTTAACACGATTTATAAATTTGACAAGAAATAATATGAGTGTAATTTAACATAGGATGAATATGAGTGTGATCTAATATTTTCTCATTTTGAAAAAGAAATCAATTTCTTTATTCCAAAATATCTTATAGCACCTGATATTTCGAGTATGCATGTTTCTCTATTATTTCTTTTATAATTAATATTTGTAAGATTATTAACAATCTTTTCATTTTGGCTTTCTTGGATAACCTCTCCCATATTTTAAATAGGGTTAATTTCACTTTGCCACATTGAACTTTCACGCAATTCATAATGGGCTCCCCAAACTAATAATTTCGTCATAATGGAGGAATTGCTAACTTTCAAAACTTATCAATCTGCCCTTTCCGTCTACCAGTAGTGTAAAATGTAACGGAAAGTGCCTCAATGTGCTGCTCACATGTATAACATTCACTACAAAGATAAAAAGCACCCCTGACTTCATTGCCCCTAAACTGAAGGAGAAAATTCGAAAACCCTAAGTCAGTGCCTTTTCTTTTCTCTAGACCAGACTATCGATTGTTGTTCTCATATTGACGATCTGAAGGAGAACTGGTGTTTCATGGTAAACACATCAATCTGAGCGGCTTCTTTTTGGTTCGTCTTCATCAAATTCCTCTCTGTCTTTTTCACTCAGTGGGGGTCGCATAGGTGAGTCCATGTTGAATTCTGTTAGTTGATTGTATATTTTGTTCCAATGATAGAATTTGTATGTTCTATGTGTGAAAATGAGCAATTTGGCATGTGTATATATTGTTAGAGGGTTGGGCATTGTTAACTTTAAGCATAGTAAAAGCTAGGGTTTACAGCATAAAAATTTGGGTGTTTCTATTTGGCGAGCTTATTTGTTGTTCCATCTATGCGTATCTTCAATATTTGTGCATGGACATATGTTCAATTCGTTATATGTGACTTTTCCATGGTAAATGTTTTGGTTTTGAGGATATCTGTGTTCAATGTTGCACATGGGTGGGTCCAATGTTGTTTGTTTCCTAATATGACACTAGTGTATTGTTGAGTGGCTTTAGTGGTCCCAATTTGAGAAAACTATAGTGTTGATGTGTTTTTAGTTGTTGGGTTGTGACAATAGTGGTCCCTTGCATAGGAAAATGGACAATTTTTTTTGTTTGGTCCAATAGTGCCCAATAGTTTACGTTCTATTTGGTCTAATAGTTTACTTTTGTTTACTTTATGTTTGGTCTAATAATTGACTACTTTTAATTGACTCTGTAGTCCATGACTAATTTAATTGATAATATTTTGTAGGATGACTATGAGAAAGTTGCTTTTTGAAGTCCATCATGGTGGGGTAATTGTGTAACTCTTGTCCTTGTGGTGGGTTCTTTAGAAAATAATTTAAGGAAAATAGACAGGAATTATGGTTGCTTTTGAAATTATTTTCCTTTCGTACTAGGATACAAAAGACTTCATGTTTATAAATAAAACCTTGTTTTCTTAATTTAAAATGTTACAGCGGAAAACATTAAATTTCATAATTAAAGTTTCTCGTACAAAATAACATGCATAGGCTTTCATGCTCTTCCTCTTAAGCTGTGCCCGTCTTGACACGTCATGCTCATCTTGTTCCTAAGAGGGTGCACATAAAAACTAAAATGAATCGATGACTCATAAGCATTACTTTATATAGTTAAAATATAATAACATAGGTTTTCAGTCATGCATTCATCACTCCATACATATCATGCATAGACATGCAATTCGTTTTAAAATGTTGCGAGGTGGGTTTTTCTTTAAAAATGTTTTCTTCTCGTAAAACAGTTCCCCACGCCTCGCTGCCTTCATTTCTTAAATAGTCTGTTCATGCATACATCTTTTCATACATACATGCATTTTCTCTTAACATGCATGCATTCTTTCTTATTGCTTTCATTGGCCATTGTATACTATTGCACCCCCTGTGCTAGGGTTAGCAGTATTTTAGACCTGATTCCACCCGTGACTACGGGATGGGAATCCATTCCTTCAGGGTGCAGCACTGGGTGCACTACTAGTACTACTTACCAGGCATTGCAATCTGTCCAGTCCATTCCTTCGGTACCTTTTCCATTCCATTCATATGACCATTATGTATTTTCATACATTAAACATTCAGTCCATTCATTCATTTCAGTCCTTTCATTCCTTTACAATCCATTCAGTCCATTACATTTCTTTTATTCCTTTCATTCAGTTCATACAGTTCTTCAATCTTTTCATTCATAAAAGTCATTTTAAAAGCATAGGACATTTTAAAATAGTTTTCTTTCAAGGTATTGTTTAAAATGTCAGTTCGTGCATCATTTAAAATGTCAGTTCGTGCATTATTTAAAACGTCAGTTTGTTTCCTTTCGTAAACATACATACAATATGTACCACTTAGAACATCTATTCACATGCATACACTTACGTACTTTGGGTGCGTGAGAAGAAGCTGCCAAGGAGGGTCGTTACGTACTGATACTTGAAAACTTATACTTAGCGTTCTTTCTTAAAACATTGTTTCGCGTCAGTTCACAAAGCATAGTAAAAGAAAAGTGTTTCTTTTTCATCTTCTTTTATTTAAGAAAACTCTAGAAGAGTATGAACACAATACTTATCTGGACTTCATGCCATACTCATTCCATGCAGTCCATTCGTGTGCTATCTGACAACCTACATGCATACACTTAACCTTACATCATTATCTATCTAATGCATAAGTAACTATCTTAAAAATAGAACTAGGCTTCACTTGGAACACTCTCCATCCATCCCTGGGCTCTTACGTGCCATTTACTATGCTAAAACCTTTAGAGTCTTATTTCTTAAAGTGAACCTCTGTGATTCACCTTAGGGTTAAGACACTAAGACCTTCGTCTTACTCTTCTACCAATCCACATGTCGACGCATGACTCAGACTGACTAAGTCATGCATCCTAGTCCTAGACAGTTTACCCCTTACTACTTTCATGTATCCTAGCCCATACTCAATCCACATTCCCCATCCATACAGGCCACATGACTTTAAGCCAACTCTGAGGCTTAAATATCGTGCAACCATGCTTAGGAAAGACTTTAAGCTACACGTCTCTCGCCAGAGGCACATGTACCTTATTCCTTTTTTACCTAAAATCAACTTAAAGTTCAACGAACGCCCGCTTGTATAAACAAGCCCCATACTCCGATACTAACTTGTTCAAATCCGGTCGATAGGATTCTTCCTACTTCTTGGCCATGTACAAGTTCATCCCGACTCTTAACAAGAGGATTGCATCCACAAATGCACCTCTGTCACATCACATAGCTCAACACGTTATGGCACGACGCCCGTCATGCTTCTGGTGCACTACTCTTATACTTTTCCACCACTTTACATATATTATTAGCCATAAGTCAACCACAAGGTGACACCCGTCATCTCGGACTACAGGCCATGTCACAGCTATTTCGAGACACTGTTACACAGTTCCCAATGCTACACAATACACTCTATACTCCTCAACTACACAACCATCCTTTTATTCACAACACGCCATATGGTGCGTCGCTACACAACACAGAGCACACGCCACGTGTACTCTCTTCACTCTACGCCATATGTCACTACAGCGCACGTCACACAGTGCGTCACTGCACTACATGAAGTACACTCCACGTGTACTTTCTTCACACACCACACCGCATCACAACTATGGCATACACCTCACACCCATTCTCACAGCACAGTCCACAATACTATACAGTTATGCCCAATACTTCGTTACACAGCCACACTTCACTTCACAACTACACAGTGGACTCCACAATATTACTAACAACACAATCTACAGTCCAACCAACTAACTAACATTAATATAAATAACAAGAGATAGAGGGTTATACCATCGACGGGATAATCCATGTGTTGCTCGCTACTCGTCACAGTCAAAGACGTCAGAGGAGTCGTACGTTGCTGTAAACACTACGTATAGTGGCGGTTAGCCACGTACAGTGATTGTCCACCACGTAAAGTGGCGGTTTGGGCTTAGGGATAGCTAGGCTTGATCTTGGAAAGGCTCAAGGTGGCCTCATGGTGGTCTTGGTGGCGGAGCATGGCGGCATTCCGTTGTGAATAGTGCACCCGAGAGAGAGTGAAGATGCTTGAGAGAGGTGGGGACGGGCTGGACGTTATGGCTAGGCATGGAAGAGCTTGAGAAAGGTGTGGTGGAGCTGTGGTGGTGAGGTGGTGGCTGGACAGTGGCTCACAATGGCAGATCGGTCATTAGTAGTGTAAATCGTGCATGTGAGAGTGGGGTAAAGTGAGAGTTATGGGTAACTCGGTTGGACATGAAAATAGTTAGGGAAGGTCATGGTGGTGAGAGGATCATGGTGGTAGGTGTAAGGTGGCGTGGGTAACCGTGCACAGTGGTGAAACTCTGTGTGTGTGTGTGCGTGTGACCCATCGAGGAGAGAGAGAGAGAGAGAGAGAGAGAGAGAGAGAGAGAGAGAGAGAGGTAGGGGAAAGGAAGACCATGGAAATGAAGTCCATGGAGTGGGGATGCTGTTGGTGGTGGTCGGAGGCCAAGCTGGCTGTGTGTGGTGGTGCTACAGTGGAGAAATGGGCTTGAAACCAATTTTGTGGAAGTTGTCATAAAAGGAGGAGGAGGGCACGTGGGAGCTCACCTATGGGAGGAGATGTTGGCCGGAGGGAGAGGAGCAGATGGTGACCGGCAGTGAGACCATGGGTGGCCAGCGATGGTTGGGCTGGAGGAGGGAAGAGTTTGGCTATGGAGAGAAGTCGTGCGTCGGGTTCAAGGGGAGGGAGAGAAGAGAGAGAGAGGGGAAAAAGAGAAAAGTGAGGAGAAAAAGAAAGGGGCTTGGATATTTAATCCAGACCATTCGTTTAGGGATCTTCAAAACGATCTAACGGTGAGTTTAAATACTGATTTGAAAATACGTAAATGTTTTATTTAAAATAAAATACTGAGAGAAATTAAGATAAAATAAAGTTTATAAAATAATATTCCTTCACCATTAATTAAAATGATGAAGTCTCATTAATCACTCGAAGAGAATAAAACCATTTAAATTAATTTAGAATCTTCAACATAATTTAAATTTTGTAATATTTTTAAATGACTAAAATATTTTAATTTAAATAATTTTTCACAATTATAATATTTTTGAATTTTTCACAATTATAATCTTTTTGGAGCTCTTCAAAAATAATGTAATTGTGTTATTTAAAAACAAGTTTAGTTCAATAACACTGAAAATATCACATATAAATATTTCTAGAATATTTAAAATATCCGTAAGTTTTAAAATATCGAACTTGCTTTAAAATCTGCTTAGTATTTTTTAAAACATGTCATCGAGACTTGGCATGTAGAACGAGACTCGTAATTAAAGAAGAAAGAAGAAGGGGGTTATTACAAATTGATAGGCAGCACAATGGAGAATATGTTGGAGGTAAGACTGATAGATGATTGTGACTAAGTATGGTTACATTCTAAGTGACCTAGTCTACTATAGACAGCTAGGCTTGGGAATACTCAATGGTCTTAAGTTGCTTACTTTTGACCATGATGTGCTGTCTATGGTGACTGCATATGAGGGTCAACAAGTAGTATCTTGTGTGTCATTCTCGAACTACAGTGCACTAGTCTGATTTGGATAATCATCATAATGAGGAGGATGTGAGTGAGGATGAGGAGGATGAGGAAGAAGTAGAAGCACGTTGCCTTGGACTTAATGATCCATTTTGGTAAGCAATGTTGAGTAGTGAAGATGAGTTGTGTGACATTGATGTCAGTACAGTGGGAACATCAAGGTCAAGGTCAAGGATGAGGTCTACACAACCAGTGTTCATTGGTGTTGATGGTCAAGTGTTACCTAATGATAAAGAGCCACAATCTCCCTCAGATGTTGAGGATGAGGAGGATGAAGGGAGAGTCATCTGCCACCTGGAACAGACCAAGATAGAAGTGCTCCAAGCAATGATCCATCCTAGATGAACTGGTTAGTGGCTAAGTCTTCCTTATTTACTATACAATATTAATTTAAATATATGTTATGCATGTTGATATCATTCATTTACATTTAAATGTGCTATATAGGTCATTTCACAACCTCCACTATCAGAGCCTTTACAACCAACAACCCAATCTAGCCAAACTAAGCACACTCCATTGTCAGTGCATTTGCGATCAACAACCCAACCAAGTCCAACAGTGCAGACTCCCCTGTCAAAGCCTCCACAGTCAGTAGGCCAAACTAATCAACTGCAAGTCAATTTGGGTTGTGTGCCCAAGTTGATCCCCAAACGAGCACCCAGGGGGCGTTTTGCAAGACTTGAGGACCACCACTAACAAAATGTACACTGCCACCTGTGTTGGTAGACTTAGATGTCGATACAAGTAATCCAGTAAAAGGAAGACTGTGCTCTTGGGGCAATCCTAGAAAGAGGGGTGCAATTCAGAATTGGTCAATTGCTACCCAACACCCAAGTGCCTCCTGCCAAGGCTAATGCATCAGTGTAGAAAGGGAAGGGTGTAAAGTCATCTTCACGTGTGGTGGTTAAGACTAATGCATTGGAGAGAATGAACCAAAATCAAAATGGGAAATGGAAGAGACCAAACTGGCAATATTAACTACTGTTGTACACAGGAAATGGAAATAGACTACAGTAGGTATTAGAAAACTTTTGTTATAATAGTCCAGTAGTTATGGTTTTATGGTGACATTCCCATTGAGGGATTTTGATATGTATGGTGACATTATTATTAATCATTATTACCCCCATTTGACTAATATGTACTGATTTTTTTTTGGATGGGGAACAACCTACTCTTGCTATGTGTGATAGGCAAGAGATTTATGTATGCTATATGATAAAGCTGTGAAATAATTACTTTGCAGTAGTCTGATCTAATAGTCACCAAGAGCACACATTAAGTTCTTGCCACCAAATTCAATACATAACCAAATTATATACAACAACCAAAGTCAATACAACAACAAAAAACTATATAACAATCAAATTGAAAACAACAACCAAAGTCAACATGTCCAGAAAATTACATTAACCAATTCTAAGCTATTATCAAATTCTTGCGACCTTCATCACCATCATGGGACATAACCATACAAATAACAGCAACAACCAAAACAATTATAGTGACACCACACCATATGTAGTTATTGTATTTCTTGTGCAAGTCCTTCGATTTTTCCTTCTCCTTATACAATAACTCTTGGATATGCTCCTTGCGCTACTCTCCATCACCAAGTTAGCCTCGAATTTTGACTTCTTAATTTTCAACTCACAATTCCGTATCCAAAGTCTATCTCGTATTTGGCCAACAACATCTCTGCATGTGGAGCAAAAATCATCATCTACCCAATCAAAAAATATACAACACCTGTCTCCACCCCCATGTTGACAATCAAGAGTCCAATATGGGCATCTTCAAATCTTCCTTTTGTAGTTATCATCCATAGTTGACGGTCTTAGACGTGCCTGCAGATTGCAACGGCAAAATGGGCCATCCGATGGTGCTTTACCACCAAGCTTGTGCTAGATGAAGCAATGGACATCTTTCACAATCTATTGAAATATACTTGATAGTCATGTATATAAGTCTAAGTCATGGCAGAATTGGATCCATGCAATATATAATGACAAATAAACTGGAACATTGTCTAAGTATGATAACATTAAGATTAAGACAATATTCATTTATAGTCATAAAAGGTTTACAATAGCTACTGGAAATTATAGATTCATAAATTGGACGCTACTATGTTGCAAACACCAAACTTAAATTAACATACAAGCCAACCTAATATCTATACATAAACAACCTACGCCTAATATTGGTACAAAGCTACATAAATGGAGCTATCCAACATTGCTTAAATTCTTATGCATGACTTATTCAGGAACTAATATTTCAACAATCATGCATAGAGAAAATTCTAACCAAAAAGCTAACTTGTTAGTAAGATTCTGGTGATTCAACTGTTGGCCATTCTTGACATTGTGACGCCCCCAAATCCCCACGCCCGAACACGGGGAAATCGAGATGTCCGGATGGTGACAGCCCGGGTCACCATCCTATCGACAGGTGCCAAGTGTGTGCAAAGGCAACAGATGTGCACAAAGAAACCCGCAGCGGATAACGAAAGTCATAACTAAGTACCAGAATTTTTTCTTAACGTAATACAAGCTGTTTAAAACATACATAAATAAAGCATTACAAAAACACAAATACAGTTTTAAACCAAATATAAAGCATAGCATCAGCAACCCGGCGGAGCCGCATCCTCGGGCTCAGCCTCCTCCTCTTCGTCCTCAAACTCTGCACCAAAAGCTACGGAACCAAAAATGGTACCGCAGGTAAGTAAAACCCAAACACTACCAGATAAAAACACATAGGACGCAAACAATATGCATGAAACATGCCCAATGCACAAAGCCCACAAAACACGATTTTTCCACACACGCCAAAAAAACACATTTGGCCCAAAAACACATCTTTTCCAAAACCACGCCAAAAGTCACATTTGGCCTTTATCCGACTCAAACCAGAATCCATATTATCCGTATGCACCATGACCTCCCCTAGGGGTCATCCGCACACCTTGGCTCCAGTGCCACACCGCAGAGTACCACTACGCATGTGACACCTAACGAGCGATGCCCAGTTCCACGCCCCGCGTGTTCATAGCCAAGCATCCTCTAGCCCTCACCAGCGAAGGGCCACGGAGTCGGTGCGTAGAGCGATGCCCGGTTCCGCGCCCGGCGCGTTCGTAGCCAAGCAACCCCTAGCCCCCGCTCCCGTCGTCTAGCGACAACCCAGGGGACATCACTCAGTTTATTCCGCTCCTGAGTGACCAGAGGAGCTCCACCGGGATAATACCCCATCCCAGCTTGGGGTCGTGGTACACACGTACCCGTAAGACCACTTACGCCAATAAACAGGCTTTTCTCAATTAAACAAAAACACACGTGCATGCACCATGCAATGCCATAATAATGCATAAAAATAATCCAACAACTTAAATCAAATAAACAAGCAACTCCGTCCTCCATCCATCTGACCCCTGAACTCCTCGGACTCAGTCCAGAATCAACCAACCAGCAGATAAAATAAATGAATGAGAAATATATATTTAAATCTGAAAATAGGGTTTGGAAAATACTTACAGCGCTATATGGCAATTTTAGAAAACACGAGGCGTTGCAAACGGCGGAGAAAAAGCAACGTCACAGTGAGAATTCACTGTGGCCGTGGGTTGTGAAAAACCCACTTTTGAACGGGGACAAACTAGGGCTTGGGATTGACAGGGAATGGTCTAGGGATGATTGTGAAGCTATTGGAAGTGGTGGTTGGCCGTGGGTGGCGGCGAAAACGGCGGTGGGAGGCCGGATTTTCCAAAAAGGAAAGCTAGCTCGTAGGAGCTGTTCCGGTGGTCGTTGGTGGCCGAAAATAGGTGGGTTAGGACGGCAAGGGACCGGTGATGAAGTGGTGAAGAAATGGTGGCCGGAGGTGGAGCGACGGCGGCGAATCGGAGCCAAACCCGTGCGGGCTTTGAAGAGGTTTTCCAGCCAAACGGCCGATCGGATGGGGGTGAGTTTTGGTGGGAAGGTGCGCCGGAGGGAGGGGAGCCAAACGGTGCCGGCGGTGAGCCACACGGTGGCCAGACGGCGGTGGTTCGAACGGCTGAAGATTTTCGGCATGAGGGAGAGAGAAGAGAGAGAGAGACTGGGGGGGTCGAGCGGGAAAGGAGAGAAAAAAGAAAAAGAAAGAAAAAAAAAAAGAAAAAGAAAGGAAAAAGAAAGAAGGAAAAAAGAGAAAAAGACAAAAAAAGAAAAGGAAAAAGGAAAAGAGGTGTAGGGAAAAAGATGAGGTCCAAACCTCATTCTGGAAAACAAAACTAAACCGCCGACACGAGATTAAAACCACAAAACAACTAAAAGAAATAAAACACAACATCAATTAAATAAAAAAAACAATTTTAAAATGCAAATAAATTAAAATAATAACTAATATATTAATTAAAATAAAAACAACTATTTCAGCGAAAATACACTCAAAAGCGGGTCATCACAGACATTGTGCAATATTTCAGTAAGGTCGAAACTTCCTAAAAGCTCAAAAATTGTTGTATCCACTTTTTATTCTGCTCAAACTTGCTATGCAACATCAATGATCTTTGCCAGAAAATAATCTCATCCATCCGTATCTGTACCTTCTATATCGTCCAAGAAACATCCATAAGTCGATAAAAATACTTGCATCATTTGCTTATGCTATTGTTCTTTCACCTGAGAAAAAATATGAAGAAACGCACCAATCTTTTGACATATTTACGTATTCTATCTATATATATATATATATATATATATATACGTATGGATACAATGAGTGTCTACTATAGCTCTATATTTCTATTTTACATGAAACACAGTATGCAACTCTTGGGGTGTGTAGCTACTACAAACAACAAGAAGCATGAATTAATTTCAGTTCCAATAGAAACTACAATTAAGACTGATAATTTGAAGGTAAAAAAATAAATGTATTTTCAACTTTAATTCTTAGCAACTGCAGTAGAATAAAGAGATTGATCATAGAAGCTCATAAGAAGACACAGTCTCTTGCGTATTCCTAGAACAACAAGCAAAGCAGCAATGGATGCGAAGCCCCAGCTCTACTTCTCTATGAGACACAAGCCCTAGAATCCCAAATGACTAATGCAAAGTACGGTAAGGTTTGAGGGATTTTGATACTAATGAGGAGCACGGGGGCCATGAAGTCGATGCAGTCAGGAATGTTTTTGTCTTTGCAGTGAATGTTATGCACGTGGAGGCACTTTCCATTGCATTTGACATTACTGGTAGAAGAAAGGAAGGGATTGATAAATTTTGAAAGTTAGTTGGTCCACTACAACAAAATTATTAATTTGGGGGGTAACATTGTGTATTGCGTGAAAGTTTGAGGGGGCAAAGTGAAATTAACCCGTTTAAATAAAATAGGCATTACTCATTTCAAAGAAGAAGAGAAACAATAAAAGATCATTTCTCATCTTTCATATGGAAAATGATAAAAGATCGAGGGTCATGTTTGGTAAGTTAAAGAAAAGAGAAATATTTTAGCCATAAAGAGATTACATAAAAGTAAATCTACAAATTTACATGAATTGATGTGGTAAGTCAGATTGTAAATTTACTTTTATCGTAAGGTAGATATAATGAATTACATGAAACCATATCAATTTATAAGTTTAATTTTATGTAATTCCTATATTATTATTATTATTATTATTTGTAATTCCTATATATGTAGTAGTACTTTTTAAATAGATTCATTGGAAAATGTATATAAGATTATGAACACACAAAAAAGTTAATTGACCAAATACGAATCCATCTACTCAACATGAACTCAAATGACTTATTTAGTTATTCGGGTCAGGTTTGGATTGACTATCTCATTAGGAAAATGATTTGTACAGTCATATGGTATGCAAGATTCACACACTCTCTCTAAAATAACTTAAATAAGTGACAAATTTGGAGCTTGCATAAAGAAAAATCTACTTTTAATTATGAACCTTAATTTTTTTTCAAAGGAAATGTATGGAGCTTGCACATCCTTAAACTATATCTACCATTATTCTTTCCATAATTTGAACTTGAATAACCCAACATGAACCCAAATGACACGACTTGCAACCCTTAGTTGACACGTAGCATTTTGGTTCTACATGAACCACTCCATTAAAAAAATTTTTAAAAACAAAACATATAGTTGAAAATAAGAACAAAATATTATCAAACAAAACTACAACAAAAATGTGTGGAGTGTAAAATTTAAAAATAAAGTTAAAAATAAAATAAGGGATAACCTCTAGCCCAATTGCCTAGACCAGGGGACCTCGTCCCGACTATGGGAAACAACTATGGGAAAGATAGATTCTTTAGGCTACGGTTGATGTTGAATTAATCTCAGATGATTTAAGTTGATTTGTAAAAAATAATGTTTTGTAGGTCTCATTAAGATGTGTTTGAATATATGAAGTAGATTGAGATGAATTTAACTTTATAAGAAGTTGAAAAAGTAGTAGATCTCATCAATAATTAGTTTGATATGAGTTGAATTGATTTCAATAACCAAATACACCCTAATCTACCTAAGAAAGGGCGTGTGCCATTCTCTTCCAACTAGGTGGCTTATTCTAATTTAAGTGTTGCTTGAGAGCACTCACATCGGGCTCTCTAAACATTTTACTAAATTTTGGCAACAACAAAAAAAAAAAAAAAAAAAACACTTTTCACTATTTTAATTATTTATTTTTTTCAAAACTTCCTGCATCTCTGTCTTTATTATTTCTCTAATCTATTAAAATAATCTTTATTTATTCTTAACATTATTATTTTTTATATTATTTCTTTTCACATTCTCTTAATTATACAATTATTTATTGTTCTTGTGTTTTCAACTCTTCATTTGTAATGAAATTTCATTAAGCTATTTATTTCTCCAAAAAGTAATGTTTCACAATCATCAAAATCAGAGCTTTTGCAATGATAAACATGTTTTTCCAAATATGCAAGTTTTGGGCTTCATTTGAATCTTTGAATGAGCTCAACTTATCTCAATTAGGTTCTATTTTAGACCTATATCAACGTCCAAATACACAACTTCTAAATCACTAAACATCATTCAACTCAAAACCTATTTATATGTGGGATTCATAACTTTTTTCAATTCAATATTCTGACAATCTTTTGCAACTTCTCATAAATACATCTAAATTCATCTTAACATTAAAATAAATCTACACTCATCTTAGGTGGGCTCAATAAAATTTACTTCAATATTTCAACTCACTAATATTCATAAAAAACTCAACTTAATCTAACTAGGGGTGAGTTCAGTCCGGTCCGGGAAGGTTTTATGGACCGGACTGGACCTATTCGGTCCAGGGTTTTCCTACCCTGGACTAACCGAACTCCCTAAGGGTCGGAATGATCCGGTCCCATTCGGTCCGGTCCGGTCTGGTCGGTCCATTCTGTCCACGGTTGACTTTTTTTTTTTTTTAAATCCTATAATATTTTGTTTAATACTTATGTAATTATATTGTGATATATTTAATATATATAGTATACTATTATATATATTAATATATATTAATAATATGCTAATACTATTAGTCTATTAGTATATAGTAAATTAATAATAGTTATTAACTTATTTGCTATAACTAATAATACACTAGTACTAATACTATAACTAATAACTATATGTAATAATAGTAATACTATATGTAATATACTAGTATTACTATATCTCTTCAAACACCACACATTTATTAATACTCTATGTCGTACTATATTAAATAATAGTAATACTCTTATTACTAATACTCTATGTAGTTATATTAAATACTATATTACTAATACTCTATATAGTTATAGTGATTTAATACTAACATATTACATATTAAGTTAACTATACTAATACATTATAAATTTATACATATATGATATATTATAATTTATACCATAACTCTTATAATATGTTAATATATTAATATATACTAGTACTATATATTATAGTTAATAGTTATACATTAAATAGTATAATAATACATTGATACTAAATATATATAGTTATAGACTTATAATAATTTAGTTATTATAAATTTACGATTAGTTATAGACTTTACTATTTAATGTCTATACTATAATATACTAAAGTCTATAACTAATCGTAAATTCATAATAACTAAATCATTATAAGTCTATAACTATATATATTTAGTATCAATGTATTATTATACTATTTAATGTATAACTATTAACTATAATATATAGTACTAGTATATATTAATATATTAACATATTATAAGAGTTATGGTATAAACTAGTATAGTATTACTTATAGTATTAGTATTATAATTTACGATTAGTATAGACTATACTAATAGTCTATAAGAATTTATAGACTATACTAATAGTCTATAACTATTAGTAATATATATAGTTATAGACTTATACTAGTATTAGTAATATTAGTTATGTTGAATCAATCAATTAGTATAACTATCAGTAATTTGTATTAAACTATTAGTAATTTAGTATAGCTATATTATATCAGTAGTATTAGTTATGTTGAATCAATCAGTTAGTGTGATGCCCCCAAATCCCACGTACGGACACGGAAAAATCGAGACGTCGAGATGATAACAACACAGATCACCACCCTATCTCCAAGTGCCAAGTGTGTGTACATGCAACAAGTGTGCAAAAGAAAACACGCAGCGAATAAACAAAGTCATATAACTAAGTACCATAATTTTTCTATGTTTAATACAAACCCGTTCAAAACATTCATAATAAAATATTACAAGCTACAAATATTGTTTCAAAACCAAACTACAAGGCATGACACTTCAAATCAATACTCCGGCGGAGCCGCCTCCTCGGGCTCAGCCTCCTCTTCCTCCTCGATCTCTGCATCAAAATCTACGGTACCAAAATGGTGCCGCAGATAAGTAAAGATCCAAACGCTACAAGATAAAAACATATTAAACTCAAACAATATGCATGAAAGAATGCAAATGCACATATCCCATAAAACACATTTTTCCACGCACGCCAAAAATCTCATTTTGATCCAAAACATTCCCTTTAAACATAACCTCGCCATTATCCCCGATAATGGCCCATAAACCAAACCATCAGAGCACCGTAGACGGGAATCGCAGGCGGGATTCTATCACCGTCCCTGCTTAACACCATCCCTACGCGTGCACCACAAGTAGGATTCTACTACCGTCTCTGCTCACCACCGTCCCTACTCACCATCGTCCCTATGCGTGCACCGTAGGCGAGAATCACAAGCGGGATTCTACCACCATCCCTGCTTACCATCATCCCTACACGTGCCTCTGACTCAAACCAGTCAATCTAATCATTCACATATATCAAAAACATTTCTCGCTTGAAAGCCCAGTTTTCAAGTTCCAACACATGTACATACATGCAATGCACACCTCAAGACACAATTCATCCAACAAATAACTATATCAACAAAATCAAGCAACTCCGTCCTCAATCCATCAGACCCCCGAACTCCTCGGATTCAGTCCGAAATCAACAAACCAGTCAAATAATTTATTGTAAGAGTAAAAATATATTTAAATCTAAAATAGGGTTTGTAAAATACTTACAGTGCTATAAGGTATTTTTCGAAGGATCACGACGTTGCAAACGACGGAGAAAAAGCAACGTAACAGTGTATTTTACACTGTGGCCATGGATTGTAAAATACCCACTTTCGAATGGGGACAAACCAAGACTTGGAATTGATAGGGAATGGTCTAGAGATGTTTATGAAGCTAATGGAAGTGAGTTTTGGCCGTGGGTGGCGGTGGAAGTGCAAAAAGGAGCAGATAGGAGTTGAGCTCGTGGGAGCTGCTCCGACAACGGATTGGGGCCGGAAATGGGTGGGTTAGGACGGTAAGAGGTAGGGGATGAAGTGGTGAAGAGGTGGTGGCCGGAGGTGGAGCGACGGCGCCAGAAATGGCTCAAAGTCGTGCAGCTTAGATGGGCTGTAGGGGGTTAACGGCGGCTCGGATGGGGCTGGTTTTTGGTGGGGTGGTGCACCGGCCGGAGGGGAGTTGATTGGTGGGGGTGGTGTCGGCCACGTAGGCCGGCGGCGGTGGGTCTGGGTGGCTCAACTGGACGGCAACGGGAAGAGAGGGGGAGAGCTCGTGCGCGCTGGGAAAGAAGGAAAAAGAAGAAGAAAAAGAAAGAAAGAAGAAAAGAAAAAAGAAAAAAGGGAAAAAGAAAAAAAAAAGATGGAGAAAGAAAATGAGGTCCAATCCTCACTTCCGGAATCCAAAAACTGATCCGCCGAAAACGATTTTTTAAAAACCATAAAACGACTAAAATAAATTAAACACCACATCAATTAAAATAAAACTAATTAAAATACAATAATTTAAAATAAAGGAACTAATATATTAATTAAATTAAAAACAACTCCTTCAGTGAAAATATACGTAAAAACAGGATGTCACCATTAGTATAACTATTTTCTACATTATTCGTATTAATAATATTAGTATTAGTTATAACCATGTATCCTATATTAGACTTAAGAGTCTTAGACTATAGAATAAACTAATAGTATTAGTACAACTATATAACTATATATTAATACTAATTATAGTGAAAAGTATAACTATATAATAGTATTAATAGTAGACTAATTGTATAGCTATATATTAGTATTAGTTATATTTTTATAGTGATTTAGTATATTATAATTTATACTATAACTCTTATAATATGTTAATATATTAATATATATAGTAGTACTATATATTATAGTTATACATTAAAGAATATAATAATACATTCATACTAAATATATATAGTTATACAGTTATACTTATAGTGATTTAGCTATATATTAGTATTTGTATTACTTATAGTTTTTAATATAACTATATAGTCTATATTAGTATAAGTATAACTATAGTATATTATAATATTAGACTATTAGTATTATTTTTTTTAATACCATATTAGACTATTAGTATTAGTATATAATTATAAATATTAGTATAAGTAAAAAATTATATAATTAATTTATAAAATTATTTATATAAATTATATTTATTTTTTTTTATTTTTTTTCATTCGGTCCAGTCCGGGGTGGAAAATCCTTGGACCGGGACCGGACCGAATGACTTCGGTCCTCCTAAAGATGGACTAGACTGGACCGGACCCAATTTGGTCCGGTTCGGTCCGGTCCAATCCAAAAATGGCCGGTCCGGACCGGCCGATTCTCACCCCTAAATCTAACATCTAAATCTAAATAGGGCCCCCCCCAAAAAAAAAAAAAAGACTTGGGTTTTTAGACTTATCTCTCATGATTTTGTTTATTCATTTTGACTTTTCATGTATTTAAATTTTTTGTTTTAATTTTTTTCTTTACTTAATAGTTAAGGAAGTAACTTTTAATGTATTGATGTATTTTTTTATTTTTAAAAATATTTAAATATGTTTAAAAATGTAAAAGATAAAAAATAAAATAAAATTTATACTAATGGGCACACCTAGCAATAAAAGCTGAGCAGTACATTCGCATCGCCATTAGTCTTTTTGAATAAAGATTACATAAAACGACAAGTGGGTTAATGTGTATTTTTCATATATTAAAGTTATATAGCCAACAAGGAGGCCGAATAACTGTTAGCCTTTAAAGGAGATGGTCTTGTAGTAACTCCACCTACCATGATCACCACCATTGCTACAGCCTACATAGACCACTCCTTCACTCCATAAAAAATTATATAGAAATAGAATAAAAAATATCTTATTATATTTTTAGCTTTACTTGACTTCCTGAAACAAATTCTTGGTTCCGCCACTACTTGCTCAACAAATAGTTGGGCTAACAATCTCTCATGAAGTCTAGCAAGCACTTGAGAACATGTTCTTATTACAGTCTAATCATGTTAGGGCGACAGGCCAATTAATCTACAAGTCAATCTTGCCTCCTTCAAGAAAAGAAGCCAGTCGATTGTTGAGTATTTTCAAAATATTAGAATTGTGCAGTATTCTCAAAAGATTTAAGAAATATGAGATCACCACACTAAGAGTTGGTTGCGTTATAATAATGAGGTGATCTCAAATATTCTGTGAATAGTAATAAAAAATAGAGTTTTGTTATGTATAGGCAAAATCAAGTACTAATCTACGTATCAATACTGATTCCTTCATATTCAAAATTTAAATTAGCACTGTTTTCAATAAAATCTATTTTTTAACCAATCACATTAGATTGGTGCATATGTAATATGTGCACAGTTGTGCTTGCAATTAGATTTTTCCTAAAAAATAATGATAAAATAAAAAATATTACTGAATAGTAGTAAAAAGTAATGAAAAGTATGTGAAAAGTAATTATAAAATAATGAATAATAGTGGAGTATTTTAATAATACTCTAGTACCCAAACTAGCAAGTCCTATGGTGACACACTAGCAGGAATTGGCCAACAACTCTTTGTTGTTAAGGCCTTATTTGGATGGTCAGATGATATGAGAATGAATGGTCTATGTAGAACTAAATCATTCACTCACTATAAGTTAAAAACACATAACTAAATCTAGAACTAATAAGTACTAGTTTACTAAATTTACTACACCAAGAAGTTACAAACTTACAAGCCAAAACTAAAATCTTACAAGCCATCAAATATTATTAGTTGTTCCCAACTACAACCGACAACACAATTTAACAACAAACAAAACCAAACAAAGCCAACAACATCCATCATCTATCATCCATCATCTACCATCCATTCAACCCATACATCATCCATCATCTATACTCTCAAATTATCCAACCAACCCATCATCCATCAACGAAAAGTCTTCATTCCAATAACAAAAGAAAAACAACAGAAAACAAACAAATAAGTTGTTCCCATTCCAACAAAAGAACCCGTAACGGTGTTTTTTCTCCCTAAGGCCTAAGGTCCAAAGTACAAGCCCAAATGCGAGGAGCCCTAGATGGTTAGATGGCCCATCGACCCTTAAAGGGCCCCTGACCATGATCGCGTTGGGAGTCCCTAAAGATATGAAGGCAAAGGACACATCACCCCAGCCTTTTCCAACGGCGCCTAGCACTAAAGGGTCCGTACGGCTAGGCTGGCGGTAAACATAGGGAGCCCTTGATCCTTTGAAGAATGAGTGGAGAGGAAGCTGACAGAGGGCACATGCAAGTGAGCCGAAAGGATAGGAAGCCACGCCGCATTTATTGCACCACCCTAGAAGGCCACGCTACATTAAAGAGTTCTGACTAAGGGAACATCTGAGGTGACTCATGTACCTGACACAATGCATGGGCGATTGACCTCCAAGAACTAGGTATAAAATGCAACCCTCAAGTACATGAACACTATGTGAATTCTCTATTCTCTTGCACTACACACTAAGAAGATATTAACTTTGGTATCGAAGACTTCTCGGCCACCATCATGGCCACCGCATTGTGGTGTTCTTTGTGTTTTCAAGCCCAAGATTGAAGACCTGAGTTACTGAGAGCCCAGCCCAAAGGCATTGAAACATAATGAACCAATAAAGTGAGTGTCATTTGTTACTCAGATGACTAACACAAAAGGAGATGGGTGAATTGGGTTAGTTTTAAAAATTAACAATTATAAATCAAATACACGATATAAAATATGAACAAAATACAAAATAATAGTAAATATAAAAAGTAATGGTAAGAGAGAAGGAAACTCAATATTTTAACAAGATTCGACTCCACTGCCTCCGTCCTCGCCTCAAGCTACCCCTTGAGGACTCTCAAGGTGGAGATAGAAACCTATTATACCCTTGAGCAACACTACTACAAAGAATCCGTATAGAACAACAACTACACTTGCAATCATCTTACACGTGGTAATCCAACTATTCTCTGTGTAGAACATATTCTACATGCACAAGGGTTATACACATCATTTTACTTATACAAGAGTTAAGAGTGAGAAAGTTATTATAAAACACTTCTCAATGAGTGAAATAAGAATAATATATCGCAAATTCTATATCTCTCAAAATGAACAAGGGATAAAAATTTAATGCTTAGAGAAAAGAGATTGAAAATTTTGAATGAATATTATAAAACTTACAATTGGTGTGTATATGCTCTTGGTGTTGTAAATTTGAAACTCTCAATTGAACTATTTATAGACATATGAAACTTCATTTTCAAATTTAAAAAGATTCACATGTAAAAAATGAGTACTACTCACTTTTTAAAATTTTAAATAAAATTTTATTTTTTGTGCAATTGTCAAAGACAACATCAATTACTTTTCAAAATTTCCAAACCTAACTGTTTACTTTTCACATATGACAAAAGGAGCATTATTTACTTTTTAAAATTTTCAAACAAAATCATCTCCCTTTTACACATGTCAAAAAGAGTATTAATCATTTTTTTAAAAATTTTAAACCCAGTCTTTTACTTTTCTTATATGACAAAATAAACATGATTTACGTTTCAAAACTTTTAAACAAAATTATCTACCTTTTGCATGTGTCAAAAAGGGTATTAATCACTTTTAAAAATTTTCAAACATAATCTTTTATTTTTTACATATGACAAAAGTTTATTTACTTTTCAAAATTTTCAAACAAAACCATCTATCTTTTGCATATGTTAAAAAAAACATCAATCACTTTTGAAAATTTTCAAACTAAACATGCACATGTGAAATATCACAATTAATCATCTTTCAAATTTTTAAAATTCCAACTTTTTAATCATACCATACACATATGAAGGATGACAATCAATTATCTTTCAAAAATTCAAATTTAATTTTCGAAAATATCATGCACATGTGGAAAATGCAATTTGATGCTTTATGAGAAAAGATTAATTTTAAACCTTAATCCAATTTCGAATTTATCAAGATATTTGTAAAATTACTCTAAGAGTTTTATTTGTAAGCTTGTTCCCTTTCTTGCTCATACTTGGTTTGTTGATGTGCTTGGCTCTATTGTATAGACAACTTGAACTTGAGACTCGTTTATGCTTCTTCTTTTTTATGAGACTTCTTTATGCTTGAATTTATTTGTTATCATCAAAATTCATATATAGATATATAATTATATGAAGCTTGAAACTTTGGGTTCAACACCATTCCAAGTCGTACTTGAAAAAGAACAACATTAGTGAGAAAATAAGATACAACATAAATTTATAAAAAATAAAGAAAACAAGATTGAACAAAGTGAGCCCATTCCAAGCTGGATTTGAAGAAAAAAGAACAAAATTAATGAAAAAATAAGATACCACATCAATTTATAAAAATGACACATGAGAACCATAATGAAAAAAAGTATTCTGTATTGGATCAAGAATGGCAATCTACTTAAGTTAAAGAGGCCAGGTAATCTGCTTCAAAATTAATATGCAAATATATAGACAATGATTTTTGTAATTAAGCTCACAACAACCGAAACAAAACCAAATTGACAGTTATTGAAATCAAGAAACAAAACCAACAACAAATCGACAATAAAAGCACTCAACTCAGTTTTTTTGTGATTAACAATCCATCAACAATGATTAAAAATAAAATCTACAAATCTAAAAATCAAATTCAAGTGGGTTAATTTCTAAAAATCCATTTTCCATTTTTTGTTTGCACTTTGAAATCAAATTAGTAAAAAGAATGCATAAGAACTGAAAAAACTCACTCTGAGAGTTTAATTAAGTGATATTGAGAGAGATGGAGAAAGGCAATGGGGATCGTCATCACCTTGCAGCTTGGTTAGCCGAAACCCTATAACATTTCAGAGAAAATAAAATATCAAAAAAATAAAAGTTGAATGCTGGGAGGAGGGAGACAAAGAGAGCTAGGTGACGGGAGAAGAGAGAGAGATAAGCGACAAGACTTGGGAGAAAAGAGAGGGGTTTACTTGGGTGGACGTTGGGTTCACTGCACGCCTCCAAAAGTTGAAGCTCACTTTGATTTGGATAGTTTATTTCTTTGCCAACAGAAATATATTTCGGATGTTCTTCACCGAACCAACATGTCCAATGCCAAGCCTGTTGCAACCCCATGTCTTCCTCTCATACTCTCAAACTACTTTATAGTGATGCATTTCACGATCCCACCCTTTACGATAGCACAACTGAAGCACTCTAATACATCTTCAATTCACTACCCCAAAGCCCGACCCAATATGATCTTTGGATTAGTCTCACTTCTCTTCTTCTGCAAATAAACCCTAATGCTGATTAGGCTGGCTGCCTTGATGACCGTTGCTCCACAAGTGGCTACGTAATTTCTTGGAGCTCTAGTAAACAAACTATATTTGCACGGTCTAGTATAGAAGTCGAGTACAAAGCTTTAGTTAATTCAATTACAGAATAATTTGGGTTTAAGAACTCCTACACAAACTGGATGTGCAGTTGCGCCAACCTCCCACCTTATGGTGTGACAATATTGGAGCTACCTATTTTTCGATTAACTCCATCTTTCATGTTAGAACAAAAAATGTTGCAATTGATTTCCATTTTACCCATGAACGAGCTCGTTTGGGCCAACTCCAAGTGCGCGTCATCCATGGCAAAGTTCAGCTAGCTTGTTGATATGATCTTCACAAAACCTTTGGTTGATCCCAGATTCTTTACTCTTAAAACCAAGCTGACAGTCCATGTCTCGCCGTTGAGCTTGAGGGGCATAATAGCCATATTTTTGTAGCAACCAAATGAGATCGATCATGGCACCAAATCTGCTAGCTATAGTCAACTTGCCAGCACCATCTAATGATCACGACATCAAATCTCATTCAGTCAAAATGGCAACCGATCCCAAGAATCATGCAATAATAAATAAATAATACAGAACAAGAACAGCTAGCATCCATTTTCTCATCTCTGTAATTGTGGGAGTATTGTATTCCGACACTTTATATAATATAGCTGTTGTTGAAGTATATGGTACATGAGGTATTTTTGTAATTTTCTTGAATAAGTTTGTATGTCTAGGGTTATTATAAATACATATTATGTAACTCTAACTGACGGATTGTGAATTTCGCGCCACTCACTATTTGTGGATGTAGGCACATCGCCGAACTATGTTAAATTTCTTTATCGATTTCTATTTTTCTCTTTTTAATCATTCCATACAATTTATTAGCAATTAATGCACGTTTCACAGCAGCTGTTATATATAACTTTAACATGACATGAAAAGGGTTCATTCTACTTTGCATTAATCTTACACCAGATATGTGCTGAATCCTGAGTCTTAACATGAGTTGGGGATCCAAGAATTCCACATAATTTCACTATTGGTACTTTTACTTCTTGGATTTTTTCTATATCAAAAGTAACGTCCTTTTTAAATTATTATACGAATTTCTTTATATCACTCCCCATCCAAATTTAATTTGCAAATCAATTTGTGTGCAAGGACGTTTAAGGAAATTTTTCTAACATCAAATGATAATTAGTATAAACTCGATCTACTTGAAAAGAAAGCAGTATTTATGCTGCTATGAATATACTAAAGAATTTAAAATTTTCAAATATAATTTAATTTAATTTATCAATAATAGAACTAAATATTGCCTATATGATGGGCCCCAAGGTGGACCAAGTCTTAAGGATCAATTACAAGATTAAGAGCCATGAAGATCAAAGAAGCAATGCAAGAATTGGTACAATCCAATTGGGATAAAGTTAGCAAGAGCCAGAACCAGTTTTGATCCACTTGATCCAAGTTATGGAAGACACGACTTGGGCCTACTGTTAATGAAGACCATGAACTTATTTATTTCATTAAAAGAGCTTATCTTATTAGTTTAGAATAAGTGGGCTTGAGGATGTTAGCCCACACATATGTCTTATTTCTAATGAACTAGGTTTTTAGGAAGGCCTTGTATTTTGGCCAAGGGCATATTTGAAAAGTTATAAATTAAAGTGAACTAGGGTTTTAGAAGTACTGTAGCCCGGGCACTGTTCACGCTACAGTACCCGCGGCTCACTTTAGGGTTTTGGGGATTGTTTATTTAAACCACTTGTAGCCTCATATGAGGGGGTAAGACATTTTTTATTGAATTTTCATTGTGAATGAGTTTTCTCCTCTTGTTCTTAATTGAACTCTTGAACTTATCAAAGGTAAATCACAACTTTTGTGGCGTTCATCCTTGTAATTTGGGTTCTTGAGACGAGATTTCATTGGGTCTAGATTTTAATATAATCTAGGTTCTTGAAACGAGATCTCAACGGGTCTAAATTCTTCATCCATAGACTTGAGTTTGGCGTTCTTGGGTTTGTTTTTTCCAATATTGTTGTTGGGTCTCAAAGCGAGTCGATTGGGGTTCACATCATTTGGTAATCAGAGCAAGGTTTCCAATCAGGTCTGATTCTATCTTTATTTATTGTATCATTAATTCTAGAGATTCAATGTTCTAGAATTGCCCAAAAAAAAAAAAAGCACAAAAATTTGTTTTTCCTAGGGCTGCCAAAATTTGCACCATCTAGGGTTTGAAATTTCTAGGATTTCATTGATTTCCTTCCATTTCTTTGTTAATTTGTATGTGTTTGAATTCAATTGTTTGATTATCACAATTGAATATTCCTGTTTGTGGTTAAGAAAAGAAAAAGAAAAGAAAGGAAAGGAAAAGAAAAGAAAAGAAAAGAAAGGAAAAGAAAAGAAAAGAAAAGAAAGGAAAAGAAAAAAAAAAAGAAAAGAAAGGAAAAGAAAAAAAAAATTCAAAAAAAAAATTCAAAAAAAAATGAGAGAGAAGGAAAGTAGAGGTAGCATATTCAGTGGTTGCTATATAGTTACAATAAAAGAGAAAGAAAGAAATTTGTTGATTGGGTCTTGTCCTTAAAGGGGCTGAATTACCTCTTGTTACCTCTTTCTAGTTGGTATCTTGTCTTATAGTTACCCTTCCATTCCAATAATTTCCTTGATTCCCTTGTCATTTTATTCATTCCGTGTTTCTCTTGTTCTTGTTTCTTGGATCTAATTATTAGTTGGGATAAAACAAGGTTGTATTGCCTTGATTTAGTTCAATTAGTTTTGAAAGAACTTGAGTGGGAAAACTCTTGAGGTAAAAGGCAAGAGAGTGTGAGATCATTATCGGGAAAAAGCCAATTAAGAGTGAAACACGAGTGGAGTACCATTATTTGAGTGTAAACACGTGAGGGAGAGCGTGTGAGGTCTTTTTCCACTAACATTCTTTTTTGTGCAGCACATACAATGTCTCATTAAAGTGACTCATAACCAAAGGGGATGTCAGACAATTCATTCTTTTTGTTGCAGTCCATGAAACAAAAGTTTGAAAGGTTAAATTTGAAGTTGGGGGAAGTGATGGATAAGATGGAACAACAAGGTGCATTGATTAGAAATTTGCAAAGTGGGAGAGATAGGAGGAGATGTGAGCCTAGTATTGAGAATAGGTACAATAAGAATGAAGAGTATGGCGAGTCTCTTGTTAGGCGTGCTCCCAATACAGAATTTAAGATGGATGGTATAGAGCAGCAAAGAGAGAACATTTTTCGTACTAGATGCCACATCAACAACAAGGTATGTAGTATGATTATTGATGGAGGGAGTTGTATTAATGTTGCTAGCACTACTTTAGTTGAGAAATCGAATCTACCTACTTTGAAACACCCTAAACCATACAAGTTGCAGTGGTTGAATGATTGTGGGGAGGTTAGGATAAATAAGCAAGTGCTAGTTTCTTTTTCAATTGGGAGGTACAAGGATGATGTACTTTGTGATGTTGTGCCTATGCATGCTAGCCATATTTTGTTGGGAAGGCCGTGGCAGTGTGATAGGAGAGTGATCTATGATGGGTTTAGAAACATGTACAGTTTTGAAAAGGATGGAAAAAAAATCAAACTTGCTCCTTTAACTCCAACACAGGTCCATGAGGACCAACTGAAGTTGAAAAGTTTGGTTGATCAAAAAAGAAATAGTGAGGCCAAAACCTCAAGAGAATGAGAGAGTGAAAAGAACAAAGAGAGTGAAGAAAAAATAGAGAGTAAAAAGAATAAAGAGACTGAAGCAAAGAGAGAGAGTGAAAAGAAAAAAGAGAGTGAAAAGGAAAAAGAGAGTAAAAGAAAAAAAGAGAGTGAAAAGAAAAATGAGAGTGAAAAGAAAAGCTGGAGTGAAGAAAGTGAGAGAAAAACAAATAGAGAAGTGAGTTTTTATGCTAAGGCGAATTTTACTACTAACGGATTTAATGAATCTTTGCCTAGTATTGTTATCTCTTTGTTGCAGGGATATAAGGTCGTAATTCCTAGCGGAGTGTTTAGTGGATTGTCATCTATTAGAGAGATAGAGCATTACATTGATTTTATGCCAAGTGCGACAATCCCTACTCGACCTTTCTTTGAAGAACATGAGTCCTTGACGCACTTGAAAGGACACTGTAAGTTGAATAGAATGCATGACAAGTGGGTGCAACTCATTGAGACATTTCCTTATGTAACTAAGTACACACAAGGTAAGGAAAATTTTGTGGTTGATGCTTATGCAAGAAGGTACGTCCTTGTCATCATTATAGATGCAAAGTTATTGAGACTTGAATATGATAAGAACTTGTTTGTTAATGATGATGGCATGGCTAGTGTGTATGGAGTATGTAAGAAAGCATCGTTTTCTCATTTATATAGACTAGATTGGTACTTGTTTAGAGAGAAAAGATTTTGTGTGCCTACTAGTCTTATGCGTGAGTTGCTTGTGCATGGATGTGGTCTGTTGGGAAATTTTGATATAAAGAGGATTTTAGACGTGTTGGATGACCATTGGTGGGAGTACTACTTACCATTCATTGAATTTGCATATAATTGGAATGGTCATTTTGGTACAAAGAAAACTTTAGATGTCTTTCATGAACATTTGTGGGAGTATCATTTGCCATTCATTGAATTGTTGGATGAACATTTCTTTTGGCCTAAAATGAAAAGAGACGTCAATTGCATTTGTGGCATGTGCATTACATGTAGGAAGGCCAAGTCTAAGGTTTTGCCACATTGGTTGTATACACCCTTACCCGTTCCTAGTAAACCATTGGTAGGCATATCTATGGACTTTGTTTTGGGGCTGCGTACAACTAAAAGGGGTAGTGATTCTATTTTTGTGGTTGTACATAGATTTAGCAAAATGTCACATTTCATTCCATGTCATAAAATTGATGATACCACAAACATAGCTAACTTATTTTTAGGGGGATAGTGCGACTTCATGGTATACCTAAGAGGATTGTTTCTAATACCCAGCTCTTATGCACTGTTCTTTATAAGAATTTAAAAACTTGGGAGGATTGTTTGCCATTTAAAGAGTTTGCATATAATAGGACCTTGCATACTACTACTTCATATTCTCCTTTTGAAGTTGTTTATGATTTTAATCCACTTACTCATTTAATTCTAATACTTTTGTTTGTGGATAACAGAAGTAGCTTAGATGGACATTTCCAAATTCTTGATAAAATTAATGATATTTCATACCTAGTGGATCTTCCAGGTATTTATCACGTGTTTGCTATTTTCATTGTTACTGATCTTTTTCCCTTTGATCCAGGTGGAGATTCGAGGTCGAATCCTTTTGAGGAGAGGGGGAATGATGGGCCCCAAGGTGGACCAAGTCTTAAGGATCAATTACAAGATTAAGAGCCATGAAGATCAAAGAAGCAATGCAAGGATTGGTACAATCCAATTGGGATAAAGCTAGCAAGAGCCAGAACCAGTTTTGATCCACTTGATCCAAGTTATGGAAGACACGACTTGGGCCTACTGTTAATGAAGACCATGAACTTATTTATTTCATTAAAAGAGCTTATCTTATTAGTTTAGAATAAGTGGGCTTGAGGATGTTAGCCCACACATATGTCTTATTTCTAATGAACTAGGTTTTTGGGAAGGCCTTGTATTTTGGCCAAGGGCATATTTGGAAAGTTATAAATTAAAGTGAACTAGGGTTTTATAAGTACTGTAGCCCGGGCACTGTTCACGCTACAGTACCCGCGGCTCACTTTAGGGTTTTGGGGATTGTTTATTTAAACCACTTGTAGTCTCATATGAGGGGGTAAGACATTTTTTATTGAATTTTCATTGTGAGTGAGTTTTTTCCTCTTGTTCTTAATTGAACTCTTGAACTTATCAAAGGTAAATCACAACCTTTGTGGCGTTCATCCTTGTAATTTGGGTTCTTGAGACGAGATTTCATTGGGTCTAGATTTTAATATAATTTAAGTTCTTGAAACGAGATCTCAACGAGTCTAAATTCTCCATCCATAGACTTGAGTTTGGCGTTCTTGGGTTTGTTTTTTCCAATATTGTTGTTGAGTTTCAAAGCGAGTCGATTGGGGTTCACATCACTATATATCTCTCTTTTTCTTTTTGTTTTCCTTTTTCTTTTCCTGTTCGTTATGGTATTAGAATTGGGAAGGCTGTTACCTTCATGAACTAAAATTTGTAATTAAAAAAAAAAAAAATACTTTCCTTCATTCAGCGGGCATGCGCTTTCAATATACATATATTGATGTGTACATATATATATATATATATATATATTTAAATAAATAGATAAAAATAATAAATTACATATTGATATATAGTCTGAGAATGATAGATTATTAATGATAAGTCTAGCTTGGATCAACCCAAGTTTCAAGTATTCTCTTATTGGAAACCTTTTGGACATGCTTTCAATGAAAGTATAATCTGCCACTTGGGAAAGGATCGGTACCGAAGCAGTGAGTGTTCTTATGTTTGGATATTAGGTTATCTCTAAAATCGTTTTAGAGAGTACCGTCCGACTTTGTGATATTTTCATTCCTAAGTATTATGGGGCTTGGGCTTAAAAAGTCCAGAATTGTGAATCTGTTGAGTTGAAAACCTTTTGAAAATATCTTCAGTCCTACAGCTCTCTTCACCGACACACAACATATTGATTATCGAGAAAAAGAAAAGGCAGTATTGTCGATTCGCTCCTCCCGTCTTAGACGATTCCTCCCCAATTGTCGAACCGGCCTTCTTTTCGAATGTTGTCAAATCTTTTCTAAAATCTGAACCTCAGCCCATTTAAATATCGTGGATCTCTTCAAGGTATGGGTCCATTTTTCGTCAAACCCATTACATAACTCCCCTTCGGCGCACTATTACAAGAAAAATACTTGTTCGTAGTCTAGATATTTACAATAAAAATGACTTATTCTCATAGCAAATATTCATTTTCATTAAAAATACTGTTTCGCACGTCTTTACACCAGGTTCTCAGCAACTTCAATTTTTGATTTTGGGCCTGCAAACATAAAGAAAATACCGTAATACCGAGGGAATTTGGTGGAGGCCGGGAGTCTCCAATACTAAAGTTAGTATCGTCTTAATAGTTTGTGCGAGTGAATAGTGAGTTCAAAGAGAGCTCCTAGGACTTGGAGATTCTCTTTTATACCTAATTTCTAAGGTCAGTTGTCCATACCCTATGTCAGGGATGCATGTCACGGCCTCAACAGTCTTTTTGGTTAGAGCCTATTAATGTGACATGGCTTCCTAGGGTGCCGGAATAAATACGGTATGGCTTCTTGTCCCCTCTACCTACTTGCATGTGCACTCCGTCAGTTTCCTTCCTGCTTTGTCAAAAGATCAAGGACTCTCCGTGTTTATTGCCTACCTGCGTGCACAGATTCTTTAGGGCTAGGCATCGTGGGGGTTGATCTGGGTGATGTGTCCCTTGCCTCCCCACCTTTTCAGACTTGCTGCGTGATCGTGGCCATAGGCCAACCTCAGCTTTGTAATTAGGGGCCCCTAATGGGCTGATGGGTCGTTTGGCTGGCCTAGACTCCTTGTATCCGGTCTTGCACTCTAGGCCTTTGACCCGGGAAAAAATCTCCTTACAAATACCTTGTCAAGAATAAGTGTTTTTCTTGTAGTGCACCACCGCCTCCATACATACCAAGTTAGTTTTGACTCACTCAAAAATGAGTAACACAAATGCTATCTCAAGTACAGGAAGATGTTGTGTAATAATTAGGAATAAAATTCCTAGATCTTCTCCTCGGAAAAATATGTTTAAATTCAAACTCGTGTAAAATGGTGAAAAGTTTCACAAACAAAAGTGGTAATATGTACAATGAATGAAAGAGTGCAACAAAAATAAAAAAGGCATTACTCAGGCTAGATTCATATTTTTAGATTTCTGAGTATCGAAATGGAATATAAAATACTAACAAATTGAAATTAACAATTAAAGAATCAACTAAGCTAAACAATCATCATTAATTAACTTGAAAATTAAATAATAAAACTGAAATTATTTAAGTTTTAATTAACATTTAATCAAACTAAAATGCAATGGAACTAAGAGATTAATAAAACTAAGCCAAGAATTGAACTAGATTAGAAATTAATTGACAAAATACGAGCTGAAAATTGAAAAGCCCCAAAATTAAGATTCTAAGGTTTATCTTTGTATTCAAATAATAAATTCTCAAAATCAATCCATAGCAATTGTAATCACTATTAAATGAAAGTTTAAAAGAGCAAGAAAAATAATGACATCAAACTTAAACATACTAAAAATAAAATATTCAAAATCAAATGATTCTAAACTAAAAATCTCAAAAATACACTATAAAATTCGGACTTAAATTAATAGATAGAGATTAGGGAAAGAAAAGCGCTAGCCAAATGGATGGAGATAGAGATGAAAAGCAATGGAAGAGGCTGGACAGCAGTAGACGTTGGACCCTAAGGAGTTCTTCAAGCGGCGCTGCTGTGTGCTTCTTCTCTCTTGCGTTCGTTCCCCCCAGACATAAAAGAATGAAAAAAAAAAAAAAAAAACATTCCCCCCAAGTCTCGTGTGGCCTGAATGAATGCCCCAGAGAAAAATATGTATTGTCTAACTCAAAAATGTGAGTTTTTTTTTTTTTTCTAATTTTGTCTTGCCGTCTAACTCCGAAAGGCCCCAAAAAGAAAACGACCCAATGCATCCAACCCCAAAAAGAAAGAATCGGGCCCCTCAGCGTGTGTGACTTTTAAAAGTTCAAAACTCCATTTCTTTTAGCCCATGACTACATATAAAGATAAATAAAATAAAATAAAATAAAAAGAGTAGAATATTTAAAATAAAATAAAAATATGTTGTGCATATAAAGAAAAATTGCTCAATTAAATCACGAGTTCTAAAATTAATCATAAACCATGTTATTTATTAACCAATTTAAATCACAACTCGAATTCATTCATCTTAAATATTTTTTTTTCATCTAAACCAATAATAATGTAATAAAATAAATAAAATATATTGACTCTAAATGTATAAAATATACAATATTTCAACTCAATTAAGCTTCTTGAAGGATAAAGCCATATTGGTGGTGTGTGATTGTCTTCAACCACGGGGTCTACCATGCAGTCTTTCAAGGTAACCACACTATTATTTCATGTGTTCAAAGTTCATCGTGATTTGGGGGCTTTGAATCATTTGTGTAGCGTATTATGATTCCAAAACAGACAATATAATATGATTTGCACCTGGTTGGTTATCTTGTTTTTTGTTTAGGGAGTTAACGAGCTTACATTTTCATCACTCAAATTTATATTTTTATTGTCGATCTGTCTTGTTTTTAGTTCTATATGTGATCGTGATTGCTCTTGATTAATGTGTTTTTGTGGTTATTTTGTTTGTTTATGCTAGTTGTCATTCATATATTGCAGAGAATTGGCTTTTGTTTAACCATTTTAGCTAAAGAGGCCACTTTTTCTATTTTGCCCAATCAATTTGAAATGTGCTCTACATTTGATTGGTTATCCTTCTCTCTGAACCATATACTTCTCCAAGAATATCAATTTTCCAAATCTCATTTTCATCTAATATTTATATTTTCTTTATCCGCTTTTGTAAGAAAAATATTTGTCCTGTCTAACAGACGTTTTTATTTATAATTCAAGTCTCTTGGCTGTTTTTTTTTTTTTTTGTTTTTTCAAATGATCATATATTATAAAACAAGAAATCATAGTTGTAATCATAAGAGCACAAGCGCCGTGCAATTACATTGAAAAAAGTGAATAAATACAAAATCCACGTGAAAAAAAATAATAATTAATTTTTTAATAATAAACCTTACTTTTTTTTTCAAAACGACTGCAAGTCGCTTATACACTTCATGACTATATCATTACTTAGAAAACAGTTTCTCTATCTTACCCCAAAAAAAAGAGGAAAATGAGTAGATTTCACCCAAAGAAACAAATCTTTCCTGAAGCATGTTTCTCTATCACTTTAACCCTCTCAAAAGAAACAAATCTTTCCTGAAGTTGGCATATTTGACTATCTGATTCCCTCGTCCCCACCAAACACCCAAAACCCCAGTAGAAACTTGGCGAAATTAAAAGCTCAAGTTCTTATCTTGACAACAGACACTAACAGAGATTGTGAGACCCTCAACTATTTTAACCATTCAAAGATGATGAACTAAACAAAAGACATCTAAAACAACAATATGCTTATGCCGTCTCTAGGAGGCCAGTAATATAAGAAATCAAACATGCAGAGCAACCGATTGACTTGCAGTGTTCTACTTTAATGTGATCACTTGCATAGACAGCACAGGTATTTTTATTGATCGCATAGTGCTAAAGCATAAATCAATCTGTTTCTTGAAAAGTAAACCATCCACCAGATTAGCAAGTTGCAGGAAGACAGTAACTACATATTATATGCAATGGCATGGCCTCGCCTCTCCCCAATTCAGCGAGCCTCGTATTGAACAACTGCATCAAACAGGAAGGGCTAATTTAGTTCAATGTTTTCAGCAACATGGGTTAAGACGAGATGTATCCTTCAGAAACATTACAAGAAAGACAACATCAAGATGTTGCAGGGCCATAATTCCAAACAGTACCATGGAAAAGGAATAAGCCAATGACATCTATCAAACAGCTAAAGGGATCTTTAGCTTAAACTGTACCTCCTCCTGTTGTAAGAACAAGGTTGAAGGTGAGGCCATGGGTTCAAGACCCATTGGCTGCTCAACTTACCCATTCATAAATAAAATTGAATACTTATAAAGAAGAAGAGAAAGCAAAAGCCTTCCTGAACTAGATCTTGGAGTAAAATTGCAGGAAAGCATTAAGACTAAAAAAACTTGATTGACTAAAAAATAGCAGGCCAATAATGCATATCAAGCACATCACCCACAAGCACTCTCCCTCAATGGAAGCTAACCCAATAACCTATGTTGCATCTATTGTGCGATGGGAAGTAACGTTACATAAACCGGAGGAAAACACATTCAAAAAATTGTCCTTTACAGTTGCAGCAGTTGGGGAAATGGGAAACCAGTAGGGGTGAATCTTCTATGTTATATTTTTCAAACAAACCAGAATCGTAGTCCACCCAGCCCTAGTTCCTTAGCTGGATGAGAATATTTTTATTGGGCCCACAAGCCTATGAAACTGTCAAAAGTCTCTTCTGGAATTTTTTTTTTTTTTGGCAAGTAATATGATATTTCATTGATAAAAGGATTGGGCTATATATGATATTTCATTGATAAAAGGATAGGCATAGCCCAAGTACACTAGAGGTATACAAAAGCATACACCTTTTTAAGAACTAGTAACCGTTACAAGGAAATCATGAAAACTAAGCCCATTTAAATCCAACCCAATAGCCCACAAAAACAAAGTCTTCCAAAAGAAACTCCTAAACTCTTCCAAGCAACGTTCATGATCCTCAAAAAGTCTATCATTACGTTCACTCCAAATACACCAAAGAATACAAATAGGGGCCATTTTCCAAACAGCTGCAATCTGAGGTGTCCCAGTGATACCTCTTCAGCATGCCAGAAGATCAACCACTCGGCCTGGCATCACCCATGCTATTTCCATCTTGCTGGAAAAATAGTTCCATATGTCTCTAGCAAACTCAGAGTGTAAAAGTAGATGATCCACTGTTTCCCCACTCTTTTGACACAAACAACACCAGTCCGTTATAACAAGGCCCCTTCTCCTCAGATTATCATTAGTTAGTATCTTGCCTAAGGCTGCTGACCACACAAAAAAGGCGGCCTTTGTAGGTGCTTTAGTCCTCCAAATGTTCTTCCAAGGGAAAGAATGTCCTTGTTGCCCAGTAATAGAGTCATAAAACGAGCGTACCGTGAATTTTCCTTTCCTAGAGGGTCTCCAAATCATCACATCTTCAGTTGTGGCAGCAACAGGAATGTTATACAGCAAGTTAAAAAAATCCACCAGCATGTTCACTTCCCAGTCATGTACCTCCCGATTTAGGCTGATATTCCACTCTTGTGAACCTTGTATAGTTACCCTCAAATCAGCCACCATAGCATCTGGATCCCTTGCAATACTGTAAATAGCGGCATAAGCCTCCAGCAACACTGTGTCACCCACCCAAGTATCCTTCCAAAAGCGTATCCTTCTTCCATCCCCCAAACTCAATCGAGTATTACTAGCAAAAGAATCCCATCCTTTCCGTATGAACTTCCACAACCCCACTCCATAGGACCCCCCCCCCCCCTTCCCTTTTTTGAACACCAAACCCCCCGTTTCACAACCATATTTCAAGTCTATCACCCCTTTCCATAGAGCTCCCCTCTCATTGTTATATCGCCAAAGCCATTTACCTAGTAAAGACCTATTAAGAATCCTCACATTCCTAACCCCCAGTCCGCCATCTCTCATGGGATTGCACACCTTATCCCTGCCCACTAAATGAAACTTAAACTTCTCTCCTATTCCACTCCATAAAAAGTCACGTTGAAGTTTTTCCATTCTACATGCAATGCTAGCAGGAAGAGGGAACAGAGACAAATAGCATGTGGGAAGATTTGAAAGAGTGCTCTTAATAAGAGTGAGCCGCCCCCTTTTGGATAAATATAACGTTTTCCAACCGGCCAACCTACACTCAAATTTTTCCAAAACCCCATCCCAAATGGACTTAGCTTTGAAAGAAGCCCCCAATGGGAGCCCAAGATACCTCCTCGGCAAGGAAGAGACCACGCATCCCAATGTGTTAGCCAATCTGCTTATGTTACTTACATCTCCTACTACGACCATTTCTATTTTATCAAGATTAATCTTCAATCCGGAAATAGCTTCAAAACAAAGTAGAATGGCCTTCAGTGATTGAATATGTCCTGCATCTACCTCACAAAACAGCAAGGTATCATCTGCAAATAAAAGGTGAGAAATAGCGGTTTGGCTGTGTGAATCTCCCACCGAGAAGCCAGAAAAAAACCCTCCTCCTACTGCCGCTGTCACCATTTTACTCAAAGCCTCCATGACTACTACAAACAAAAGCAGTAATAATGGATCTCCTTGTCGTAGCCCTCGCGAACTGTTAAAGAAGCCCACAGGTTCTCCGTTTACCAAGACCGAGAAACATGCCATTTACACACAATGCCTTATCCACTTCCTCCATCTTACCCCAAACCCACATCTACTCAACATGTACATCAGAAAGTCCCAGTTAATATGATCGTATGCCTTTTCCATATCTAGCTTACAAAGAATGCCTGGAATTCCTGACTTGATTCTGCTGTCCAAACATTCATTGGCAATGAGAACCGAATCTAGTATTTGTCTCCAACTTATAAAGGCATTTTGCGATTTAGAGATAATCTTTTCCATTATCGTGCTCATTCTATTTGCCAGCACCTTCAACAATAACTTATAAACACTGCCTACAAGACTAATCGGTCTGAAATCTTGTACCTCTATTGCACCAGCCTTTTTAGGGACTAAGGCGATAAAGGTAGCATTTAGGCTTTTTTCAAATTTGCCATGAGTGAAAAATTCCTAGAAAACGAGCATAACATCTTCTCTCACCACGTCCCAACAAGTTTGGAAAAAAGCCATATTGAAACCATCCAGGCCTGGAGCTTTATCTTTATTCATTTTCCTAAGAACGTTATGTACCTCTTCCTCTTCAAAAGGTCTCTCCAACCACACCATACTAACTTGGTCAATACTCTAAAAAGTTAGACCATCCACCTTAGGTCTCCATGCAATAGGTTCTGACAATAAGTTTTCAAAATGTCTAGCTACATATTCCTTCATTTATGCCTGGTCTGACAAGGTAATACCATCAATATTCAGAGACTCAATGGTATTGAACCTCCTTGTGCATTAGCTATACGGTGGAAAAACTTAGTGCATTTATCCCCCTCCCGAAGCCATAAAGCCCTTGACTTTTGCCTTCATGAAATCTCCTCCAATAAGGTCAATCTTTCGAGTTCAGTTATTACTTGCTCTTTTCGGTTGTTCTCGTCGTCTACTCCCTCCAAGCTTTGTAATTCTTGCAATAAGCAATTTTTCTGTTTAGTTATCTCACCAAACTCCTGCTCATTCCAAGTCTTCAATCCTTCTTCAAAGCTTTCAATTTTCCAGCCAACACCTTACTCGGATTACCCTCAAATACATAAGAGTTCCACCAGTTTCTAACCAAATCCACAAACCCCTCCTTTTTTAGCCACATATTTTCAAACTTAAAAGGCCTCTTACCCCCTTGCGCACCACTCCCATCTAGTAAAACAGGAAAATGGTCAGAACATAACCTCTGGAGCCTCTTCTGGGTCAGATCTGGAAATTGCAGCTCCCACGAAGGAGAAATAAGAAACCTGTCCAGTCTTGACCAAGTGTGATTATTAGACCAAGCGTACTCCCCTCCCATTAGGGGAATATCCATAAGGCCTAGCTCAAAGATAAAAGTCCGAGAACTCCACCATTGCTGAATTTTGACATGCCCCCCTGATCTTTCAGTAGGAAATCTTGTTACATTAAAATCCCCGCCAATGCACCATGCGACCTCCCACCAAGAACAAAGTCCAGCCAGCTCATCCCACATCCTTTTCCTCTCCCTATCCAAATTAGGCCCATAGACCCCAGCAAAGGCCCATGAAAACCCATCTTCTAAATTTTTGAAGGAACACCCCACTGCATACTCCCCCATAAACTCATCAATGCACTCCACAACCCTCTTATCCCACATAACCAATATACCTCCCGAGGCCCCTTTTGATGGTAAGTATATCCACCCTATATATTGACAACTCCAAATGCTTCTAATAATTCTTCTACTAATGATTTTCAGCTTTGTTTCCTGCAAACAAATGACGTCCGCCTTCCATTGCCTTAACAAAGCTCTTATACGAAGGCGTTTATTCGACTCGTTCAACCCCCTAACATTCCAACTCAGAATTTTTGGTTTCATTAACAAACTGCTCCAGCCCTTCCCTTATTTCTTCCCCTACTCGCACTTCCCTCCTTTCCATCGTAATTTATGGACCACGTGAAGCGTTTCAGCTCCCTATCTCTTTTTGACCCTACACCCTGATGTCCTGCTGCAATGGCTGTAATTAAAGCTTTAAATTGCTCTTCGTACCCCTCACATGATATCCCCAAACAGCTTTGAAGGTCCTCAACCTTTTTTAATAGCCAATCAGTGGAAATACTAGGGAGAACCACGTTTAAAGGTGTAGGGTCCTCTCCTACAACCTCCTCCTCCGCTGTTGGAAAATTAGTAGGATCATACAACATCAACATAACTTCCTCCTTATCCGAAGAACACCCTCCATCCACGTCATCCACTGTTTTGTCTTGTATCCCCTCACACGGCTCCCCAAAGACCTCTTGTATCTCTTCAGACTGAACTAATGGTGTAGCCACCTGCTCTAGTGGCTCAGAACAGGTCACCGGAGTATTCTGTGAAGACCCACTCGAAGAAGACCCTCCCTGGGCAGCTCCCGAACCATCGCTGAAGAGATTGGGCCATCTAAGTGTGGGTCAGGCCAAATTTAGATTGGATAGTATTTGGCCTGACCCACAATTTAGAGTTCTGGAAAAACGAGGTTTTAAGCCCAAGAAAGTTGATAACATTGGCCTAGCTCATCTGGAAATCAACCAAAAACTTCAACTCTCCCTCTCTGATAACATCACAGCTCTCTCTAGAACATTTGTTTTTTAGGAAATTGTTATCTATACTTACAGTTTTACTTACAATGTGTTAGCTATTAAAAATGATGAAAATTTTAAATTCAAATTGCAAAAGAAAACACTGAAATGAGACTACCACTCAGTACATAATATTGTGCATAAAATTGTACGATAACATCACAGCTCTCTCTAGAACTGTTAATCCAGGTCAAGTAAAAACCGGACTGACAAAACCCCCCTGTGGGCAGCCCAAATGGTAAGGGCAAACTTGTGTGCACGAGCCCCATGTCACAAGTTCGATTCCCCCTAGGATCAAAGTATGATTTAAGTGGGAAGCCATGGCGGTGGGTTGCTATGCTAGTCTTCTTGGGGATTTAGCATGGGTGAGTCCTAAGGGCTCTGTCGTGGGGTGGTTCACCTGTCAAAAACAAGGACTGGACGAACAATTGTATCCACTATCCAGATATATGTGGGGTGATAGCAGATAGCGGGTGGTGGATAATACCCACCATCCACCACCCATACACACACACACACACACACATACACACACACACATTTTAAAATGAAAATCGTTATTTTCATTCTTATAAATGAAAATGACACCATTCATTATCATCATACCCCTATCTCCCTTCCCCTCATTTCGACCAAAATAGCGTGAACCCCGATCTCTCCAAACTCTCTCCTCTCAAGCCATAGGCCCAAAACTTCCATTCACCGTAGCATTTGCCCTGGTTGTCCTCTGCAGAGCCTTCAAATTGAGTTCTTAGGTAAGTACCAATTATTTGTCTACGACATGTTTCTTTCTGTAACACTCACTTTTGATTTTAAAAAAAAAATAAAAAATCTCCAAACTTTGAGGTTTCTGTTTTTGGAAATTAGGGTTACTTTTGTTCAAGGTTTCTATCTTTAAAAGGAAAACTAGGGTTAAATCCGAAAGTGGGCCTTTGAGCCCGTACTCATCCTTGATGTTTAATTATTTGGTGCCTAGTAACAACCCCCCCCCCCCCCGGCGGCACAGCTTAAAGAGGATTAATTTTTGAAGAATTACAAACCCGTTAGATTAAATTGACTGTTGTAGGCCCATGAAGTTTCTAAAAGCCCATTGATGCACTAACGAACTCACAAGGAGTTCTAGTCTCCCATGGCAATCTTTAAAGCAAAGTACCAACTTCATATATATATATTTCATGCTCAAAAACCAGCCAGCCCTCTCCTTTTTTTTTCCCCCTCTCTCTCCGCGAGTTTATCTCTCAAGCTCCTCTCCACACACATGGCATCAAGAGTCTCTTTCCTCCAAGAATTTGCTTCACTCATGGCAAGCCCCATCCCTCCTTTATAAAGTATATCCAAATAGCAGAGCACCACATATCTTTCTCCACACGATAAACAATTGCACCAAACCAGCCCAGCTTATGCCACAGTGGCAACACCATGAACCTCCCTCAAGCCATGCCAGACAGCTATGCCACCAAGTTAAAAAACAATGCATCAGTCACCAAACTGAAAAGGAGCTGCCCCACAAAGCCCCTAGCCCCTGCAACGGAAGTATCAGAACCAGCTCTACAAATGTTTGAGCCTCCCTGTCAACTGAAGCTTAGCCCGCACACCGCAAGTGCAAAACCAGTTGCACCAAACTCCAACGCATTAAACCTAGGGGTGAGCATCGGCCGGTCCGGACCGGCAAAACCGACCGGACCGGCACTATTTGGACCGGACCGGACCGGACCGAATTGGGTCCGGTCCGGTCCGGTCCCATTTTTAAGGGACCGAAAAGATTCGGTCCGGTCCCGGTCCGGGAGTTTTTCACCCCGGACCGGACCGGACCGGACCGAATAGAAAAAAAAAAAAAATATTATTTATATATATTATTTATATAATAGTATTAGCATATTACTAATATATATAATAGTATACTATATGTATATATATTAAATATATTACAATATAATTACATAAATATTAAAAAAAATGTCATTAAATATTAGCATATTATATAAATATATAGTTATCACTATTACTATTATTACATTTAGTTATTAGTTATAGTATAGTTATTATTACATATATTTATTAGTTATAGTATTATTACTAATAGACTAATAGTATTAGCATATTACTAATATATATATAATACTATATGTATATATATTAAATATATTACAATATAATTACATAAATATTAAAAAAAATGTCATTAGATAAAAAAAAAAAAAAAAAAAAAAAAAAAAAAAAAAAAAAAAATCAACTTTGGACCGAATGGACCGACCGGACCGGACCGGACCGAATAGGACCGGACCGGACCGGTCCTGATGGAGTTCGGTCCGGTCCAGGGTTGGAAAACCCTGGACCGAATAGGTCCGGTCCGGTCCACAAAACCTCCCCGGACCGGACCGGACCGGACCGAACTCACCCCTAATTAAACCTGTCTAAAAACAAACTCTCTGTCACGATGGTGTCAAACCAGTGACGCCAGCATTGTACAGCCTCCCCTCTGTATTCTCCCCACTAAATCAGAGAAAAAACAAGCCCCCTTGTTCCCTTACATAGACTGTTGCAGCACCAATAGAAATAGTCACCAGTCGCCCAGCAACTCCACTGCAGCTCCTCCAGCCATTCCCATCAGTAACTCTCTATGTTTCTCTCTCTAAGTGCGCAACATACACTCCCTATAACTCTCTGCAGAGCCCTCCTCTCCCACTAAAGCACTTGACTTATTAATAAAGAGCTGATTTTGTGTCACAAACTGTGTGTCAAATATTAGTGTTTAAGGCCATGAGTTGAAGGTTATGGGCACCATTTTGGACAAATCATATGTATTACGGGGTGATACTTGCTATGTGATTATGAGAATGAATGTGCTACGGGCTATGGGGCCATTGGGCACAAAAGCAGTATGGAGGTTATGAGTTGGATGTCACATGTAGGCTCGTTAAGGAAAAATTGTGGTCTCATAATAGATGGTGAATGAGATCATAAATTGACTTGCTATTATGTGTTTATTGGCTAGGTGATTGTTGACAGGTTAATTATTGGACCGGGTTGCCAGGAAAGTAATATGATCGCGCACTTCATCACGCATGTTTTCTAAATTATGTATGTAATATATCACACCCTTCGTGATCACCCTTTGTCATGCATGTTCTCTAAATTATGAAAGCAGAATGATCATACTCTTCATTATCACACGTTTCCTAAGTTACGTAAGTAATAAGATCATGCTATTTGGACATGCATATGGTATAATATTACGTAAGCAATTATGATCATGTCTTTCAAATTGCATATATTTTAAAAGCAATCATTTTATAAATGAAAAGCTCATTACTCATGTCATAGTTTACAAAGTATTATTGCACAAGCCTATTCATTGATATCCTCTTTTACATACCCTGTAATTATAAGAGTACATGAATGTGAATGGATTTGACTACATGAGTGATGTTATTATTTTTGAATAACGACTAAATGATTGATTGATGACTGACGATTGATGATGGATAAATAATAATCAAGGAAGGATTATGGTACCAAAGGTTGAGGGGTGGATGGCAATGCCAAGAGTGGCTCATTAGCGGTGCACCTAATGACAACCATTTCTTTTAACAGTTTAATGAGATCTCACTCAAGGCCTAGCAGTGGAATCATGATTGTCGAGATTGCCAACCCTAGCACAAAAGGGTAAGTGTGTGCGATGGTAGAGATAAATGTTATGACATATATAAAAAATATAATGGATATGATGTGATGAAATGGATGTGAATGAATTTTTGAATGTTTATGTTTTCAGCATAATGTTTTAAAAGAAAAACCTACATAAAGTATATTATTTTTACTACGTGATGTATTGCTTACTGAGTATTCAACTTATTTTGTTGTCTTTTTTAGCCATCCCAAGTGAGAATTACTATGAGGATGGAGTTGCAGAATGGGACTTGGCTTAGGAAGGCAAGGCAAAGGCCTAGACAATTCATGGGGATGTTTCGTTTTATGTTTTCAATATTTATGTTATTTTTTTATAAGCACATGAAACTTGAATGATTTCTAATAAATGCTTATGCAAACTCTTTTTATTTTAGTAGTTTTAATAAAATATGTTGTATGTGAATTTATGAAATCTCTTATATCAGGCTTCTAAGTTAAGTTTTTAAAAGTTAATAGCATTTTGGGTCCCCTTGATTTCTAGACATGGCATTTTCTTAACCCCAGGGGGATGATGGGGAGCTACACTTTCTTCAGTTTCATCTCTCCATTGATTTCTTTGTTATGTTTTGTGGTTTGCTTTTTCTTTTTGTAATTATTTAATCGGCTAATCTCTAATCTGTCATTTTCTCTCCTCTTTCAATCACACATGGACATCTAAAAGTGGGCTTTCATGTTGCTATAACACCGAGTGGCAGTGGTCTTGCTCATATTTTTCATCGGTGATGGAGGAAAACATTAGTCCTTTAGTACCTTCATTCGTGTATACCCAAAACCCTACACCATCCCTCACACCAAAGGCAAAAGGAGCCAAAAATAAAACTCATAACAATCAGTTTAAGATGTGGGATCATTTTCAAAAGATGGAGCCTATTGATCCCATTGACATTAAAGCCCGATGCAATCATTGCTCAAGGTTATGTAGGGGTCCTCATAAAAATGACACTTCATCCTTGTCACAATATGTACAATTTTCATGTCAAACCTCTCCCATTAAAGAAACAAATCTTAGAAAAGGATCAAGCACCATCGCAGTTAGGATAGATGGTAAAGTTAGAGTTACTACTATAATAAATTGAGTGAATAGGCTAATATATTACCACCTTGCTTTTTAAACCCTTTTCTATTGTGTTTTGTGCATTTTTTTGTTATTATACTTTAATTTTACAAATATGTGCTTTACTTCAATAGAAGCAAGCTTGCGCTTTGCGCTTTTTGCCTAGGCTCTAGATGGTGTTTGCGCTTAAGTGCACCTAGCACTTTCACAAAAATTGTGGCCAACTCGAAAATTCTTAGAAGCCCCTATCTGGGCAAAGAAACTCTGCTACAGGATCAAAAGGAGCACTGTATGACATTTTGAGAAGATCTATTTGGCCAATTAAGGCTCGTTTGGACACTTAGAATATCTGTAAATAGTAGTTAAATGGTTTGTAAATAGTAGTAAAATTGTTTGAGTTAAGATGTTTTATTGGGTTTTGGGAAAGGAGAGAGGAAATGTTGAATAAAAATATTATAAAGTTAAAATATTGTTTGAATATTATTTTTACAATGAAATTTGAAAAAGTTGTATTGTTTTTTGTATTTTATTTGGAAGCGTAGTAAAGTTGTCATGATTAGGTAATGATTAGATTTGAAAGTGCTAGGTGGCTTTCATATGTAACATAAGGCCTTAATGAGTTTGCGCTTAAGTGCACCTAGATTAGAAAGTTTGCGCTCAAGCATCACTTAAGTTTGTGCTAGGTGCACTTAAGCGCTTTCATATGTGAAAATATAACTCTTCAATTCTGTGCCGGTAATTTCATATGTTATCTTGATTGGATTTTGGTGCACTAGCCCTCAAAAATCACTTAAGTTTGCACTTAAGTATTCTCGACTTGATTATGCTTAAGTGCACCTAGTGCATTCATATGTTTGTGCTTAGGTGCACCTAGCTTTCATATGTGAACAAGCCTTCACAAAACAAGGCCTTAAAGAGTTCAGCACCGACATTATACAGAAGTAAGAATGCCATAGAGCCACTTTCATAATGTTATATCTGTCACTCACCAATTGGTGGCCAAGATTACCAGCACCAAAATATGCTCACTCTGTCCAATCAGGGGGAGTTTTCCTTTCCACATATGAAAGTTGAGATACTAGTTTGGGATTCTAGAGAGACTTGCATTTTTTCATTTCTTACTCTTTATATGTTGCAAATCCTATGATTGAGTCCTGAACTCAGAACCAAGATGGATTCCTAAGGCTTGAGTTCTTAACACAGCATTCTACTAAAATTACTCTGACTGATGTGATTTCTGACTCTAATTAAACTAAAATAATGATCCTAGATATCCTCTAGTTATTCTAACCAATAACAAGAGCAAGCAAGCAGCAATCAGAAATCTTCTAATCACTCTAAAATAATGCATATCTTACAATCTTTCGATTAGCTACTTCATTTCCCAAGCACACTAGTAAATTAACAGCAAATATCTATAGCACATGACAATCACACATAAACACTTACATTACAATGCATCACTGAATATAGGAGACCAACAAAAACACAGTTTCTTAAAGTTGACTATCCCAATCAGATATATATGGTATAAAGTTAAGGTTAAATTCCAGTAGGACTCAAAACCTAATTTTTTTTTATAAGTAAAAGAACTCAAACCTAAAATTTGAAAGTGTTTTGTAAAGTACCACATATTTTATACCCAAACAAGAAAATAAAATAGGACTATAGAGCTGCTGCCATTGCTATAATATGAAATATGAAAAATGAAAAATAGCTTACTACGGCGGGTGCGCTTCTTGTACAAGATGCGGTAACCACACTCTCGGCACTGTATCACATCACCTGGCTTCAGAGTGTTCTCCATCCCACAGTCTATGCCAAATAGTTCTCACAATCACATCACACTAAAGACTAAGAAAAATTATTTTTTTGACTAGCACTAATTATCAACCAGCACAAAATCATTTCAAGCAAAAAAAGGTCAAGTGATTGATTGAAAGTATTTGATTGGTTGCCAAGAAAACTGAGATAACGAAAAACATGGAGGCTAAATCAGCCAGATAGTAGCACTAGGTTTTAGTTTCTATTCTTTTCCTTTTCTTTCGTTTTCCTGGCATCCAAACAGAAAAAAAAAAAAAAAAAATGAATGGCAGGGATACCTCCGCATATGTAGCTAACCGGTTCAGGTTGAGGATCCATCAAGTCGCAGATCTGGAGATATTCCAAGGAAAGACGCTATTAGTATTTGGTGCAACTCTGAAATTGCCTGGATTTTGAATTCATATACAGAGATGCAAGTTGTGAAAACCCGACCCTAGAACTCCGGGTTTTGAGCCGACCCGAAGTGAAGAGAGTTTAGCGTTGGGCTTAATGTGATAATTATCTATTTATTTTATGATATTATTTTATTTAATAAATATATAGTTTATAAAATCATGTCCGAATTAAGTATGGATGCATTGAATACTCCCTCTATGCATGCAATTAATTGGGCAACTTGCATTTGGATGATAAGCTGATCTGAGTTGAATTGAGATAAAAATTAAAAGTTGAATAAAATATTGTTATAATATTATTTTTTAATATTATTATTATTTTAAAATTTTAAAAAGTTAAATTGTTTATTATATTTTGTATTGAAATTTGAAAAAAATTATAATGATTAGATGAGATGAATTAAGATGAGTTGAAATAGATTGAGGATCCGAACTGGGCAGTCAAGAAGAAAATAAAGGATCGCTCGGGGGTTGATGGGTAACGCTTTCAATATCTAAATTAATAATGTTAAAGTTGAATGTTGAAAATTCTTTCATGAACAAATGGACCGTTTCAATCAACGCAGACACAGCCACACGGTTGTTGGAGTGCAAGACACATCCTTAATATTTTTATTTTTTTCTACACAAACATACAATCTTGAACCAGCCCTTTTGAATAGTGAAAGTGTTTCATCTCATCTAATTCTTATAATTTTTTCAAATTTTCACACAAAATATAATAAACATTCAATCTTTTTAAATTCAAAACAATAATAATATAAAGAGATGCAAAGGAATTATAGAAAATCCCAATATTTATGTATACATTGCGTGATCTTTTAAGTTAATTAAGAATATAAGTTAGGTTGATAGATATTTAAAAGAAAAGGAAGTATAAAAAGTAGGGTTCAAATAGAATCACATATATGCATATGTTGCCAACCCATTATCCCTATGGGGCAAGCTGTTACGGCAGGTAGGCCAAACTCAGTTGACTGGTAGCCCACTCCTTGAGATAATTGTGGGCGTGTCATAGATAGATAATGCCAACTTTTAAAGCTAAAATTTAGACCAACAGTCAACAATTGGTCGAATGACCTATAACGATGCCAACGGAGGACACTCACATTTCTAAACTTGGTAAGATAAAAGAAATACTAAAATATTTCAGAATATGTGTGAAATAGTAAAATGATTCATTAACAGTAATCAAATAATGAGTTACGAAGTCTTATTGACTTTAAAAAAGAGAAAAAAAATTAAATAAAAATATCTAAAAATACTTTAAATAGTTGTGTTCCGAAATAAATCCTTATATGTTTGTAGTTGAGGCCTAAGTCCAGAATATGAAGAAGAAGAGGAGAGAATAAGAGATGAAGGTGAGAGTGAGGGTGGAGATCTAGAGGAAAAAGAACCTCTCAAGAATAGGGGTGTAACGGGTCCCCTTTTAGAAAAAATATAGGACCGAACCGGTAGGCATCGGTTTTGCATTTTTCAAAACCGATTACGCACCAGTTTTCCTCATAAACCGATACTCCGGTTTTACCGGTTTCCGGTCCGGTTTGGTTCGGTTTTCCGGTTTTAATAAAATACAAATTTGTCATAAATAATTCTGTTTCAAAAAAGAAACTGATTTAAAAATTCTGTTTTATTAAAAATTTATTACTATTTACAAAAATCTGCTTTACAAAAAAAAAACTGCTATGTAAAAAAATTCTGCTATCAAAAATCTGCTTTATAAAAAAAAAAAATCTGCTATGTAAAAAAATTCTATTATAAAAAATCTTGTTTATAAATTGTTAATCTGCTATCTAAACAAAATTCTGCTATATAAAAAACTGTTATAACACAAAAACTAAAATAAAAAATCTAGTGTAAAAAAAATCTGCTCTAAACTTATAAGCCTTTAAATAAAACTGCTACAAAAAAAACAAAATCTACAATAAAAAGAAAATTCTGCTATGAAATAAAATAAGTCCAAAAGTCTAAATTTATAAAATAATAGACCAAAAGTCCAAAAGTCCAAAATAGACCAAGCAATCACACACTTTATAAAATAATAGACCAAGCAATTTATAATATGCACACTTTATAAAAATAATAGACCAAGCAATCAATCACACACTTTATAAAATAATAGACCAAGCATATTAATATTATCAAGGCTAGCATCCACATCATGTATATGTCACACGCCTGCAATAGAGATAGGAAGGACTAAAGTCATAGCAGGCTTGCTTTGAGTAATAAGAATCAGTAGTTGAGTTTATTTGCTTGAGTCTTGTTGAATCGGGCCTTGGCTCCTTTATTGTTAGTTATATTTTGATTGTGGCTTTATGTTACCGTTGGAGTAAGTGGCCTGTGGCCCAAGAGAGAAGTCATATATGTAGTAGAATGAGGGAATTGTAGGGGATCGAGAATCATTGATGAAAATATTTTCCTATTATCTTTTCTCTTGGAGGCTAGGTCAACCTCGAATCTGACCATTTTCTTTACATTTTCTCTCATATTTTCTAGTTATCCAAACACTACCTATCAGGTGTGTTACAAGTGGTATCCAGAGCCAGTCTTTCCTTGGCATTGGCTTCATCAATCTGTGAAAATGGAAAAACTTATCTCATCCTTGCTCAATATCAAAGACAAACTGGAACAGAGTCTTCAACGCTTCGACGTTATCCAGCAACATTTGAATGATTTGCGGGATAGTCACAATAAAATGCATGAAGTATTTAATCAGCATCTGAACGAATTTGAGCAAGGTTTTGTAAATTTGGAACACCAAATCTACGCTCAGCAAGAAGAGGAAAAATGTGCAGCAACTCTAGAAGAAAAAGAGGTGGTCAATACGGATCAGATTCCCCTTTCTCTTGTTTCCATAAATCCCGTTAGACATCAGAAACCATTTTCTCCATTCTCAGATCTCCCCCTCCGAATCTCGTGTATTTCCCTTCTTCTCAGAAATTATTTTCCCTTGTCTTCATTTCTTTCAGTATTTACTAGCAACCACTTCTCTCTAATTGAAATAAAGCAAGGCCTAGCTATCAGATGGGAGTTTGATCCCGGGGGCATATATTTTCAATGTCTCGACTCCCCTCCCCATCCAAGTCAATTCAAAGATAAAAAGGGCATCTCGCCCAACAAACAGCACCTCGTCTTCAATGGAAGGCAGCTCAAGAATGGAAAAACCACTCTCTCTCTCTGTGCTCAACTCAGGATTTCCTTCAGGTCGAAGCTCAGGGCTCTCTCGGCCTTCGTTTTGGTCGATCGTAGAGATGGCCTTTTCACTTTAAGGGCCTGGAATGCCCAAAAAGCTGGGGCTTCGGCAGTTCTTGTCACAGTTCACATTGAGGAAGTAGTGACAACCATGGACACTCCTCCCGTCTTCACCTCCTATAGTGTCGACAACATCAACCAGATATGGGAGCACTCGTCCTCTCTCTCTCCATCTACTACTTGGACCTGCAAGGTAGTTCTAGAAGACATGCAGAAGTGCTTGAAAGAGCTGGAGGGGTCCAAGTTTGCTAATGATTCCGACGAAATCGGGTTAGCAGCGACGAAGATGGGGTTCGAGGTGCTTGGGTTGCTGCGAGTATTGTTGAAGCAGTGGTTTACAAGGCCCACGAGGACTTCATTTCACTCGTTGGTCTGCTTCCCAAGGGTGCCGTGGGCTACAAACTGGACCAAGCCTCCAGAAGATTCTACGCCTATTTGAAAGGCTCGTGCGGTTACTCACTAGAGGGGTCGTATGAATTGAAATACAAGTCCACCATCAAGCCTTTTGATAGAGGAAGGGGAATGAAGAAGAGGCTCTCGAGCCTGATTGGTAAGCACATTTCCCATGTCACCATTTTCAGTTTCTGTCACAATTCATGTGCGCACACTTTGGAAAGTAATTTCAAGATATATGAGGTCTTGTATACTTTGTTCCTAAGCTGTGGTGAAGGAGAATGGAGAACTTGTATGGGGTTGCAAGTTTCAGTAGATACAAACCTTGCCCCTCAACTACTTGATTTTTTGCCACTTAAAGTAATTTTCAAGCCTTTTGATAGAGGAAGGGAGCATACCTCTAACTTAAGGCCATATTTCCAAGTGGCTACACAAAGCTGTGTGGTCAAAAACTGGGATGCAAATACAGGGGAGGTGAGAAATAAGATTAGGGATCTCATGTGTGACTTGGGACCTTCTTTTATTAAAGTTGGCCAAGTTGCTTTCAACCTTATAGAAGAGGAATGGGACCAACCGCTTGAAACTATGTCCTTAAAGCATAATAACATGGCTCGGGCTGAGCTAATTTTCCCTCTTATTTGTGAGCTTGATATAAGAGCTTACCATAAGCTTTCAGATGCTGCAATTCATTCAACAACAAATTCAAGGCCTCGGTTGGATTCTATAGACAGGTGCAAGTGCTCATGCGTTAGTGAGGAAACTCTACTTGAGATACCCCTCACTTGTACTAATTTCCATTTTACTAATGCTTCATACTGCTCAAATATCTCACTCGGGATTGTTAGACTGCCAATATTGACTGTTAGTGAGCTCCACAGCTGGGAGGATATCACTTCAACTTTAATGGCAGCAATATCTCAGAGTTACATGTGGGAAGTCTTGAGTGATAAGGTGTGGTTGAATTAACCCTTGGGTGTGGAAAATCATTAAAATCTCTTGGTGTGGCAGCTTGTGCAAAAATAGCAGACATCTCACTGGAAACAATGGGGTCGCATTGCAAGTCTTTGGAGACCCTATCGTTGGATTCAGAGTACATGAGCAACAAGGGGTTACTTGTTGTGGCCAAGGGATATAATATCAAAACTATGGGACTAGGGTATTCAGCAACACCAATTGATGGGGTTATTATTGTGAAGCGTGAAGTGGCTGTTGGTATAAAGAAAATTCTTGTTTTTGACCCAGGTGGTGGGACAAGCGTGGGAAAAATATCGCACCTTGTGGACAAGGTGCTTCTATGGGGGATGGTTTGTCACACGTCTGCAATAGAGATAGGAAGGACTAAAGTCATAGCAGGCTTGCTTTGAGTAATAAGAATCAGTAGTTGAGTTTATTTGCTTGAGTCTTGTTGAGTCGGGCCTTGGCTCATTTATTGTTAGTTATATTTTGATTGTGGCTTTATGTTACCGTTGGAGTAAGTGGCCTGTGGCCCAAGAGAGAAGTCATATATGTAGTAGAATGAGGGACTTGTAGGGGATCGAGAATCATTGATGAAAATATTTTCCTATTATCTTTTCTCTTGGAGGCTAGGTCAACCTCGAATCTGACCATTTTCTTTACATTTTCTCTCATATTTTCTAGTTATCCAAACACTATCTATCAGGTGTGTTACAAATAATTATTATTATTATTATTATTTTAAAATGATCAAAACCATTTTATACAAACACAATCACAAAAATCCTAAATTTTGGATTCAACAATCCTAATAACACAAATCCTAAATTTCGGATTCAACAGACAACAACCCTAATAACACAAAAATCCTAAATTTCGGATTCATAGTACTAGCAAGTTTCATTGTTTCAAAATAATTTCAAACAACTTAGATAAGTGAAATGAAAGAGAAAATGGAGAAAAATTACCGTGGGTCCGTGAGAGGGGCTGCGTGAGTGGAGGTTCACGGCGTCGGCGAGGGCTGTGCGTGGAAGACCCACCGAGATGCACCAGGGCAGTGAGGCACGGCAGTGACTGTGAGGAAGAAACCGAAGTCTGAAGAGTGAAGATTCAAGAAGAAGAATGGAAGAAGAAGAAGAAGAAGAAGAGACTAGAGAGAGGAGACTGGGAGTCGGCGCAGGGCAGCAGGGATGAGGGAAGGGAGAGGCAGAGGACTGAATGAGGAGAGAAGAAAAAAAATAAATAAATAAATTCTGTAAACCTAATTTTCATAAAACGCACCGTATAGGTAAGTAGAGTTCTCGGACTGGGCTGCCGGCTGGGCTGGGCTGTGGTGGCAGTGCAATGGGCTGGGCCCAAAACAGAGAAAAAAACACACTTATATGGCTAAAATAAGCCGAGTCCGAAAATAGAGGATCTAATAAAAAAAAATTGTACAATAAAATAAATACAAGACAATTAAAAACACTATAATAATTATATTATTAAATACAAAACAATAACTAAGACTATTATAGTATTAGTGTTACTACTACATATAAGTCTATATATAGACTATATAGTTAGTTATACATTAAAGAATATAATTATTAATGACTATTAGTATTAGTATATATATAATAAACTATTAGTATTAATATTTAATACTATAAGTCTATATTAGACTATTAGTATTAGTATATATATATTAGTATTAGTTATAGTTATATAATATATTAGACAATATAATAGTATTAATTGTAAACTATTAGTATAACTATATATTAGTATTAGTTATAGTGATTTAGTATAACTATATCAGTACGAGTATAACTATAGTATATATTAGAATATTAGTATATATGTGATTATTTTTTATGTGATTATTTAGTATATTGATTTATATACTAATTTATAAATAGACTTAAAAATATATTGCCAATAGTAATATTGTATTAGACTATTAGTATCATTATAAATATTAGTATTCATTATAGTGAATATAATTACCATATAATGATATTAATATTTGTTAATTGTTATAGTGAGTTTATTTTATTATAACTATATTATTGATAGACTATATTAATAGTATTAATATATTAATTTAGTATTAGTGTTACTATATCATTATTTTATATATGATTATTTAGTATAATGATTTATATACTAATTTATAGTATTATACATAGACTTAAAGTATAATACTAATAGTAATATAGTATTAGATTATTAGTATTTAGTATTAGGTCATAAAATTTAAATTGTATTAATATAATAGACTATATATATATATAATAGACTAATAGGCTATATAGTTATACATAATAAATTAAAAAATATAACAAAGCAATATAGTATTAATACCATAACTATAAGTCTATACTAGACTATTAGTATTAGTATATATATTAGTATTAGTTATAGCTATATAATATATTAGATTATTAGTATAGCTATATATTAGTATTAGTTTTGGTAATTTAGTATAACTATATTAATATGAGTATAACTATAGTTTATATTAGAATATTAGTATTAGACTATTAGTTTATTATAGTTTATACATAGACTGAAAGTATAATATTAATAGTAAATTAGTAATATAATATTAGACTATTAGTATTTAGTATTAGTTCATAAAATGTAAATTGTATAAATATAAATTATATACTAATATATATAATTTATATTTATCAACGAATGCCTTATGTACTTATCAAAAAAATATTAAGACTTTTAAGTTTATAATTAGGCCATCAAAATTCAAAAATTCAAATTTTAGTAATAATATTTGACTATTTGAGTAATTTTTTTTTTTCTTCTTAGTTCTTACTTCTTATGATAAAATGTTATTAATAATATATATTTATAATATTATATATTTAAAGCATATGATGAATTAAATTTTTATGTTTAAGATTAAACATTTATTTTATAAATTATAAACTAGTCCAAAACCAGCACAATCGGTTCGGTCCAATCTGAATCGGTTTTTCGGTTTGCCCGATTTTTTTACACCCCTACTCAAGAATCTGCTTGTAGACCTTTGAGTAATAGGACAATGCTACTTAGTCTATAATACAATTATAATATATATGATAATATATTATATTATATATTATATAATATATAATATAGTACACTAAAACCGGTAAAACCGGACCAGAAACCGGTAAAATTGGAGTACCGGTTTAGGAGGGTAATCGGTGCATAATTGTTTTTGAAAAATGTAAAACCGGTATATACCGGTTCGGTCCTAAATTTTATCCAAAATTGAATCGAACCGGACCGGTTACATCCCTAGTTAAACTAGAGAAGCGTGTGCGTACTTTCCAGGTTTGTAAATGGGTGCCAGCTATCATGTTATCGAGTTTGATCACTGAGAGTGTTATTGATGTTAAATTTTTTTAATTATTTAAAAAATAAAAAAATAAAAATAATAATCATTTATTTAATTATTAGGAAGGGCACAACTTGCACTGTACATGTCCATTGCAAGGAGGCCCACGATAGCTCGTTGTGGCGTTGCAAGCGGTTTTGTGTGGCGGTGCTATTCGTGACTACACGAATCTGTCTAGCTCCGAGAGGGAGAGATCAAAGAGGAGGGAAAAGGGCCTGTCGTGGGTGGTATTAGAGCCACTGATCGGTTATTCCTGAATTTTGAGATGATCTTCACTGAAAATAATTTTTGTGCATGAAGTGATTCTGATGATACCATCATGAGAGGTGGTTCATGAAATGGCCTCCGCTTGATGAGATCCCACAGGCAACCAAGAGTGCGCACCATGGAGGTGCGCAGTAGCTCGTCTGGAAGAAGCAGATTTTTTCATGGTATAGAGGAAGAAGATACATGCGGCATATTTTTTCAATTATCCTGTTTGATTAGATAGATAAGATCAAATGTTTTTTTAAAAATTGAATAAAATATTATTATAAATGCATATTTGTATGAGAATCCTGCTAAACAAGTGATATGCATATGTTGCCAACCCATTATCACTATGGCCATGGGACAAGCGTAAGGGCAGGTAGGCCAAATTCAGTTGACTGGTAGCCCACTCCTTGAGAGAATTGTGGGCGTGTCATGGATAATGTAACTTTTGAGGCTAAAATTTAGACCAAAAGTCAAAAAATTGGTCGAATGACCTATCACGATGCCAATGGAGGACACTCACATTTATAAACTTGATAAGATAAATTAAATACTATAATATTTCAGAATATGTGTGAAATAGAAAAATGATTCGTTAATAATAATAAAATAATTTGAATTAAAATATATTTTTAACTTTGAAAAAATGAGAAATAAAGTTGAATAAAAATATCTAAAAATACTTAAAAAATAATTGTGTTTCCAAAATAAATCCTTATATGTTTGTAGTTGAGGCCTAAGTCCACATTATGGAGAAGAAGAGGAGAGAATAAGAGACGAAGGTGAGAGTGACGGCGGAGGCCTAGAGGAAAAAGAAGCTCTCAAGAATCTGCTTGTAGACCTTTGAGTAGTAGGACAATGCTACTTATTATCATTATTTTGTCCTCTCAGAATTATATAGTGCAATTATACTTTTCTTCTTTCAAAGGACAATGCAAGGATCCCACTGTTGGATCTGTTAAGTACTTGTCCTGCTGAATCTTTTATTTTTAAATTTTTTTTATATAAAGATTAAGAAAATTATATTTAATTTTATTATAAATTTTATTTATTTTTTTAAAATATTTAAAAGTGTTAAAAAAATGATATGAAAAAAATAAAAAATAAAAACACTTTTTAAATATTTTTCTCAAATCATTTTGTTAACACTTTTAAATATTTTGAAAAAATGAATAAAATTCACAATATAATTAAACAACATTTTCTTAATTTTTCTGTAAAAAAAATTCAAAAAAAAATGTGAACGGGACAAATGAACGGGATCCCCTAACAGGATCCCTATCATTTTTCTTTTTCTAAATATTTTAAAATGTTTAAAGAATAAAAAAATTATATAAATTCATTATTAGTCACTTTCATAACGGTTGGGGGATGATGGATTCATGATTTAGCTTTTCTCTAAGTAATACTATGTTGGTTAGAATATTATTTTTTAATATTATTATTATTTTAAAATTTTTAAAAAGTTAAATTATTTATTATATATTATGTAAAAATTTTAAAAATTTGTACTGATGAGATAAGATAAAATAAAAAGAGACGAAACACTTTCGCTATCTAAACGAAGCCTTAGCTTCTTTACAGGGAAATTTCTCTGATGACGTTAAGGCCACATAATGCTCCCTACCATTTCAAAAGCGTGTAATAAGATGCACACTTTGTATTGCATGGTTGGAATTTTTATTAGAAATATTTTATTTAACAATCGGTCAATAGAATAAAAATTGAAAAGTATTTAGTGATATAATTTAATTTAAAATTTAAATTTTATAAATTAAACCTTATTATTTTTTCGTTGAAAAGCTAATTAAGGACAGATCCTTTCCGGGAAGTTATAGTTTCTGCTTCTTCATATGCAAGTATTTTATTCAAAACAATTAATTAGGAAATAATAATTTAAGTATCAAATTAAATTATTAATTAACATACGGTTAGTGTAATTACAAAATATGAAAAAATAAACTAAAAATATTATTGTTAAAAAAATATTATTTTTAATTTATTTTGACTAATCCAATGACTAATCTAATGTAGGGTTATGATTAGGAAGGATTTGGATTTATGAAAAATATGTACTTTTTTTCAAATTTTAGAGATGACTTTGATTAAGCTAATGTTAATGCTCCAATGATTTATTTGAAAACTTTATATTTAAATTGTGTTTGGAAATAAATGAGATGAACTGAAATCAAATTATATGAGAATTTTGTGTCTCATCTTAGCTCCAAACCTGCCGATAGAGTGTGCAAATTCAGCGTATTTTATTTTTAAAAAATAGAAGAAATCTAGTATCCATGTAAAAAATCAAATATTTTTACAATAAACTCCACTATTTTCAAAAGTATGAATATGCAAACTTTAAGCACCTAAAATTATATTTATCATTATTCTTTAAATTAAAATATGAGCTCTATTTATGGGGGTCCGTTTAGCCAATTTTCTTGACTTTGAAATTTTGGGTTAAACTAGAGAGTGTGTGCGTACTTTCCAGGTTTGTAAATGGGTGCAGCTATTATGCTATCCAGTTTGATAGCTGGCGTGTTATTAACGTAATTTTTTAAAATATTTTTTAATTATTTAAAAAATAAATAAATAATAACAATTTATTTAATTATTAAATAAAAATAAAATAAAATACCTAGTCAAATTAACTGACACGGCATGGTATCATTTCCTTTGTGAATTACCAAGAAATTTCAACATTTGACTAGTTCTAGGAATTGTCGTTTTCATAAACTGCCACATTTATGGGGTCCGTTTATCCAACACTGTTACACTATTCAAATAAATAAAATAACGGGGAACTTGAACTCGAAACAAAGAAGAATCTCAGAAAATTCATTGATGTAGAAAGGTGAACGTGAATATATCACAAAATTCAAAGGCAGATTGATCACTTTCTTCATTCTCTTGAAAAGGTTTCGATTGAAAGGCGCAAGGCTAAAAGGCAACGAGATTCAGAGTGGGATCTTCTGAAAAATGAATTCGTATGATGACACAAGGCCGCGGAGGACGCAGGCTCCTAATTTACATGGACCCAAAATCTCGAATCCTAGTTCATCTTCCTCTCCCTGTAAGCAATTCTCTCTCTCTCTCTCTCTCTCTCCCCCCTACCAAATACAACAAAGAGACTGAATTTTTCCTGAAAAGTGCAGCAGAAGGGGGTTCAGTGATAGGGCAGAAGGAAAAAGTTAGGAAGGAAGATAACAGCTTTGCATGCAGGATTCATGAGCATGGTAAGCTAGAAAGGTTTTTAAGTTCTACTCAATTTTCGCATGGGAAACTGTGATGATATTAAGGGATGGTGTTTGGCGTTATTTGAAATTGCAGTGAAACTGGGGCCCAATATCCCAAAAACTGTGAAGGGAAAGCTACAGTTGGGGGTAAAAATAATTCAACGAGGAGGCCGGAGGGAGAATTTATTCAGAAAGCTTTTCGTGATTAAAGAAGGAGAGAAGATGTTGAAAGCTTCACAGTGCTACTTATCCACAACGACTGGCCCTATCGCAGGATTACTCTTTATATCTACTGAGAAGGTTGCCTTTTGTAGTGAAAAATCCATAACTGCTCCTTCCCCCCAGTTCACAACAACATCATCCCAGCAGGTACGAAATTTATTTCAAATGCCAATTGTCCATCTATAGCTCAACGAGTATACTGTTTATACATTATTCACGTGTTATAATTTCATTCGTAAGATTTAAATTTAAAATTATTTTCTATGTCAATTATGTAAAATTATTTTCTATGTCAATTATATTACGTGAATGGTATATTTTGTAAACACCTATCATTAGAATTATTCATAGCTTAAAACACAAACTAGTTAAAAGAGACTTGGTTTTAGGTTAACCTTGGCATAGATCCCACAATGGATTTTGATGCCTAGAATTCTTGATGACCCAGTTCTAGAGTTTAAAGTGAGAGAGGAATGGCAAGATGAAATGAACTCATAATATTTATAACTGTCGGAGTGAATTTCTTGGATCGCATTTATTGGTTCAATAAATAATATGAGGTTCAATTCATGTGGCTATCTCTATCTTAATTTAAATGTTAGAGATCGGTCAAGAACTCTATAAATCTAAATTTATCTAAAATAGTCTCTCTCTCTCTCTCTCTCTCTCTCTCTCTCTCTCTCTCTCTCTCTCTCTCTCTCTCTCTCTCTCTCTCTTGCATATGGCATATTGTTGGTATGTTGAACTGATATTGAAATTCAAGTATATCAATTTCTTTTCTGAAATTCAACTAAAATTGATATTGTTGGTATGGTGAACTAAACTCCACTAAACTATCCTTTCTTTTAGAACAAAAGTAACAATTCGTGACATCTAAAAACATGAGACTCAAACCATGAGGCTTTTTTTTTTTTTTTTTTTTTTTAGGAAAACAACTTCATATTCATCAACCAAAGACATTACAAAGAATGTTTATTTAGCCAAACAGCTTGGGATATATGAGTAGGGACACCATCCCGCCCACATCTCTATATCTACAATATTCCAAACATTTCTAGCAAGTCTATGAGTAGCATCATTACCAAGACGATTGACATGTTGAACAGTGCAATCCTGGAACATTTACATGAGTCTTCTAGTTTTCTGCACTAAAACTCTTTAAGGAGCAAAAGAATAACTGGTAGTCTACAACTCAAAAATCATCATTAAACAATCATTTTCAAGTATAAGCTCATGAATCCCCATGTTTGCACATAACTACAGTCCCCAAAACATAGCAAGAATTTCAATAGTAGTAGGATTAGAAACCTCATCTTTCATTTTACTGACAGACATCACAACATCTCCTTTTATATCTTTGAGAATAATGCTCACCCCAGCCTTCTTTTGATCATATAAAATAGCACCATCTACATTGAGTTTAAGAAAACCTATTGGTGGAGGTAGCCATCGATAACATATCTACTACTTGGAAACTGGGGTCTATCTCATGGTGTTAGGCACTTTCTTCGATGAAAAGACAAAGTCAATCACCTGAGAAGGTTCCATGCATTCTTTCTCATGTATCATTTTGTTTATTCTAAACCAAAAATCCCATGCAATCAGTGCTAATAAGCTCATCCACTATGCCTTCATTCTTTATACACAGAGTCACATCTCTAAAAGATATATTCTAATCCACTTTTTGAAGAAGAGGCACATATCTAGATATTGAATACTAGGACAGTGTAGTAAGGCATATTGTAGATCCTCCACTTTGTCTTCATAGAAAATACATGTATCCTTCAAATCAATCTTCATTTTTCTCAGATTTTCTAAAGTTGGTTGTCCATCCCTACATGCTTTACATAAAAAAATTTTGACTTTATTAGGGATCTTGAGCTTCCATAGAGTAGACCATAATAAATTTTGGATGCTAACATTCGAGGATTCCATGATTTTCACCTTTGCTAGCTCTGAAAGCTTGATAGGCACTCTCTATACTAAATCTGTCACTCTTCTCCTTGTCCCAAATCCACTTATCTTCCTCATCACTTTGGTTTGGAGTGATTTTTAAGATCTTAGCAGCTATATTTGGATTGAAGAGAGCTCTAATTCTGTTTCCATCCCACCACTTTGTGTTGCAATCAATTAGATCTCACACCTTGGCTTCAATTGAAATACTCTGCACAGGCAGTTTCCCTTTCCAAACCTTGATGGCCAAGGACCCAACAATCCTTCCAAATTTTGACAAATTTTCCATTTCCTATACTCCATTTGCCACCTTTAAGAAGCATATGCTTAGCCTCACAAATTCCTCTCCAAGCATAAGTGGGTTAGCACGTAGAGGCGCATCAAAGAATTGGACTTTTGGAAAATAATTGGCCTTATAAATTTTGTGTAGCAAACAATCTTCCTCTTGCAAAATTCTTCAACCCTGCTTAACTAATAAAGCCATGTTAAAAACACGCAAATCTTTAAAGCCCAACCTTTCTCTATATTTGGATTTACCCATCTTTGCCCAATTGACCCAATAAATTTTTCTCTCTTCCTTCCTCTAACCCTACCAAAATCTGGCCATCATAGTTTCAAGATCAGAACATAAGTTGCCTGGTAGTTTGAAACAGCTCATAGTATAAGTTGGGATAAAAAGTGTCACAGCTTTAATCAGCATCTCTCTTTCCCCTTGAGAGAACATATTTTCTTTCTAGCTTTAAAGCTTCAACCATATCTTATGTTTAATCTCAGAGAAAGCATATGACTTAGACTTGGCAATCATTGAGGGCAAACTGAGGTACTTCTCATACTACTATATGTGACCAACCCCCTATAATGACAAAATTTCTTGCTGATACCCCATTGATACATTCATGCTAAATACCATTGAAGAAGTTATCTCCTTATTAATCTATTGGCCTGAGGCACTCTCATACTACTGCAACAATAATTGTAAAATTCTAGTCGTTTTAATCTCAACTTTGCAGAAGATGACACTATCATCTACAAAGAGCAAATGGTTAAGTCTTGGAACGCCCTGCAAATTTGTAACCCTGGGATGGATTTAGAACTATCAGATTTATTGAATAGGCCAATGAGGATATAGGATATATGGGGATATGGGATCCCCTTGTCTTAACCCTCCAGTGGGAACAACATGACCTTTAGGTTCTCCATTAATTAGAATTGAAAAAGAAATAGTCTAGACATACTTCATGAGCAAATGGACCAACCAAGTCTCAAAACCTAATGTTTTCATCACAGTCTCTAAGAATCATCATTCCACCATGTCATAAGCTTTACTCATGTATAGTTTTAAAGACATAAATGAAGCCTTTTTTTTCCCCTTTCTCTTTTATCTCAAGTAATGAATCAACTCATAAGCAATCAATATATTAGAAATCATGTGAGATAGAACCACTTTAAGATGATTTGCAATCACTTTAGAATGAGTATATAGACAACATTACACATGCTAATTGGTCTATAATCAGTCACTTTCAGGGGGGTTTTTTTCTTTGGCACTAGGGTGATGAAAGTGTGATTTATAGATTGAGGGAACTCACTTGAGTTGAGTGCTCAGAACTATAGTCAAAATTGACTTTCCTATGATCTACCAGTATCTTTAGAAGATGATTGGTGACATACCATTTGGACTAGGGGCTTTTGTGGGATGCATCTGCAAGAGAACTATATATACCTCTTCCTCTGCATAAACTTTGGTCAACTCCTTATTCATACTGTTGGTCACTTTCCTCTCCAAATTCTCAACAATGTCCATAGATCCCCTTTGCTCAAAAGCAGTAAATAGAGAACTGAAATAGTTGATGATAAGCATATCCCGATCCTTCCTCTCTTGCCATTCACCACATTCAGAATGTTGTTCTTTTTTCTCCTTTGTGAGGCTTTAGCATGAAAGAACTTAGTATTTTGGTCACATTCCTCTAACCACAATGCTCTTGATCTCTGTTTCCACATAATCTTCTCCATCTCTAGCCACAATTGAACATCCTCCCTTGTTGAGATGGTTGCATCCCTATCAACTCCTCTAGGGTCACTCTTGTGCTGCATTTTCAAATTCTGTTTAGCCTTTTGTAATTGAGTATGCAACCTACCAAACTTGGTTTAATTCCACAGGTCTAGTTTTTTACTACAACCTTTTATCATAAGCTACTTTACCCATACTACTCTGTGAGTTCCTAAATTTTCAAAAGTCTTCTACAATCTGTGTACAACCTTCCTCTCCAAGCCACATTGCTTCAAATCTAAATGTCTTATTCCTCTTTCAAACCTATGAACACTATCTAATTCCAACAAAATGGGTAAGTGGTCAGAATAAGTTGTTGTTCCATGAATGACAGTGGCTTGTGAATATAATTGACACCAAATGGAGTTTGCAACAAAAAGGTCTAGCCACTCACTAATAGTTGATAAGCCACCTGTTTTATTGCACCAAGTGAACATAGGGCTTGTAAACCCTAAATCTCTAAGTTCACACTCAGTTAATACCTTTTTAAACTCAAGCATTTGTTGTTTAGGTCTATTTCTACACCCCCCCTCCCAATTTCTCACTCTAAGCAATAATTTCATTAAAGTCACCAAAAACCAACCATGGCTGATCCTCACCTCTCCACAAAGTACAAAGTAGGTTCCAAGTATAACATCTCTTAGTAGAATTAGGTTGGCCATAGATACCCGTGAGATACCATTTTTTATTAGGAACAGACTCATCCAACATTAAAGCATCAATATAAAACTTGAAAATAATTCAGCACAGACAAGTTCACCTCTTATTTCTAGAACAATGCCAGGTCCCCACTACACCCTACGTAGTCAATAGATAGCAATTAGCAAAGCCCAGCCTAAACTTACATTTCTCCATAGCATGAGCAACAAGTTTTGTTTCTTGAAGGACAAAACGTTGGGATCTTACTTCTTAATGATATCTTCAGGCCGTTCGAATATCAAGTGGGTTCCCAAGCCCACAAGTATTCCAGCTTAAAAGTTTCATGGTTCCCAGTGAGTCTAGGAACCAACCTCCACCGATATGCATTGTTTATCAGCTAAGAGTCCTGCATCCTTCCTTAGCTGAGCCTTTAATCTCTTAGAGAATCTTCCTTGTTCCTCATCTCCCACACCCAACTTCTTCTTTCCTAGACTTGTTAAGTGTTGAGGTTGTTGTTCTTGAGAAACTCTTAATGGCAATTTCCTTTTCCATCTATGGGAACCTTCCTTGTTACGTGAGACCAACAGACTTGCTAAAGGGCCTTCACTATCCTACTCATTACTTTGGGCCAACCTTGAAGTCCATGGGCTGAAGTTTGTCACCCTATTTCCATTTTGAAATCGATCCTTGACTCATCATCCTCAGCAATTGTCAACATTAGTTTACTTTCCTTTTCAACCTCCCCTGATATTCTGCTTCCAAATTTTGGATTGTTTCAAAACACCATGTTTTTCTCCATAACGTATGCTTGATGTAACAATCTAGATATGGATTGAGACCTAACAATCACATCCTTCGAATATTTCTTCAAAAAATCCTCAGTGTTTGAATTTGCCAGATTCCTTTCCAGGAGGTTGCTTCCCAATGCTTGGTGCTGCAACCCACCGTGGTGTCCACCGGCATAGATGGTTGCACCCTCTCTCTAGGCTGGTCCTGTTTACCTTATAACAAACCATCATTGCTCCCTACTCATAGCCATGGGCCATATGGGAACTCATCTATTGCTCGTAATTCCATGTCCACAGTCCATAACTCACATTCACGATAATTATGATCTAACTTCCCACAAGCATAACAAAAATTGGAATCTGTTCATATGTGAAACTGACCCAAACATGTTGAGTCGTGCCAAGGTTAATCTTCTTACCCCTTAACAAAGGCTTTGTGATATCCACATTAACCCTTACTCGCATGAATTCCCCTATGCCATATCACCCTTTTCTAGATCAACTTCATCTACCCTCCCTATAGCATTCCCGACAAGATTGCCCATATATTCATTCCTAGCCACCAAAGGGAGGTTATGGATACAAACCAAGAAAAGTACCTCTATTAACCTGATTTGGTGAACTTGTTTAAGTCCCTCCACTTCACTCACCAGAACTAGGTGTTTACCGTCCACGGCCCATCTCTCATCACCCTTTCCTTATCTTGAGCATATTCAAATTCGACAATTAATAGAGTCGAATCCAAGTCACTAATATTAATTGGATTCACTGGTCTCCATATTTTTTTCATTGTTTGTTTAAAATCCATCTTGTTGTAATGCCTTTTCGTGAGCAACTTGAAAATTAAACATTTGCCACTCCTAGAAATCGCAGCATCTAACTTGGTAGAGTCTACATCAATCTTATCACCTTCTTGTTCTGTAAGAGAGAGCCACTGGTAAAGCTCCTCCCAAGTCCATCTACAACTCTTCTTTCACCTTAGTTAAACTCACTATTGATGATCACGAACGTGAATCAATTTTTGGAACCTACACAAGATAGGAGAAAGAACCTGTACGTTTGGAAGAACCCTCAAGAGGAAACCCACTAAAGTTCACCATCTCCAAAGCATGAGATTTTAATTCCTCTTCAAGGCATAAGATTGAGAACAATAAGGTATAGTTTGAATAGTGAGTTGAGATGAAAGTTGAATAAAAATATTATTAGAATATTATTTTTTAATATTATTATTGTTTTGAGATTTAATAAAGTTGAATTGTTTATTATATTTTGGGTGAAAATTTTAAAAAATTGTAATGATGAGATGAGATGAAATATCACTCAAACACAAATATTTCAAACGATTTGTTAACGTCATATTTCTCACACCTGATCCTAGCTTTAGCAACCCGGGCCAGTAGGAAAATTCTCCTTTCACTAATCATTACAACTTTCCTAAACTTTCAAATAAAAGACAAAAAATAATTCAAAATTTTCAAATTCTAAAATAAAAATAATATTAAAAAATTTTTACTTTAGCAATATTTTTATTTTATTATATTTTTTTATTCAACTTTTATCTCTCATTTCTCAAAATCCAAAAAATATTTAACTCAAAATTTCTCACTACTATTTACAACTTATCTTATTATTATTCACAAAATTCTTGTCTCATCTCATTTCTCAAAAATTTCTAATTGAACAAACAATTCAATAAGAAACGCTTGTTCAGTATTCTACTCAAAAGATATAAATGGACATCAAAGAAGACACCTCGAATCGGTTCCTCTGGTATACCGGTTTGGAATTAAGTTACAATATGCACTCTATGTACCTCAAATTAAAGTAGATATATTGTACATTAAAATTATGAAGTTTATGCATGCACACTGATGCAAAGTGCTACATGTGTTAAAATATAGCAGATTGTGACACCTGTAAGCAAAATTCAAAGGGTCAGCCGAGGTGAGAATAAGGAGAACACAGCCCAGAAGTTCATAGAAATAGTTATTGAAGATAATGTCAAACATAGGTTTATGGGGTTCTTACACTATGAGAAAGCTTTCCATAATCTTGAAGTGGCTATTGCTAGGGCCACCCGATCTTAGGAAGCATTTGGCTGATTCTTTCAGGGAAGAAAAACTTCCATAAGGAACAATACTTTGTATGAAGTTACATGTATGTATAATTTTCTTAGTTTGAATATTAAGGAGTAGGGGAGAATGCTTGCCTCTACATGTAGAACTTTATTATGTTGGGAAATGGAAGTTTGCATAAAAGAAGAGACCATTCTCAATAGCTTAAGTATTATACAAGAAATTTAAATTATTTGAAGAACTGTTTGAAAGAGCAATTCCATCCAATTGTGTAAAAGGAAATCTAGAATACAATTTGCTACAATAACCCGCTACATATAATTGGTACTATTCATCCTGTAAACATTTGTTTATTATTTATATTTCATTTACACTCTCATTTTCTTTTACTTTGATTTTCACCATGTAAGTAAATTCTTTTTATTGTTCATCATCTAAAACACATCTATTTCATTTTCTTTTAAAAAAATATCTTGGAAATATATTTCTTTTTTTATCCAATATTTTCATATTTGGATTTTATTTGGCTTATATATTTTTATTTTGTATGCATAGGACTGAATTATATTACATTGTATACAAAAATATATTGCAAATATAAAAAATATATAGATTTTGCAAATTCATTAGTAGATAGGAAATATTTAAAAAGAATGAAAAAGATTATTTAAATGATATAAAAAAATAGATAAGCTAATGTGTGATATATTGTAAAAATTCAATATATAAGATAAAAAAAGTGAGGTTTGGTGATGTATTTTAAAGGATAAAATAAAAGAACCATTGTGAATTCTATTAGCTCCAAAATATAGCATCAAGATCTTTCAGAACTTTTTGAGAGAATTTTAGGTTTAGGGTAAGGGTGAGAGAAGCATAAAAAGTAAATTGAGTCTCATAGTATTTGTTGATGCCTGTATGAATCTTATGAAAATCATTCAATGTTCAATAAATATTATGAAACTCATGAATTTATATGTGGTGACTCTCCCACTCATTTCCAAGGATTTTGGATTTAGAATTCTAAGCACTTGTTTGGAGAGTGCTTGCCTCTACGTGTAGAACTTTGTTGTGTTAGGAAATGAGAGAGTTTGCATAAAAGAACTTAGCTCCAAAATATAGCATCAAGATCTAATTTTAGAATCTTTTTGCCAGAATTTTAGCATTTAGGGGATGCTTAGGAAATGAGATGAGATGAAAATTTTGTGAATGGTAGTAAGATGGTTTATAAATAATAGTGAAATAGTTTGAGTTAAATATTTATTGGGTTTTGAAAAATGAGAGAGAAAAAATTGAATAAAAAATGTTATAGAATTAAAATTTTGTTAGAACATAATTTACTATCTAGACCTATACATAGAGGCGCTCGACGAGTTACATTCATAGAGCGACTTCAACGAGTTTATGATATAGCCATCTAAACCTGCACATGGAGGAGTCCAACAATTCTTTTCCACATAGGGAGGGACACAACTGTAGTTAAACCCTTGCCATATGATTTAGGCAACTGGAGATAAGGTCTCTTTGCACAGATCAACCAAATTTAGTTAAACTTATGATACAACCATCTGATCTTTCTTGCCACTAGTTTTAGTTAAAGTTTGAAGAATTTAAAGACATATGGGAAAGAAATGGAAAGATTATATCAAGCTGCTCAAGGACAATGATACCTTTCTGGCCTACAATTGTTATGGCAACACTGGCAAAGGGAAAATCCCTATAAGAATGACTTAAACCAACAAATATTTATAGACACCCTTCTAACGAGAAGAAGGTATAATAAAGCTTTTACTCCAAGTCATATTTATAATTATTGTGAAAGATGGAGAAAATCCACTCGAGAGGGAAAACAGTTTGATTGACTAAACCTCACTGTATTTATTATTGCTCCACTATATATATACTAACATATAATTGACAATTATACCCTAATAAGTCATACATATTACAATAATGCCTATAACACTCCTCCTCAAGTTGGGGTATATACATCATATAAACCCATCTTAGAACAGATAAACTTTAACTAACTATGACATAAGGACTTAGTAAACACATTTGCAAGTTAATAAGACTTCACAAAATGTGTAAAAATGTCACCACTCGATATTTTATCTCCAATGAAGTGACAATCAATCTCTATATGTTTAGTCCTCACATGAAACACATGATTAGAAGCAATATGCTCTGCAACTTGATTATCACAAAATACCTAAAGCAGAATAGGAGTTGAAAATTCAATCACTTCAATAAGTGTTAGAACCATGTCAAGTCACTAGAAGTGTAAGCCACTGCTTTGTATTCAACTTTTGCACTAGAATAAGCTACCATTGTTTATTTTTTACTCTTTGATGTAACCAAGTAATCTCACACAAAGGTGCATTATCTAGTTGTATATCATCTATCTACAGGAGACGCTGACCAATTAGCATCTGAAAAGGCTTCAACTCTAAGTTTTCCATTTGGCCTGTACAACAAACCAATGTTAGGAGCTTGCTTAAGATAACGAAGAATATAGACTAAACATCCCAATGTGAGACCCTAGGTGTTTCTAGAAATTGACTCACTAGACTAACTGCATAAGAGATGTCAGGTCTACTGATAGTAAGATAATTCAATTTTCCAACAAGTCGTCGATATCTACTCGGATCTTCAAACAACTTCCATTCTTCCTTCAAGAATTTATGATTCAAGTCTATAGGGTGTCAATAGTTTGTGCACTCAACAAGCCAGTTTCTTCCAAAAGACTAAGTACATATTTTCTCTGAGATAGGCTATTACCCTTTTTAGATCTACCAAGTTTAATCCCAACGAATTATATAAGCTTGCCCAAATCCTTTGTCTAAAATTGATAATGCAAAAATTATTTTAGCCTGAAAATCCCAGTATATACAATGTCATCCACATATACAACCAACAAAATATAATATGCATCACTGTGTACGTGAAATATCGAATGGTCTGTTTCACATCTATAAGGATCAAATGCCAACAAAGCATTACAAAACCTTCCAAACCTTGCTCAACTAGAGGATTTCTTCAAACCATATAGTGCCTTTTTTAACTTGCATACAACACCTCAATACTTTTCCTAAGCAACAAAATCAGGTGGTTGCTCCATATAAACTTCCTCATGCAAGTCGCCATATAAAAATGCATTTTTAACATCTAGCTAAGATAAGAGCCATTCTAAATTAGTAGCAAGCGAGATCATCACTCGAATAGAAGAGATTTTGGCAATTGGAGAGAGGGTCTCCTTGTAATCAATATCATAAGTTTAAGTGTAATCCTTAAGAACTAGAGAGATCGATGAAGCTGAACAACACAAATACAAGTGGTTGTATTTAATTTAGTCGAGCATTCTTCTTAAGATCTAATAATTTTTGAAGCAGTAAATTATTAAATTTTAGTTGCTTCACAAATTAGAAGGATCAAACAATTATGGATTTGATATCTAACTTAGCAGTAGATTGCAACAAATAATAAAGTAGTAGGCCTCTTAGTAATTAAATGAGACAATCATGAAAATAGGTACAGAAGAACATTCGATACTCAAAGCATAAATTGAAAAATAAAAACAAATTAGATCTTACAGTTTTATTGATTTTGAGGCTCTCATTTCCTTTGACCAATTATAAAAGTTTAGCCACATAAGGCCATGATGAAAACTTGAAGGATAAGTTGGAGAAGAGGGGAGGGAGAGGCGTGTGCGAGTCTCCTAATTTCTCTCCCCTCTTAACACATTCAATTGAAGTTTTTGAAGCCTAACAAATCTCCTAAAAATATTCTAAATATTATCATAAAATAACAATATCCAAATCTGACTAATTAAGAAAAATATTAAAAATAAAATAAAGTCCTAATATAACTAGAAAAAACAGGGTTTTCAGCTGGAATTTTCGTGCACCAAATCTTGAAAACGTCTGAAAACAAACTGCATAATATCCACATATTAGAATTGTAGGCTAAGGAACATTCTGTAACATCAGTAGTGCAGGTGCGTCAACTTCAAGCCCGATTTCAACCTTTATTCACCATTATATCTCAAAACTCAAAACATGAAAGTTGTAGATATTTTTATTGGCGTTCAATACCATTTTGAATCATCTCAATCGAAGCTCGGATGAGAGAGTTATGCCCAGATTACAAAGCGATATCAAAATTGTCTAAAATCGTCCAATTACCTTTATTTTGTATTTAATGACTCCATTTGCATCCTAAATCAAAATATAAGAATAATGAGTACATTTAGGCACTAAATAAGTATAAAAGACTAAACATTAAAGGAGAAAAATATGACATTTTGCATTCTCATCAAGTAACCACAACCAGCCGCTAGCAACTAACAACCAAATGAATGAAAGCTATCAAACAACCACCACCAACTGTTGAATTCTATGTATAAGAATGTAGTAGCAGACATCAAGTAGCTAAGGAGTAGATTTCAAAGTTGTTTAATTGTGCATATCAATAGATAAGCCAAAAAATCTACACACAAACTAGCAAGGTTTTCCAGAAATGTTATTAACACAAATGTATGGTGGGATTCTGTTTCTACTTGTGTTCAACAAGTCCTATGGACTGATTTACAATTGTAATGCTATTTGGCAATTAATGAGAAGTTTTTTCGTATAAAAATTTTTAAAAAAATATCTTTGAACCCCAATACTTATCTTCAATACTCTTGAACTAATTTTACAATCATTACAAAATCTCTATAATGTTAGAGCTGCATGAAACAAACTTCCCAAAAGATATATAGACAAAAACTAAGAATGTTATGTAAATTGAATGCCTTAACAATGCCAAGAATAATTATATCCTTGAAATGTTAGACATCAACCTCACCTCCAATCTTTGATATTTATTGGCACCTATTGGCGATCCCTCATAAGTAGTCAAGAAAATCTTCTCAAGTTTTAAGTTTTCACATCATAGCCCATAGAAATAATTAAGATCAAAATTTCTATGCAGTTGTGGCACCATAAGGCAATAGGTATTATACTCAATGATATTACTTATATATAAAAAAGAGATAATTAAGATCAAGCTCAATTAATCCATCATTCAGTAGATCACAAATATCATTAAGCTCACATAATACTCGTTGCTAGGGCTATACAAAAATCGAGAAAACCGGCCGTGATCGATGCGAACCACCAACGAAGTAGGGAATTGGTCAAAACCGGTAGAGAACAGCTCAGCCGGTAGTAGAAATATGTGAAAACCAATGTCGGCCAGTTTGGTTCTGGTTTGAACTTGGTAAGCCGACTTATTATATATATACATATTTATATTATGCATAGATAAAATAATGCCGTTTCACTTAAGTGAAACAGAGCCATTTGGTTTAAGCCAAACAACATTGTTTCGACCTTGGGTTTAATAACACCCACCCCTCTTCTTCTTCTAGCAAATTCCATTTCTCTTCTTCGTTCTTGAAGCCTTTGACTCCCAGCCCCGCACCCACCTACATAGTCAGTGCCCTTGATTTTCATGGCATTCACACTGTTCGTTAAAGCCCCACATTGCTGCACGTCTCCTCTCCTCTCCTCTCCCAAGTCACCTCTCCCAAACTTTTCTCATATCTCCAACGTCTTTGTGACTTGAGGTCCAGTTCTCTCACGTAGCCACACCACACATCGATGGCTTTTGAGGTTATCATCTCTCTGTCAGTCGAGTTCCATTTCCGCACGCTGTAGTTTTTTTTTTTTCCTTTGTGTTTTAAAGTATTTGGCTTTGATCATATGTTCTTCTTTTTTGATAATTATTTTTTCATTAAAACTTTTGGATCTAATTTTTGAGACTATAAGCAGTGATCCAAGAACTAATTCCAACTATGAGTATTAAATCAAATTATTGGGTGCTGATTTAATTTTTTTTTTGCATGAATTGTGTTGACGATTTTTTTGTAAAATTATATTTAAATAAATTGTGAGGTTGATGAGTGAGCTAAAATCTAGATTAAAGTTTTAGACTTGTAATATTTGTCATGTTGCAAACTAGCTATTGTGTAATTGTGTTGATATTTATTTTAATTTCTTGTATTTTGAAATTAATTATGTATTTAATGTAACAACCTGCCTAAAAGACCCGTTAAGACTTAATAATTAGCTCCCTTAATCTTAGTTAGCAAGAGATTGTTATTATTGTTGGGGAATTTTTTTTTTTTTTTTTTTTAGCATGGGAATCCTATTTTTTTTAGTTAATCTAGCATTATATTTTAGATTTATTGCCAAAAAACCAATAGTGGAATGACACTCGACATTATTTTTCGACTAAGCATTGATGTATTTAGATGTAAGCCCAAGAAGCGTTTGAGTAAGGGCCTTTTATCATTAATGATGTGATGGGCTAAGAATGTGTCATAAGTCTAGACCCATTAAAACTTATGAAGTTGTAGGTCTTTCTTAGAGAGCCTTAGAAATTAGGCTCAAATGTGTAGACGGCATGAAGCATTTGGGCCTAACTTGGTGATAGTATAGGCCTTTAGCCCAACCTTAGAAATACATGTCATTTTGACCCAATCTTGGTAGAATTTTGAGGCCTTATATGAGTCTTCAAATCTGAACATAAGGTCCACTTAATAGCCCACACCTAAAGCCCACAACCAGGAGATTTACATAAATGGCCCTACAAGCCTGTCAGGCCCAAAAGTTTTGTCTTTCATTTTTACACTTCTAATTAAAACCCACATACACCATACCATTCGTTTCCCTTAACTCCAAGAAGTAACCCATGCCCCTAAGGTCCCCCACTTGATCATAATTAAGCTTCTAACTTGAGTTAAGGGCATTAATCACAACTTACACATGATTAGTGGCCTCTAAACCATATTTGAAGCTAAAATTTTTTGCAAATTATTTTCTAAATTCTTGATCTGAAACTTATTGATTTTATTATTGATTTGCATTATTCTTAGACTAATTTAAAAGTTTAAACTTGATCCAATACATGTCAATTGAAGCAAAGCCCTGTCAATACCCAAATGATCACTAATCGGCACCTTGATGCATCACCATGTGTACTTGATCAAATCATCTCCTAGCCCACGCCATTTCCATCACATTTTCATTTATAATTTCACCAATTATACATCATCTTATCACTTATGAACCAAACCAAGCGTTGGGCAAAATTCTTCCAAGAAACTAAACCAAAGTCCAACCATTTCCTTAGGAAAATTAGTTGGAACCAGACCGAGTGCCCTTAGCTTCATGATTTTTCTGCTCTTGGTTGAGCCATTCCCACACGCCACCACTCCTGCCCTCCAATCTTAAAGAAGTACTTCAAGGAATTCAAAATCTTGTTTGTCATTTTATGCCCCAAAGAAAGCCAAACCAATTGGCAAAGGGAGAGGGTTATGCAAGTCACTCTGCTGAACCACCATCACTTTAATTTCTTTTCATTTTTTGCTCATGTATAATCACATGGCAGCCAATCAAGCGTTCTTTCCTCAACTGAGAAGGCTCCAAATGAAGGCCATCATTCCTACAAAACAAACCACAAAGATGAGAGAAACAAGTGAGCAAAAAACTGTTTAGCTTGGTGGAATCAAACCTATCAGCCTCTAGCATGATTTCCTATTGGAAATCATTTTTGTTTTATTTTAAAATTTGAACCAAAGCAACCCCTACACCCATAGGCTTATTGCAACACCTGACCCTAATGTAATCATGGAGTTATTGGGCACTATCCACCTGCACAAAGGATGACACGATCTGATTTTTGGCACTCATCATCCACTAGCCACCTCCACCAATCCCAAACCTCACCATTGCCATGCCTCTCTACCCTCAACCCTCCAATGAACCCTATAAATACCCCCTTTCACCTCCTCACAATCTCACAACACTTCTCAAGCCTTCTCTTGAGTTCTTGACAACTTTCTCCTCTTAGTGTGCAAAAGAGAGAAACTGAGTGAGTTGTGAGAGTGTTATTAAAGTGAGTGTGTTTGGGAGTTCTAAGGGCCACGGATTTTTGTAGGTAATATTGTTTTATCTTTGTTTAGCATTAGCGTTGTAACACCCGGGTCTAGCATCAAGTCGCAATATACAGATAAATGACTCACTTGAGATTAACGAGTATTTATTTTAATGGACTACGGGCCCAAATTCTATTTTGGCATATATCAAATATATTTTGGGCTCGCTAAATAGGTTAAAATTATTAAATATTTTTGGATTAGATGAAATCTTTTTATGAGCTGAGAAATTTGTAGAGCAAGTTAGATTATTTTAGAGTTTGAATCGAGGCCCAAAACTCACGGAAAATGCTCAAACCTTGTACGAAAACCCAATCCCATAGAACGGCCAACAGACTCCACACCATGCATGTATCCACACCCGTCTCCGCGCCGGGCACGTCTCCTTTTCTAGGGTACTTTTCCAAGCATCTATATTTATACACACTTAAATACTCACTCACGGCAAACCCTTGCATGTAAATCATCTTCAACCTAGGACTAGGGTTGCCGCATCCCAGACCTCTTCTCTTTTACGCTCAAGAGCTTCGCCGCCTAGCCGTAGCTTCCTCCCGAAAGCCACCTTTAGCCCCTTCACTGTGATGCACTGCGGTTTCACCATGCTACCGTGAAGCCGCTAGCAACCATTACACGTGCACCACGCAACACCTGTTGCAGCACACGTAGCACCCGCCACCAGTGGCTGTTTAGCAACCCAGAAGAGATCCACCAGCGTACGAATGACCATGCAACTACACCGAGAGCCAAGAAAGTCGGAAACCATTGTAGCCACCACCTGCAAACAACAAAAAGACCTCTGTTTTTATACGCCCAAAACAGAGCACGGCTCTTCCTCCTCCGTAAGCTGCCCAGCCAATTGCCGCCGTGCACCATAAGCCAGCCGTGAGACGCTGCCCAGGTTGATCACCTATCACACCGCTGTAAGCCTTTGTTTCTCCTTCCGTGTTCTCACCACGTTCTTATACTCTCTCCCTCACCGTCTCTCTTTCTCTCACATTACTCTCACTCATCACTCTTTCTCTCTCTCTCATCACTCTCTCAGTGGTCAGCCACCCATCTCCACCCGAGCCTCCGCCGCATCTGCCTCTCGGTAATCTCTTCATCCCGAGGTTAACTCGTTAAGCTTCTTTTTCTTTCGGTTTCCTTTTTTATGTTTTGTTTTTGCTTTGTTCTCTTCTTTCTCCAGAGAAAGACACGTCTTTGACTCTGAGATAAAAACTGTTAGCTAGTATTTACGAAAATGCCATCAAGCCCTTTGGTCATTATGTTCCGTAAGGCACCTCAAATCAATGTTTAAAATCCGTTCCGTTCCGGTCGGAATGGTCGGAATTTTTCGTATCAGAACAGTGATCAGAATGAAATAGGTATTTATTCTATTCCAGATCAAATTCCGGCCATTCTGATTAAAATCCGGCCGGAATAGTAATTCCAGTCTGAAAAAAAAAAAAAAAAAAAAAACTCTTTTGTAAATAAGTTGAAAAATAATGAATAAAATTATACTTTTAGAATTCAAATACCCCTTTTCGTGCACTAAAAGTATTGTTATTTTTAATAATCTGTCTATTCTTTAAAAGTGAACTCAAGTTTGTGATTTTTTTTCAATATATATTCATTTTATAAATCTTTAATTCTTCTATATATATACACATATACATATCACACACATACATATATATATATATGTATTTATTTTATTAATTGTTAGTTTATATATACATATAAATATTTATATATAATATATAATTAATCCCGAAACGGTACACCGAAACGTATTGGTACCGAAATATTCCGTTCCAGTGCCTCAACCGAAATGATCTCCGGAATGGATTTCAAAACTTTGCCTCAAATACTTTTAATTGTTTTTACATTATTACTCTTAATAGGTAAGCCTCGGCAGAATAAGGGCTGGGCTCGACTTTTAAAATTTGGACATTTATTTTTAAGTTCGGCCTGATGTTAAGTACGCTTGTGATTTAGTTAAAATTATGTTAAGTGATTATTAAGTGAAGATGTGTTTTTACATGGACTTAGTTTTAATTGGGTACATATGTAGTCATACACTTTATTTTATAGAAATAATTTAGATTTTAATGTATTATTCAGAAAAAAAATTAAGTGGATATCAATGAAATTGGGAAGTGATGGTATTTTAGAGTTATGAGAATTTTAGATTTTGAGGAATTAAAATAAGTTATTAAGTATTTCAAGTTCAATTACGAAATAAGTGTTCAATGGAAAAATTTACTCAAGTTACATGACTATTTTACAGGTGACAAGTGTGATGACCCGCTTTTAAGTGTATTTTCGCTGAAATAATTGTTTTTATTTTATTTAATATATCAGTTATTTTATTTTAATTTATTTGCATTTTAAAATTTGTTTTTGATTTAATTTAATTTATTTGATGTTGTGTTTTATTTCTTTAAGTTGTTTTGTGGTTTTAATTTTTTTCGGCGGTTTGTTTCGTTTTCCCGGAGTGAGGATTGGACCTCATCTCTTTTCACATCTTTTTCCTTTTTTTCTCTTTTTCCTTTTTCTTTTTTCTTTTTCCCTTCTTTTCTTTTTCCTTTCTTTTTCTTTTTCTTCTTTTTCTTTTTTTTCTTTCTTTCTTTCTCTCTCCCCGATCCGGACCCCCCCGTGCTCTCTCTCTCTCTCTCCTCCCTCTCCCTCACGCCGGCGTCACCTTCTCCAGCCCCTACCGCCGCCGTCGTGCCACCGTTCGGCCTCCCACCGGTCCCATTCTCTTCCTCTCCCTTCGGTGCACCACCCCTCCAAAACCCACCCCCAACCGGCCGGCCGTTTGGCCGGAAAAGCTCCAAGAAGGGCGCACGGATTTTGCTCCGATCTGCCGCCGTCGCTCCACCTCCGGCCACCACTTCTTCACCACTTCATCACCGACTCCTTGCCGTCCTAACCCACCCATTTCCGGCCTCCAACGACCACCGGAATAGCTCCTACGAGCTTAGTTTCCGTTTTGGGTAATCCGGCCATTTCCGGCCATTCCGCCGCCACCCACGGCCGTTCGCCACTTCCAATAGCTTCACAACCATCCCTAGACCATTCCCTATCAATCTCGTGTCCTAGTTTGTCCCCGTTCAAAAGTGGGTTTTTCAAACCCACGGCCTCAGTGAATTTTCACTGTGACGTTGCTGTTTTTCCGCCGCTTGCAACGCCGCTTGTTTTCTAAAATTGCCGTATAGCGCTGTAAGTATTTTCCAAACCCTATTTTCAGATTTTAATATATATTACTCATTCAATTATTTACTGTTGTTGGTTGTTGATTCCGGACTGAGTCCGAGGAGTTTCGGGGGTCGGATGGATGGAGGACGGAGTTGTCTGTTTAATTGATTTATGTTGGTTGGTTATTTTATTATGCATTGATATGGCATTTCATGGTGCATGCACGTGTGTTTTTGTTCATGTGTGAAAAGCCTGTGTATTGGCGTGAGTGGTTTTACGGGTGCGTGTGTATCACGAGCCCAAGCTGGGATGGGTTATTATCTCGGTGGAGCTCCTCTGGTCACTCGGGAGCGGAATAAACTGAGTGATGTCCCCTGAGTTGTCGAGAGAGATGACGGGAGCGGGGCTAGGGGATGCTTGGCTACGAACGCGCCGGGCGCGGAACCGGGCATCGCCCTACTCACCGACTCCGTGGCCCTTCGCTGGCGAGGGCTAGAGGATGCTTGGCTACGCACGCGCGGGGCGCGGAACTGGGCATCGCTCGTTAGGTGTCACATGCGTGGTGGTACTCTACGGTGTGACACTGGAGCCAGGGTGTGCGGATGACCCCTAGGGGAGGTCATGGTGCATACGGTTAAAATTGGTTAATGGTTTGTGAGGCTAAATGGGACTTTTGGCGTGGGCCAGATGGACTTCTGACGAGATATTGGGCCAGATGGACTTCTGGCGAGATATTGGGCCAAATGTGACTTTTGGCGTGTTTTCGGAAAGGATGTGTTTTTGGGCCAAAAGGGTTTTTGGCGTGTGTGGAAAACTGGTGTTTTTGGGCTTTGGGCATTGGGCATGGTTCATGCATCTTGTTTGAGTTTTATGTGTTTTTATCTGGTAGTGTTTGGGTTTTACTTACCTGCGGTACCATTCGTGGTTCCGTAGCTTTTGGTGCAGAGTTAGAGGACGAAGAGGAGGAGGCTGAGCCCGAGGATGCGGCTTCGCCGGGTTGCTGATGCTATCTTTTTATTTGTTAAAACTGTATTTGTGTTTTGTAATATTTCATTTATGTATGTTTTAAACAGCTTGTATTACGTTAAGAAAAATTCTGGTACTTAGTTATGACTTTTGTTATCCGCTGCGTGTTTTCTCTGTACACATCTGTTGCCTTGCACACACTCGGCACCCGTCGATGGGATGGTGACCCGGGTTGTCACCATCCGGACGTCTCAATTTCCCCGTGTTCGGGCGTGGGGATTTTGGGGGCGTCACAGGTGGTTCAGAGTGGTTTGGCTCTGGGTAAAACCACATGTCCCGTAGGTAGTACCAGAATGTTTTTAAAGTTGTGTTTTGAAAATTATGTTAAGTATAGTTGTTTTATTTGTTTTATTTGTGTGAGCTCGTTTGCTTGTTTTTATTTATTTAGTTATGTTTTGGCATGCTGGGTTCTTTTGTTTCTTGCTGTGTAGTGCTATTTTTTGTTTTTGTTGGTTTTATGATGGTTTTATTTGTTTTCTTAAAGGAGGGTCAAGAGTAGTGTTGTGACAGGAATATGGGGAGACCAGGGAGACCAAGGAAAAATACTCAGGAACCACAAGAAAACACCTCCAGAGATGACTCCATAGCCGAGGCAATTCGGCAGATGACGGAGTTTATGCAACAGAGTGCGAGGTCCCAATAGGCAGGGCCTTGGCCACCACAAGGACCTTGGCCACCACAAGGGGGTCCTTGGCCACCATCAGGAGGACCTTATCCACCGTCAGGAGAACCTTGTCCGCAACAAGGAGGGTATTGGCCACAACCAGGAGGTCCTTGGCCATATCAGGGAGGGCCTTGGATGTATCCAGGAGGGTCCAGCAGCATGGTGCAAGCCGGATGCACCTATGAGCGCTTCCTAGCGCACCGGACTCCACACTTCACTGGAAATGAGGATCCAATTCAGGCTGGAAAATGGATCAAAGATCTGGAGAAGACTTTTGAGGTGTGTGGGTGCACTGAGGCACAGCAAGTACTTTACGCCAGCTACCTCTTGCAAGGCACTGCTTCTGATTGGTGGGATACCAAGAGGGTGCTGTTGGAATCTGAATTGGGATCTTTCGCTGCGGTGACCTGGCAGCGTTTCAAGAAAGAGTTCAATGACCGCTGCTTTCCCGCATCGGTAAGGAAGCAAAAGGCAAGAGAGTTCTCCAATCTGGTCCAAGGGGGCGCGACAGTGGAGCTGTACGCCCGGAGGTTCATAGAACTTGAGCGGTTTGCTCCTCATCTTGTCGCCACTGAGGAGATGCGAGCAGATCGTTTCCAGGAGGGGCTGCGTCAGGACATACGCCGTATGGTGGTTAGCCATCGGATATCCACTTTTCAGGAGTTAGTGGATGTGGCCACCCTTATAGAGCGGGAAAATAATCTGAGTATGGGCTCCCCTTCAGGGCAAAAGAGACGGAGTTTTTCTGGTGAAGGAAGCAGCTCGGGTTCGCCTCAGAAGTTTGTTCAGCGGACCGGAACCTGATCTCAAGCATCCTCCAGTGTTCGCATGGGAGGACGTATGCCTGTTTGTGGAGCTTGTAATAGAGCTCATGAGGGCGAGTGTCGGACGAGTAGCGGACCCCAGTGTTATCGGTGCGGCCAAGTGGGGCATATTGCTCGGGATTGCCCCGTTAGAGCTCAAGGAAGCCGTGGAGGTAGACACGGTGGAAGAACCAACCCGAGACAAGCAGTGCAAGCCCGGGTTTATGCTGTCACACCCGGAGAGGTGGATGATGAGGCACCAGCGACCCATGATGCTGGAGTAATCACAGGTATGGATTAATTTAATTTTTAGTTGGATTTAATTTTTGGTGCATTTGGTTTCTTCGTTGTTTTTTTGGATTTCATGGGTTGTGTGTTTGGTTCAGGAAGAGTCCGTTTGTATGAGTTTTATGCTTGTACTTTGTTTGATTCCGGTGCTTCACGATCGTTTGTGTCTTCCACGTTTGCTCGGGTGTGTAACTTGGTCACAGAACCGTTGCCGAAGGCTATGGTAGTGGCGCTACCCGATGGCGAGATGGTGTGGTGTTCCAAGGTTGCTTTGGGATGCCCGTTAAATTTTGAGGGAAGATTCTTGGATGCGGATTTGGTGGTGTTCAAGCTGTTGGGTTTTGATATTATCCTCGGAATGGATTGGCTATACCGATATTCTGCGAGTATTAATTGCAGAAGTCGGATAATTAGCTTTCAGCTTCCAGATGGTGATTGTCTGGAATTTGTGGGGAGTAGGTTAAAAGAGAAACCGATAATTATATCGGCGATTCAGGCAAGACGAGAGATTGCATGGGGAGCGGATGCATTCTTGGTGCAGATGGTGTCCACGCCGTCTGAGAAGAAGTCTTTGGCAGACATTCCAGTTGTGGAAGAGTTCCCCGATGTATTTGTGGATGACTTGCCCGGACTACCCCCTGTTCGCGAGATGGAGTTTGCCATAGATTTGGAACCTGGAGCGGCTCCTGTGCATAAAGCTCCTTATCGCATGGCACCGGCTGAATTGAAAGAGTTGAAGACTCAGTTGCAAGAACTGGTAGAGAAGGGATTTATTCAGCCTAGTACGTCGCCGTGGGGTGCACTAGTTTTATTTGTTAATAAGAAAGATGGAACCCTCCGTATGTGCATTAACTATCGGGAATTGAACAAGGTGACCATAAAAAATAAATACCCTCTCCCGCGGATTGATGATTTGTTTGACCAACTTCAAGGAGCAGTCGTGTTCTCTAAGATTGATCTGAGGTCGGGATACTACCAGCTGAGAATCAGAGACCAGGATGTGCCTAAAACTGCTTTCAGGTCGAGGTATGGGCATTATAAATTTAAGGTGATGCCGTTTGGGTTAGCTAATGCCCCTGCAGCGTTCATGGATTTGATGAATAGGGTGTTTCAACCTTACCTGGATTCCTTTGTGGTAGTATTTATTGATGATATACTGATTTATTCCCGAGATGTTGAAGAGCATGTGTATCATCTTAGCCTGGTACTAGAGAGATTGAGAGAACACCATCTATACGCCAAGCTCAGCAAGTGTGAGTTCTGGTTGGAAGAAGTTAAATTTCTTGGGCATGTAATTTCCCGGGGTGGAGTGGCAGTTGATCCTAGTAAGGTAGAAGCCATTTTGTCATGGCCACGCCCAACTACAGTACGCGAGATCAGGAGTTTCTTGGGACTCGCCGGTTACTACCGAAGGTTTGTAGAGGGTTTTGCTCGCCTATCCGGACCTCTCACAGCTTTGACTCGGAAGAATACAGAATTTGTGTGGTCAGAGAAATGTGAGAGAAGCTTCCAGGAATTGAAGAACAGGTTGACAACGGCACCAGTGTTAGCACTCCCAGAACCGCATAAGCCATTCGTAGTCTTCAGTGATGCGTCTAAGTTCGGTTTGGGTTGTGTCCTTATGCAGGAAGGACGGGTTGTAGCCTATGCATCTCGTCAGCTTAAGGACCATGAGAAGAATTATCCGACGCATGATCTAGAATTGGCTGCGATTGTTTTTGCACTCAAGATCTGGCGGCATTTCTTGTATGGGGAAGCTTGTGAGGTATTTACCGATCATAAGAGTTTGAAGCATTTGTTTTCCCAGAAAAATCTGAATATGAGGCAGAGGCGTTGGCTGGAGCTAATCAGTGACTATCAGTGTGAGATCAAGTACCACCCGGGGAAGGCTAATATAGTTGCTGATGCTTTGAGCCGGAAGTCTCATTTGGAGGATGAAGCCGAACCGTCAGAAATGGATTCGTTACTTTATGGGATGAGAAGGCTCCTTATAGAGAGTTCGCAGCAAGTGGAGATTTTGTCTTCAGTTCTTGATATTCGGGTAACTGATTTTGAAGAATTGAAAGCTCTCCAAAGAAAGGATCCGAAGCTGCTGAACATCAGGAAAAGAGTCCGAAAATCTCGAGGGCCGTTGCACTATAGCATGGACGGTGATGGGATACTTCGGTTCCGAGATCGCAGAGTGGTCCCAAAGGACTCAGATTTCAAAGAACGGATCATGGCGGAAGCTCATACGGCCCCGTATTCAGTTCATCCCGGCAGTACAAAGATGTATCGAGACTTGAAGAAAACTTACTGGTGGGATGGAATGAAGAAGGACGTTGCCTTATATGTGGAGAAATGCCACACGTGCCGTCAGGTAAAGGCCGAGCATCAGAGACCTGCAGGTATGCTCCAACCCCTCCCTATTCCTGAGTGGAAGTGGGATGACATCACGATGGACTTCGTAGTGGGTTTGCCGAGAACACCTAGTGGGAAGAATTCTGTTTGGGTGATTGTGGACCGGTTAACGAAGAGTGCTCATTTTCTGCCTGTTAACAACACCGACTCTTTGGGTAAGTTGACCCGTTTGTATGTCAAAGAGATAGTGCGACTACACGGCGTACCAAAGAGTATAGTGTCGGATCGAGACCCGAGGTTTACGTCGCAGTTCTGGAAGAGTTTGCAGGCAGCTTTGGGTACTAAGTTGAAGTTCAGTACTGCTTATCACCCGCAGACAGACGGCCAGTCAGAGCGCACCATACAGACCCTGGAAGACATGCTGCGAGCATGTGTCCTGGAATTCCAAGGGAGTTGGGAAAATCACTTGCCGCTCATTGAGTTTGCCTACAATAACAGCTACCATGCGACCATCCAGATGGCTCCCTATGAAGCTCTTTATGGGAGAAAGTGTAGGTCACCCTTGTGTTGGGATGAAGTTGGGGAGAGTAGGGTAATTGGACCCGAAATAATTCAAGAAATGCAAAGCCAAGTCTGGATCATCAGAGACAAAATGGCGGCAGCTCAGAGTCGCCAGAAAAGCTATGCTGACACCCAGAGGAGAGAGTTGTCTTTTGAAGTTGGTGATTGGGTTTATCTTAAAGTCTCTCCCATGAGAGGTGTTAAGCGTTTTGGTAAGAAAAGGAAACTAGATCCGAGGTACGTCGGCCCTTTTCAGATTCTGGAGAGAGTAGGGTCCGTCGCTTACAGAGTTGCTTTGCCAGATTATTTTGGGGATGTTCATGATGTCTTCCACGTATCATCCCTGAAGAAGAGCTTTGGGCAGCAAGAGCCTCGCTTCATCGACCCAGCAGGTATTCAGTTGCAACCGGATCTCACTTACGAAGTTGTTCCGTCGCAGATTTTGGATTGGAAGGAGCAACAGTTGAGGTCCAAGACGATACCTTTAGTTAAAGTGGCTTGGGGAGATCCGTTAGCTCAAGACTTCTCTTGGGAGCGAGCAGCGGACATGAGGGAGCAGTACCCGTATCTGTTCGAATGATGAAGGTATGTATTTTAATTTTGATCTCAGTTGGATTATGAGCGTTTATGTGGCTTGCTTTAAGTAGGTGGTTGATTTGCAATTTCGAGGACGAAATTGTTTTTAAGGAGGGGAGGATGTGATGACCCGCTTTTAAGTGTATTTTCGCTGAAATAATTGTTTTTATTTTATTTAATATATCAGTTATTTTATTTTAATTTATTTGCGTTTTAAAATTGGTTTTTGATTTAATTTAATTTATTTGATGTTGTGTTTTATTTTTTTAAGTTGTTTTGTGGTTTTAATCTTTTTCGGCGGTTTGTTTCATTTTCCCGGAGTGAGGATTGGACCTCATCTCTTTTCACATCTTTTTCCTTTTTTTCTCTTTTTCCTCTTTCTTTTTTCTTTTTCCTTTCTTTTCTTTTTCCTTTCTTTTTCTTTTTCTTCTTTTTCTTTTTTTCTTTCTTTCTTTCTCTCTCCCTGATCCGGACCCCCCCGTGCTCTCTCTCTCTCTCTCTCTCTCTCTCTCTCCTCCCTCTCCCTCACGCCGGCGTCACCTTCTCCAGCCCCTACCGCCTCCGTCCGGCCACCGTTCGGCCTCCCACCGGTCCCATTCTCTTCCTCTCCCTCCGGTGCACCACCCCTCCAAAACCCACCCCCAACCGGCCGGCCGTTTGGCCGGAAAAGCTCCAAGAAGGGCGCACGAATTTTGCTCCGATCCGCCGCCGTCGCTCCACCTCCGGCCACCACTTCTTCACCACTTCATCACCGATTCCTTGCCGTCCTAACCCACCCATTTCCGGCCTCCAACGACCACCGGAACAGCTCCTACGAGCTTAGTTTCCGTTTTGGGTAATCCGGCCATTTCCGGCCATTCCGCCGCCACCCACGGCCGTTCGCCACTTCCAATAGCTTCACAACCATCCCTAGACCATTCCCTATCAATCTCGTGTCCTAGTTTGTCCCCGTTCAAAAGTGGGTTTTTCAAACCCACGGCCTCAGTGAATTTTCACTGTGACGTTGCTGTTTTTCCGCCGCTTGCAACGCCGCTTGTTTTCTAAAATTGCCGTATAGTGCTGTAAGTATTTTCCAAACCCTATTTTCAGATTTTAATATATATTGCTCATTCAATTATTTACTGTTGTTGGTTGTTGATTCCGGACTGAGTCCGAGGAGTTTCGGGGGTCGGATGGATGGAGGACGGAGTTGTCTGTTTAATTGATTTATGTTGGTTGGTTATTTTATTATGCATTGATATGGCATTTCATGGTGCATGCACGTGTGTTTTTGTTCATGTGTGAAAAGCCTGTGTATTGGCGTGAGTGGTTTTACGGGTGCGTGTGTATCACGAGCCCAAGCCGGGATGGGTTATTATCTCGGTGGAGCTCCTCTGGTCACTCGGGAGCGGAATAAACTGAGTGATGTCCCCTGAGTTGTCGAGAGAGATGACGGGAGCGGGGCTAGGGGATGCTTGGCTACGAACGCGCCGGGCGCGGAACCGGGCATCGCCCTACTCACCGACTCCGTGGCCCTTCTCTGGCGAGGGCTAGAGGATGCTTGGCTACGCACGCGCGGGGCGCGGAACTGGGCATCGCTCATTAGGTGTCACATGCGTGGTGGTACTCTACGGTGTGACACTGGAGCCAGGGTGTGCGGATGACCCCTAGGGGAGGTCATGGTGCATATGGTTAAAATTGGTTAATGGTTTGTGAGGCCAAATGGGACTTTTGGCGTGGGCCAGATGGACTTCTGGTGAGATATTGGGCCAGATGGACTTCTGGCGAGATATTGGGCCAAATGGACTTTTGGCGGCCAAATGTGACTTTTGGCGTGTTTTCGGAAAGGATGTGTTTTTTGGCCAAAAGGGTTTTTGGCATGTGTGGAAAACTGGTGTTTTTGGGCTTTGGGCATTGGGCATGGTTCATGCATCTTGTTTGAGTTTTATGTGTTTTTATCTGGTAGTGTTTGGGTTTTACTTACCTGCGGTACCATTCGTGGTTCCGTAGCTTTTGGTGCAGAGTTAGAGGAAGAAGAGGAGGAGGCTGAGCCCGAGGATGCGGCTCCGCCGGGTTGCTGATGCTATATTTTTATTTGTTAAAACTGTATTTGTGTTTTGTAATATTTCATCTATGTATGTTTTAAACAGCTTGTATTACGTTAAGAAAAATTCTGGTACTTAGTTATGACTTTCGTTATCCGCTGCGTGTTTTCTCTGTACACATCTGTTGCCTTGCACACACTCGGCACCCGTCGATGGGATGGTGACCCGGGTTGTCACCATCCGGACGTCTCAATTTCCCCGTGTTTGGGCGTGGGGATTTTGGGGGCGTCACAACAAGTGATATTCTTCGGCACTACTGTGAAGAAATTTAAAAAAGTTAAAAAGTCCATATAAGTGGAGTTTCTATGTTAGTCTTTGCATAAAATGTATGGACTGAGGTTGAATTTGTGAAAAAAGTATGTATGTTTTGTTATGAAATGAGAACTTTGGAAAAACAACCTGAGTTATTTATCTGCATTACTTATGAAATTCGTATAAGAAGAGAAAAGTATTTTGTCATGAGTGGTGTAGATATGAGCTAGTTTTTGGTGTTCTGTTTCTGACTTATGAAAAAAAAAAAAGAGCTATTATAAAAATCTGAAAATTTGTGCATAGTTTTATGAAAAGGCTCAAATTCTATTTTTGAGTATGTGAGAATGATTTGAATATGTTTTGTACTCCATTTTATTTTGATATGGTATCTAAAAACCTTTGGCATGGTATTTTGATTTGTGTTTGACTCTAATTCTGCTTTGTTCTATTTGGGTAGTTACCAACTTTTCTGTCCCAACTGCATCCACTTTAGAAATTAAGTGGTTTTGTGTGGTATTTCCTGTGTATACACTCATAGCTCTGAGAATGATAAGTGGAAGATTCACTTTTGTCTCTATCCGGTTTGGCCACTGGGGATAGCACAACCCTACTTCGAGAGTTAAACATGGCCTCTGTTCTTATGTGATACTCTGATATGACATGATGATGATATTCAATTTATGTTATGCCAAAGTACTTTGAATTTCAAATATTTTGAATCATTGCTCTGTTAGTTTGGAAAACATGTTTTGTTTTACATGGTAATACTACAAATAATGTGTTCTGCATTTTATACTCAGTAAATGCTCATGTTTACATACTGGTATATTGATGGGCACAAAAGTGGATCAAGTCTTAAAGATCATTTGCAAGTTTCAGATGGGACAATCACAAGATCAAAAGTTAAAAAGGTCAATGAAGCTATGTAAGGATGGATGCAATTCACTTGGGATGAAACTAGCAAAATCCCAACGCTCAAGATGTGATTGATAGGAGAAGATTTAGTTTTCATCCATATGATACGCTATCGAAGACACGACTTGAGCCTATTATTATTGAAAGTTTTGGACTTGTTTATTTCATTAAAATGATTTTTAATTAATTATAAGAATTAGTCTAGAATAATTGGGCTTGGGATGCTTAACCCACATATGTTTTATTTTGTTGAATTAGGATTTTAAGAGAATAAGTTAATATAGCGATACTATAGTCATGCACTATTCACTTAGGGGTACTTTTGGAAGATGAAAATTTATTCTGCCTAGGGTTTTAATTAGGTTTTGGTTTAAATTATGACGCCTCAAATTTCCACATATGGACAAGTGGAAATCGAGGTGTTGGGATGATGACAACACGGGTCACATATCCCATCGCTAAGTGCGAAGTATATGTACATGTAAAAAGTGTACAACAAAAATATAGCGAAATAGTTAAAGTCAGTCAACTAAGTACCAGAATTGTTAAAATACAATTTCACTTAAATAAATATGTCTTTAAAAGTTACATAGTTATCCAATATAAATATAATACAAACAAAATAAAATACCCAAAAGCGGGATATAAATCTTATCCCACGAGAAAATAATCCCCGATCACTCCTCCGGAGGATCCGCATCCTTAGGCTCTGCATCAAAATCTACGACACTAAGAAATGGTACAGCAGGTAAGTAATAATCTAAACAACTCACAAGATAAATATACATTCATGCAATAATATTGTGACGCCCCGATTTTACGTGTGTTTTCACTGAAGGAGTATTTTAATTTAATTAAAATATTGGTTCTATTATTTTAAATTATCGTATTTTAATTAGATTTATTTAGTTGTGAAATTTTTTTTGTAGAGCTTTCTTAATATTAATTATTATTTTGAGTTTAAATTGCTATGTAATTTATTTTAGTTTGTTTTTGAATTTAAAGTTTTGTTGTTAGTATTTACTAGTTATTTATTATATTTTAGCTAGATGTGATGTTTAAATTATTTTATTCGTTTTATAGTTTTTAAAGTTATTTTCGTTAGATCAGTTTCTAGACTATAGAAGTAAGGACTGGACCTCATTTCTTTTCTCCATCTTTTTTTATTCTCTTTTTCTTTTTCTCCTTTCTTTTTCTTTCTTTTTCTTCTCCTTTTTTCCTCTGGTTTCTTTCCCGTGTGCGCGAAGCCTTCCTTACCCATTTTTGCCGTTTATGTCATTCCACCCAGAGCCACCTAACGCCGCCGCCGTGCAGCACACCACCCGCCCATATTTCTTCCCCTCTGACCGGTGAACATCCCCACCAAATTTCACCTCCATCCAAGCCACCGTTTGCCCCCATGAACTCCTCCAAGCCGTGGCGTTTTTGAGCTCCAGCGCCGCCTTCGTTCCACCTCCGGCCACCATCTCTTCACAGTTTCATCATGGTATAGGGAAGCTATGTGTTTCTTACTGGCTAAAATTTTGGTAGTACCGGTGTGTTTTGACCAGTATGTCGGATTTCGACTTAAATTTTGAATTTCAATCGATACTCATATAAGAAGCTCATGTGCTGATTCATGTATGGCATTTTTGTAATTAAGGTAAAACAATAGGGGCATTTTTTATGCACTACATACTACACGCCCCCCCTTTTGGTTTTAGACCACGACACATATTGTATGATGACCCGTTTTTAGGTGTATTTTCACTGAAGGTGCTTTTTAATTTATTTAATATAATAGTTCTTTTATTTTAAATTATTGTATTTTAAATTGGTTTTAATTTATTTGATGTTGTGTTTAATTTATTTAGTCGTTTTACGGTTTTTAATATCGTTTTCGGCGGATCTGTTTTTGGTTTCCAGAGTGAGGATTGGACCTCATTTCATTTCTTTTCTCTTTTTCTTTTTCCCTTTTCCTTTTCTTTTCCTCCTTTTCTTTCTTTTTCTTCTTCTTTCTTCCCCATTTCCTCTCTCCCGCGCGCTGCCCCTTCTTTTTCCCCTTACCGTAGCTGCCACTTCGGCAGCCCATTGCGCCGCCGTCCGGCTGCTGTGTTGTACAACACCCCTACCATTCTCTTCCCCTTACACCAGAGATCATCCCCACCAATTTTCAGAGCCATCGGACTAGCCGTTAGCCGCCACGAGCCCTTGGAAGTCACGGCACCTGCTCTATTTTTTTCCCTGTCGCCGGTTGCTTTCGCAGCCTAGAACCGCCGCTCGCCGGCGGCGTGGCCTACACCACCCATCCAGTTTTCTTCCCCTCTCACCGGTGAATATCCCCACTAAGTTTCACCTCCATCCGACCCATCGAGCCACCACGAGCTCCTCCAAGTTACACGGTTTTTCACCGATTCCAGCGCCGTCGCACCACCTCCGGCCACCATCTCTTTATATCTTCTTCCCCCACCTCTTGCCGACCTAAACCATCCATTTCTGGTCTCGATCCGTTGCCGGAGCAGCTCCCACGAGCTCAACTCTGATTTGAGCTTTTTCCACTTCCTCCATCGTTTCCACCGCCACCCATGACCGAAACTCGTTTCCCTTAGTTTCATAAATATCTTAAGACCATTCCCTATCAATTTCGTACCTTGGTTTGTCACCGTTCGAAAGTGGGTAATTTATTACCCACGGCCACAATATAAATTACATTGTTACGTTGCTTTTCTTCCGCCGTTTGCAATGCTGTGAGCTTTCAAAAAATACCGTATAGCGCTGTAAGTATTTTCCAAACCTTACTTTTAGATTTAAATGTATTTTGCTCCTACAATAATTATTTACTATTGGTTGGTTGATTTTGGACTGAGTCCGAGGAGTTCGGGGGTCGAATGGATTGAGGACGAAGTTGCTTATTTGGTTGTTATGGATGTTTGGAAATTGTTGGTTAATTGGTGTCATATTTTTTTCATTGCATTGTGAATGCATATGTATGTGTTAAATATTGAAAACTGGGTTTTCAAGCGAGAAATGTTTTATTGGTATATATGAACGTATGGATTGATTGGTTTGATTTAGAGGCACGTGTAGGCATGGTGGTAAACAGGGATGGTGGTAGAGTCCCGCCTGCGATTCCTGCCTATGGTGCACGCGGCGTAGGGATGGTGGTATAGTCTCGCTTGCGATTCCCGCCTACGGTGCACGTGTAGGGATGGTGGTGAGCAAAGATGTGGTAGAGTCCCGCCTACAGTGCTCTGATGGTTTAGTTAATGGGCCATTTTCTTGAAAAATGGTGAGACTGGTTTTTGGGCCATTATCTGGGATAATGGCGAGGATATGATTAAAAGATATATTTTGAGCTAAATGAGATTTTTGGCGTGTGTGGAAAAATATGATTTTATGGGTTTTGAGCATTGGCATCCTCTCATGCATATTGTTTGAGTTTTTATATATTTTTATCTAGTGGTGTTTAGATTTTATTTACTTGCGGTACCATTTTTGGTACCGTAGATTTTGGTGCAGAGATTGAGGATGAGGAGGAGGAGGCTGAGCCCGAGGATGCGGCTCCGCCAGGGTGCTGAAGTTAAAGTTAAAGTTTTGTTATTTGGTTTAAAATTATATTTGTGCTTTGTAATATTTTATTATGTATGTTTTGAACAGTTTTGTATTAAATTAAGAAAAATTGTGGTACTTTGTTATTGGCTTTGCTTTTCACTGCGTATTTCTCGTGCACATTCGTTGTTTCTTTTACACACACTTGGCACGTCGATAGGGTGGCAACCCGTGATGTCATCATCCGGACGTCTTGATTTTTCCGTGTTCGTGCGTGGAGATTTGGGGGCGTCACGTACTTCCCTTGTCTCCCTATTCTCTCTCTCTCTAAGACTTGCAATGAATAGTTGAACTACTTTTATTTTTTAAACGAGAAATACTAGTATACCGCTTGGAGCATACCGCTCCACTTGACCGCAGGCCTATTATTATTTTTTTAACTTAGTTATTAAGGAAGTGATTTTTAGAATATTAGTGTATTTTTTTTTTACTTATTGATTAAGAACGTGATTAAAAAAATGTGAAAAAAAAATAAAAAAAACAAAACTAGGCAGCATGCCTTGCTATATGCTCTAGGCGGCATAGTAGCCGCACCCTTTTCAAACTCCCATCTTTCACTTCTTTTGGCTTGTTTCCTCGTGGCATGCAGTACTGAATAGAATACTAGTTAGCTAGCTACCTCTACATGTACTAGATCCATGGGATCCTTATTTTATTTATTGATTTATTTCATTTTGGAAAATGCCATTTGCAGTCATGTTGGGGAGCGGCAGGGTAGTCGGCTCCCACATGGCATAAATAAAACGGTCCATTTCATTCAACTGACAGCATTTTAAATGCTTGCCCATCCGTGTTCAATCTTTCTTCCCTTGTGTCTATCTTCTATTCTTTTCATTCTTCCCTCTCCCATTTTATAACTCCAAAACAATCAATTTCTTCTAGAGCTAAACATCTTCTCAAATTAAAACACCACATCGAAAACTAAGAATATTTCAGAAACTTGACTCACGTAGCAGATCTTTCAAATTACATCTTCAAAAAACCAACCAGTTCCCTCTTAAGCTCAATTTGCACTTAGATGCAAAAGTACAACACATAATCCCAACAAATTTCAGGGCACCAGATAGTAAGCAGATTTTTGAGAAGATCCAAATACCAAAATTGATCAGTTCGATTCAAAGATGTAGGTAGTTTCCACTTTCCAAGACTTGTAAAGGCAGAAACTTGGAGCAATAGATTTTACCTGAGAATTAACATGGTGGGGCTTTGGGCTTTCCCTTTTTTCGAGATCAGCTTCAAGATCCTCTAGTCTCATCTGATTGCCGCAATGCACAAGATGAGTCGTTCAGTTTTGACCTCAGATCTGAAACCTTATCGCACCCTCAGAAGCGGGAAACCACATAAATGGGTTTCAATCCGCTTTTCCCAAATTTTCGTATGCGTTTTCGTTTTCATTTTTATTTTTAGTTTTTAATATTAGTCGATTGCATAACAAATTTTACAAGATTCCAAGCTATAGAGGGGATTATCACTCGTTTCGGAACCTTCTTCCTCTCAGGATTGGTTTGCATCTTTGCGAATTGAGGGAGGGAGATAAGAGATATCCTTGGGTATTGTAGATTGGTTTGCAAACTGAGGGAACTCTTTTGCAGTGAAGCAAAACAGTAGTGAAATGCTGTCGTTTTTTCTTATTTCTAGTTGATGCATGCCACGTAAGATGTCGATTGCACGGCAACTCCCACCAATGACTATATGTAACAATTCTGTTTCATTTTTTAACCTATGAGTAAAGAAAGTGGATGAACAATCGGAATTTATTGAGTTTATGATTTAATTTATTGTTATTTTAGAATATAGTTTATGTTTATATATATAAATTTATCTATATATAAACTCTTCCGAAACGATACCAATTTTAAAATATTTCATTTGAATAACTTTACCGAAACGGTTAATGGTATTCAAAATTTTGCTCTATCCGGATTACTCCCCTTGAAACTATGTTACATAAAAATATTATCGACCACTAGAGGTGTGTTACAGGAGGCGAGGTTCCATGATAACCCTTATCATTTTCAGTAAATTTCAGCCATATTCATTCTTTTCCGCCACTTTCCTAAGGGCTACTACAAGGCAGCCCCTTGTGGAGCACGAAACACACGAAGTGTGCTGAGGTGGAAAAGTATAACAAAATAAATAAAAAGTAAAAGAAAACAATAAAAAGTCAAACTGAAGCTAAAGCTTCTATCACTTTTTACTTTGTTATCACTTTTTGCTTTTCATCCGAATCTCTTTCATCTTTTCGCCCAGGTTCACGACACAAATCTTGCACTGACGAACGCTTCGTTTATCCTCCCATAGCCATTCACTCGTCCAAGAGAAGGTAATCATCTTTCTCTGTCTCTACTCGGTCTGTGCAATATGCGTGTATGGACATGAATTTCTAAACATATTTTTCTAGTTAAAATACGTGTGTAAGTAATCTGTAAATATTTTTTTTAGGCAATCTGAGATTACCCTCTTTGCATTTTATCTTTATTTGTATGTATACTTAATGATTTTTAACTAAGTACATAGCATCCATTTTATCTTCATTTGTATGTGTATATTTTAGGCCTTTTGCATCTTAAAAAATTTGAAAAAATATATATATATAGCAGCAGCGAAGGTCAAGATTTGCAGTGTTTTTTTTTTCTTAAATAAATATTTTTTATGTACATCCTCAAATTTTAAAGTTGACTTGATGGTTTTTAGTTGTGTGGACTTGATGGATTAGATTTTATTATTATTATTATTATTATTATTATTATTATTATTATTTTATGAGTTAGACCACTGGATTTAGATAAAAACATATCTAATTTTAGTTTGATTTTGGATAGAGAATGTGTTTTATGATTAGTCTCTGACTTGTAGCATTGTTGGTTATCAAATTATATGAAATAAATGGCTAGACTAGTGAGGAAGGGTATTTTTGGTTGAATAGATCAATGGGCGAAAAGGATGCTCCTTCAACAAGCATACATTACCCTTATATATGAGGTTGTCAGGTGAATATAATACATTATTTTAGATCATACATTATGGATAAAGTTAATTAACTTATTACCTTATGCCCATTTTGTGGCCTCCAATTATCCAACCATTTGGGTCATATGGTACAGATACATCAAGAGAAGTTGAGGAATCTTGTTCTTGTTTTCTTTCATTTTAAAAAAAAAATACAAGTAATTTGAAAGAAAATCTGCAAGCAAATAAGAGAACTTTGAAAGAAAATACGAGGAATCTAAGAGAAAATATGAAAATTGAAAGGAAATATCAGAAATAAAGAAAATCGTCCCTTTATTTTCTTTCTTCTTTGGAAGAAATTTTTTGTGGGTGAGCTCTGAAACTAAAAGGGAAAGAAGTCATTGCGGGTGAGTTCTAAAAATGAAAGGAAATAAAGTCTTTCGTGGAGATGGTTTTGTCTGTGCACATCTGAAAGTGAAAGGGGGTTTTTTTATATGAGGGCAAAATAGACTTTTTATAGTGCTGAGATGGAGGGTGTGCATTTCATGCATAAGTGACCGGCGTGCTTTCTAGCATTTCTCCACTTTCATTCGCTGCTTTATCTCTGTTTTCATTCCCATTATTCACAAATACATCCAGAATCACTATTTTAAATTTTGTACCGTATCGGCTGGTACATACCGTATTCGTCTATGGTCTGATATAAAAATTATATTTATTTTATACCGATCCAAATATTAATCTATATTGATCATACCGATCAATATTTTGGCCTATACTATCCTAAGTACTGTCCGGTATTTTAGCTTTTACTTTTTTTTTTTTATTTTTTCAAACTACAAGTTTATTTTTTTATTCTAAATTCAGATCAAGTTATTTATAATTTATATATATATATGTATTTATGTATAATTTATTTATATATAGATTATTATTTTAAAATATAATTAATATATATATTTATATGTACAATTTATTCATATATCGACTATCTTAAAATAGTATACGAAATAGTGCCGATAATGAAATATTTCATTTCAATGTCTTAACTGGTACGACATCCAGTACAGTATTCAAAATATTATCACGAATCATGAAAAAAATTATCAACCAGTACAAAATCATTTCAAGCAAAAAAAGTCAAGTAATTGATTGAAAGTATCTGATTCGTTGCCAAGAAAACCGAGATAAAGAAAAAACATGGAGGTTAAATCAGCCTGACAGTAGCACTAGGTTTTAGTTTCTATTCTTTCCCTTTTCTCTCGTTTTCCTGGCATCCAAACAGAAAAATAAAATGAATCGCAGGGATACCTCCGCAGATGTTGCTAACCGGTTCAGGTTGAGGATCCATCAAGTCGAATATCCGGAGATATTGCAAGGAAAGGCGCTTTTTAGGGTTTCAGTAATTGGTGCGATATACAGAGATGCAGTTGTGAAAACCCGACCCTATAAATCCGGGTCTTGAACCGACCCGAAACGAAGAGAGCAAACAAGCGTCAAAGTTCAAAGCTGAGTTTTGACTTTGACTCGGGCAAGTCCTACAACGCGCTTTCTTGTGCAAGAATATGAATGTCTTTTTCTTTATTATTCTTTTCTGCGAGGATTATGTTGGACTAATATATCTTATCATATCTTATTTTATTTAAAATTTATTTATAATTTTTTTTTCTCAAATATCAATCAACTATTAACAATTTCATAAATTAAAAAAAAATAAAAAATAATAGAACTTTTAAAATTTAAAATAAAAATATTAAAAAAATATTTTAACAATATTTTAATTTTATAATAATATTTTTATTTAATTTTTTTTCATTTTCTTAAAAATCTAATAAAACATCTTAACTAAAGTCATTTGACTACAACTCATATAATATTTTATTATTATTTATAAAATTCTCATCTTATCTCGTTCTTCAAATATTTTTATAATAATGTGAATTTACAATTGCAAAAATGGATAATAAGATACACACTTTTTATTCTATTGTTGGAATTCTCATATGAGAAATTTTATTTAAAGTGATGCGTAGCACACACATAATAAAATATTTATACAATATAATTTAATTTTAAATATAAATTTTAAATTTTAAATTTTATAAATTAAATTTTACAATTTTAATAATATTGATGATATGTTCTATCTATTCAGAATTTTCATTTCTCACGCATTTAAAAAAAAAAAAAATAGAAGAAAGTTGAAATGCACGAAAAAAAGTAATATTTTTATAACAAAAATTTTATGTATAATTATTTTTATAGATTTATTTATACACTTTAATAATATGATTAATTGTGTATTAAAAAAATTAATCTAATCAATTATATTAATAGAATATATAAAAAATATATAAAAATAATTGTATATAATATTATTCTATAAATAATAAATTCATTATTTTTAGAAAAGGAGGATTACGCATCCAAAATTATATCAAAATTACTTTTTAAATTAATATATGTGCTCTATTTTATGGAGCCCATTTAGCCAACATTTATTGACTTTGAAATTTTGGAAAGTGGGCTTACTTTCCAGGTCTGTGAACCGGAAAGTACCAAGAAACTACAACATGTGACTTGTTCTATAAATTCTCGTTTTCATACACTGTTTAAATAAATAATAATAATGGGGTTTGAACATTGAACACGCAACAAAGAAGCATCTCAGAAAATTCATTGGTCTTCAGCCTCCTTATTTTCTATGTATATTCTATGGAGCATGTAATTATTATGACAGACACAGTGATACCGACGTAGAAAGATGTAAGTTCAAAGACATCTTCTAAGTAGCTGCTGATCTCTTCTTCATTCACTTGAAAAGGCCGGTTTCTTTTGAAAGAAGTAAGGCTAAGGCAACGACTCAGGTTGAGAGTGGAATCTTCTGAAAAATGAATACATACGCAGATAAGTTTGTTGAGAGTCCGTTGGTGAATTCATATGACACAAAGCCGTGGAGGCACTCTGATTTATCTGAATCCAGCAGCTCGCTTCGTAGTCCATCTTCCTCAGATGGCTCTTCCTCTTTCAAACCCTGTAAGCATCTCTCTCTCTCTCTCTCTCTCTCTCTCTCTCTCTCTCTCTCCAACCAAATACAACAAAGAGATTGAATTTTCCGGAAAAGTGCAGATAAAGAGGATTCAGAAAAGGGGAAGAAGAAAAAACATCATGTGAAGAAAAATAACAGCTTTGCATGCAGGATTCGGGAGCATGGTAAGAAAGAAAGGTCTTTAATTTCTACTCAATTTTCATATGGGAAACTAAGATATCTGAGTGATGATAATGGATGGTGTTATTTGAAATCGCAGTGAAATTGGGGCCCAAGTTCTCAGAAACTGTGAAGGGAAAGTTACAATTGGGGGCAAAAATAATTCAAGAAGGAGGGAGGGAGAACATATTCAGACAGATTTTCGGAATTAGAGAAGGAGAGAAGATGTTGAAAGCTTCACAGTGCTACTTATCCACAACAGCTGGTCCAATTGCAGGATTACTCTTTATATCTACTGAGAAGGTTGCCTTTTGCAGTCAAAGATCCATAACTGTTCCTTCCCCAACTGGCCAGTTCATAAGAATACCATACAAGGTACGAAATTAATTTTGGATGCCGATTGTCCATCTACAGCTCAAAACATAAGGCCTTATATAAGATACTTTATCTTCTTTTATGTATCTTAATATCTAAATATTATAAATATAAATGTTATAAATATTTTTTATTAATTATAAAAATTTTTATTAACTATTTAAAATATTATAGGTTGGAATTTAAGTTACAATACTCGAAGTTAAAATAGATATATCTTACATTATCTCGTTTGGTTATGCCTTTTAAAAAAAAAGATGAGATAAGATATTTTATTAAAAATTGAATAAAATATTATTATAATATAATTTTTAATATAATTTTTATTATAAAATTTAAAAAAATAAATTATTTATTATATTTTATATAAGAGTTTAAAAAAATTGTAATAATTATATGTGATGAAATAATTTAATTTTGTATAACACGGCTCTTGCATTCTGAAGTTTTTTTATGCATGCGCAGTACTGATGCAAAGAAGTACCTGTATCTAATTTATATGGCAGGTTGTAATACCGGTAAGCAAGATTCGAAGGGCCAGCAAAAGTGAGAATGAGGAGAACACAGCCCAGAAGTACATAGAAATAGTTACTGAAGATAATTTCGAATTTTGGTTTATGGGATTCTTACGCTATGAGAAAGCTTTTCATAATCTTCAAAAGGCCATTTCTATGGCCAGCCGGTTCTAGGAAGCGTTTGGCTGATCCTTTCAGGGTAGGAAATTTCCATCAGGAAGAATACTGTTGTATGAAGTTGGTGGGTTGAAAAAGGTCTTGAAGTTACATGTATGTCTAATTTTGTCAGTTTGAATCTCGTACGTGTAACATGACACTTTGTTGTGTTAGCAAATGAAAGTCTGCATAAAAGAACATAGCTCCAAAACATGAGAACAAGATCTTTGAACCTTCGCCAGAATTTTAGCAAATTATGTGTCGTGACGCTCCCACTCATTTTGAAGCATTTTGGGTTCAGAATTAAGAGATGTTTAGAGAATGAGATGAGATAATAATTTTGTAAATAATAGTAAAATAGATTGTGAATAGTAGTTAAAATGTTTGAGTTATTATGTTTTATGGAATTTTGAAAAAGGAGAACAAAAATTGAATGAAAATTTTATAAAGTTAAAATATTGTTATAATATAATTTTTTAAAATTATTTTTATTTTAAAATTTAAAAAGGTTGAATTATTTTTTATGTTTTGTTTGGAAGTTTAAAAATATTGTAATGATTAAATAATGTTTAATAAAAATATTAAAAATTTGAAATTAAAAAAATATTTGTACTTAGATATGTTTGAAAAGAAAATTAGACGATCTTTCAGACAATCCTGTATGCTTGTTTGGATGATGAGATGTTGAGCGAAAGTTGAGAACTTTTCGAAGTGTTTGGAGAAAAAGCCTTATAGATTTTTGTGTGTGGGTCCAACTGGATTCTATAACTGGATTAAACGACCAATTTCCCCGGCACACAAATGTAACCTTGTCTTTAGTGCATAACATGTTCTCACACCTCTGTTTTTCCCTTTGGTAACGTCTCAATGTGATTATAGGCATAGCCCCTATTTCCGAGGTATAAACTGAAAACATTCCATCTCACTGGATAGAGCTGTTTAATCTAAACATCATTTTGTGGATCTGGACCGCAAAAAGTTTATCTAGAGATAAATATGAGAGGGGTAATCATCAAGAAGGAAAATTGAATTTTTCAAAACAATCTATTTCATGCACAAGTCACACAAGTATAAAATTATCGGTTTATATATGAGCTATATTCTTTTTCTCTTTTCAAAAGGAAAGGTGGAAGCAGGTAGCGTATCAATCTTTTCTGGGCATGATCATTGGAACTTTTTCTTGATGTGGAATGTTCAGTTTAAGCTATAGCAATTGTCTTAAAGGGGAAGTTTGTCATCACAGCACTCTCAAAATATCTAACTGGTTCAAAGGCCATCCCATAGCCTAAAAGTTAGGCTTTACTATTACCAAGTGATTAAACTTATGTCCTCTCAAACTTCTGGTCTTGAAGTTATGAAATATCTGTTCATACCAACTGAGCTACCACATTGGTGATCATATATGAGCTCTATTCAGTATGATTAATCAACATTCAAACTAAGAAAAAAGGATAAAACTCTTAATTTGATAAGGTAGATGATACAACTGAAGAGAAAAATCTATCTGCAGGCCTGCTTATTAACGTAATTAGCACACAATTGATGTTGAAGCCTTCTAAATCAACCAGCATATAGTGTTCATTTTTAAATATTTTTTTTTTTTTTGAAGTGTGATGGGTTCCGTCATAATTAGTACTCGTTAAGTAGCAAACTCCTCCTATGCGGCTTCATGGAAATATCGTTGTCCTTGGGATGGTGAGGGGTACCCCCTTTCATCGAAGATGGGCTACATGCTGTGACTTTCACATCATGGTTCCAACCCCCGAAAGGTATGGTACAAGCCCTAGACTCGATAGCTCGACTCGAACCATGGGTCCTAACATGGTAGATGATGGATGGTCTACGATAAGGGCCTTGAGCCTTCCATATGATTTGCAGGCTTGGTTTGGACAATGGGTCGTACCCAGCAAGCAGCGTAAGTGCAACTTTGATGAGGCTATAGACTGTTATTGATGTCTTGAGACGTGGGATAAAAATGATACAGCATGGATAACAATCCATTTCCATTGAGCATTCAGAGAGAAAATATGTGCTAAGGCTTTAGTGTGATGATCTGCTTTTACGTGTATTTTTACTGAAGTATTGTTTTTAATTTAATTAATATATTAGTTTATTTATTTTAAATTAATGTATTTTAATTGGTTTTATTTATTTGATGTTGTGTTTTATTTAATTAATTGTTTTACAGTTTTTAATCTCGTTTTCGGCGGATTTATTTTATTTTCTGGAGTGAGGATTGGACCTCATTTCTTTCCTACATCTTTTCTTTTCCCTTTTTTCTTTTTTTCTTTTTCTCTTTTCTTTCTTTTTCTTTTTTCTTCTTTCTTTTTCTCCCTTTTTTCTTTCTCCCTCGAGCCCTCGTGCGTCGACCCTCTCTCTCTCCTCTCCTTCACGCCGTTCGACCATCAGCCCTGACCCACTGCCGTCCGGCCACCGTGGTCAACACCACCCCCACCGGTCGACTCCCCTCCAGCCGGCGCACCACCCCACCGAATCCCAGCCCCAGCCGTGTCGCCGTTTAGCCGGAAATAGCCATTTAAGCCTCACGGATTTTGCTTCGATCTGCCGCCGTCGCTCCACCTCCGGCCACCACCTCTTCACCATTTCATCACCGACTCCTTGCCGTCCTAACCCACCCATTTCCGGCATCTAATAGTCACCGGAATAGCTCTCACGAGCTAGTTTCCATTTTGGAAAATCCGGCCTTCAACCGCCATTTCCGCCGCTACCCACGGCCAAACTTCACTTCCACTAGCCTCATAAACATCCTTAGACCATTCCTTATCAATCCCGATCTTTGGTTTGTCCCCGTTCAAAAGTGGGTATTTTACAACCCATGGCCATAGTGAAATTTCACTGTTACGTTGCTTTCCTTCTGCCGTTTGCAACGCCGTGTGTTTTCTAAAAATACCATATAGCACTGTAAGTATTTTCCAAACTCTACTTTTAGATTTAAATATATTTTTGCTCTTACAAAAAATATTTTTTGTTGGTTGGCTGATTCCAGACTGAGTCCGAGGAGTTCGGGGGTCGGATGGTTTGAGGACGGAGTTCTTGGTTTTGTTGATTTATGGATGGTTGATTATTTTGTGCATTAATATTGCATTTACATGGTGCATGCACGTGCATTTTAAATTTATTGAGAAAATCCTATTTTTTTGGCGTAAGTGGATTTTGGGTGCGTGTGTATCATGACCCCAAGTCGGGATGGGGTATTATCTCGGTGGAGCTCCTCTGGTCACTCAAGAGCGTAATAAACTGAGTGACGTCTCCTGAGTTGTCGCTGGCCGACGACGGGAGCGGGGGCTAGGGGATGCTTGGCTACGAACGCGCTAGGCGCAGAACCGGGCATTGCTCTACGCACCGACTCCGTGGCCCTTCGCTGGCGAGGGCTAGAGGATGCTTGGCTATGAACGCGCTGGGCATGGAACTGGACATCGCTCGTTTAGGTGTCACACGCGTGGTTGTTACCTCTGGTGTGGCACAGGAGCCAGGGTGTGCGGATGACCCCTAGGGGAGGTCATGGTGCATACGGATTAATTGGTTAATAGTTTGAGTTGGATATGGGCCAAATGTGACTTTTGGCGTGATATTTGGAAAGGTTATGCTTTTGGGCCAAATGAGATTTTTGGCGTGCGTGAAAAAAAATGTGATTTTATGGGTTTTGTGCATTGGCATCACTTCATGCATATTGTGTGAGGTCTATATGTTTTTATCTGGTGGTGTTTGGATTTTACTGACCTGCAGCACCATTTTTGGTACCGTAGATTTTGGTGCAGAGATCGAAGATGAGGAGGAGGAGGCTGAGCCCGAGGATGCGGCTCCGCCGGGATGTTGATGTTATGTTTTGTATTTAGTTTAAAATTATGTTTGTGTCTTGTAATATTTATTTATGTATGTTTTGAACAATTTTGTATTAAACAAGAAAAATTCTGGTACTTAGTTATTGACTTGCTTTTCGCTGCATATTTCTCGTGCACATTCGTCGCTTATACACACACTTGGCACACGTCGATAGGGTGATGACCCGTGATGTCATCATTTGGATGTCTCGATTTTTCCGCGTTCGTGCGTGGGGATTTGGGGGCGTCACAGGTGGTATCAGAGCGGTTTGGCTCTGGGTAAAATCACATGTCCTGTAGGTACTACCAGAATGTTTTTAAGGTTGTGTTTTAAAAATTATGTTAAGTAAAGTTGTTATTTGATTTGTTTTATTTGTTTTATTTGTTTGAGTTTGTTTGCTTGTTTTTATTTATTTAGTTATGTTTTTGCAAGCTGGTTTCTTTTTGTTCTTGTTATGTGGTGTTGGTCTTTGGTTTTTGTTTTTGTTTGTTGTTGGTTTTATTTGTTTTTGTTTTCTTAAAGGGGGTCAAAAGTTGTGGTGGCAGGAAAATGGGGAGACCAAGGAAATCTACTCAGGAGTCACGGGACAATACATCAAGAGATGACTCCATAGCCCAAGCAATACGGCAGATGAAGGAGTTTATGCAGCAGAATTTTAGGCCACAGCAGACAGGGCCTTGGCCACAACTAGAAGGACCTTGGCCACAACAAGGGGGTCCCTGGCCGCCACAAGGAGGGCCTTGTCCGCAACAAGGAGGACTTTGGCTGCAACCAGGAGGTCCTTGGCCACATCAAGGAGGGCCTTGGCTATACCCGGGAGGATCAAGCAGCATGGTGTAAGCCGGATGCACCTATGAGTGCTTTTTGGCGCATAGGACTCCACACTTTACTAGAGAAGAGGATCCACTTTAGGCTGGAAAGTGGATCAAGGACTTGGAAAGAACTTTTGAGGTGTGTGGTTGCACTGAGGGGCAACAAGTACTCTACGCCAGCTATCTGTTGCAAGGCACCGCTTCTGATTGGTGGGATACCAAGAGGGTGATGCTGGAATCAGAATTGGGATCCTTCGCCGCTGTGACCTGGCAGCGTTTCAAGAAAGAATTTAACGACCGCTTCTTTCCCGCATCTGTAAGGAAGCAAAAGGCAAGAGAGTTCTCAAATTTGGTTCAAGGGAGCATGACAGTGGAACAGTACGCCCGAAGATTTATAGAACTTGGGTGGTTTGCTCCCCACCTCATCGCCACAGAGGAGATGCGAGCTGAGCGTTTCGAAGAGGGACTACGCCCTGATATACGCTGTATGGTGGTCAGTCACCGGATATCCACTTTTCAGGACTTAGTGGATGTGGCCACCCTTGTGGAGCGAGAGAATAATCTGAGTATGGGCTCTCCTCTGGGTCATAAGAGGCAGAGTTTTTCTGGTGAAGGAAGCAGCTCGGGCTTGCCTCAGAAATTTATTCAGCGAACTGGAACTCGACCTCAAGCGTCCTCAGGTATTCGTATGGGAGGACGGATGCTAATTTGTGGAGCATGTAATTTGAGATCATGAGGGCGAGTGTCGGCTGAGTGGCGGACCCCAGCGGCCAAGTGGGCCATATTGCTTGTGAGTGCCCCGTCAGAGTTCAAGGAAGCTGTGGAGGTAGACACGGAGGAAGAACAAATCCAAGACAAGCAGTGCAAGCCTAGGTTTATGCTGTCACACCCGAAGATGTGGATGATGAGGCGCCAGCGACCCATGATGCTGGAGTAATTACAGGTATGGATTTAATTTAATTTTATGTTGGATTTAATTTTTGGTGTATTTGGTTTCTCCTTTGTTTTTTTTGGATTTCATGGGTTAATGGGTTTGGTTCAGGAAGAGTTCGTTTATATGAGTTTTATGTTTGCACTTTGTTTGATTCGGGTGCTTCACAGTCATTTGTATCTTCCACTTTTGGTCACGGAACCTTTACCAAAGTCATTGGTAGTGGCTTTACCCGATAGTGAAATGGTGTGGTGTTCCAAGGTTGCTTTGGGATGCCCGTTAAATTTTGATGGAAGGTTCTTGGATGCTGATTTGGTGGTGTTTAAGTTGTTGGGTTTTGATATCATTCTCGGGATGGATTGGCTATACTGATATTCTGCGAGTATTAATTGCAGAAGTCGGGTAATTACCTTTCAGCTTCCAAATGGGGATTGTCTGGAATTTGCAGGGAGTAAGTTAAAAGAAAAGCCGATAATTATATCGACAATTCAAGCAAGAAGAGAGATTGCATGGGGAGCGGATGAATTCTTAGTTCAGATGGTGTTTGCGCCGTCTGAGAAGAAGTCTTTGGTAGACATTCCAGTTGTGGAAGAATTCCCCTGATGTGTTTGTGGATGACTTGTTTGGACTACCCCCTGTTCGAGAAATGGAGTTTGTTATAGACTTGGAACCTGGAGCGGCTCCTGTACATAAAGCTCCTTATCGCATGGCACCGGTTGAATTAAAAGAGTTGAAGACTCAGTTGCAAGAGCTGGTAGATAAGGGGTTTATTCAGCCTAGTACTTTGCCGTGGGGTGCACCAGTGTTGTTCGTTAAAAAGAAAGATGGAACCCTCCGTATGTGCATCGATTATCGGGAATTAAATAAGGTGACCGTCAAAAAGAAATATCCTCTCCCGCGGATAGATGATTTATTTGATCAGTTTCCAGGAGCAGCCGTGTTCTCGAAGATTGATTTGAGGTCGGGATACTACCAGCTGAGTATCAGAGACAAGGATGTGCCTAAATCTGCTTTCAGGTCGAGATATGGGCATTATGAGTTTAAGGTGATGTCGTTTGGGCTAGCTAATGCCCCTGCTGCTTTTATGGATTTAATGAATCGAGTATTTCGACCTTATCTGGATTCCTTTGTGGTAGTATTCATTGATGATATTCTGATTCATTCCCGAGATATTGAAGAGCATGTGTATCATCTTCGTCTGGTACTTGGGAAATTGAGAGACCACCAATTATATGCCAAGCTCAGCAAGTGTGAATTCTGGCTGGAGGAAGTCAGATTTCTTGGACATGTGATTTCCCGAGATGGAGTAGCTGTTGATCCTAGTAAGGTGGAAGCCATTTTGTCATGGCAGCGCCCGACTACAGTGCGCGAGATTCAGAGTTTCTTGGGACTTGTTGGATATTACCGAAGATTTGTGGAGGGTTTTGCTCGCCTATCCGGACCTCTCACAACTTTGACTCGGAAGAATGCAGAATTTGTTTGGTCAGATAAGTGTGAGAGAAGCTTCCAAGAATTAAAGAACAGGTTGACGATGGCACCAGTGTTAGCGCTTCCAAAACCGCATAAGCCATTTGTAGTCTTCAGTGATGCGTCTAAGTTTGGTTTGGGTTGTGTCCTTATGCAGGAAGGACGGGTTGTTGCCTATGCATCTCGTCAGCTAAAGGACCATGAGAAGAATTATCCGACGCATGATTTGGAATTGGCTGCGATTGTTTTTGCTCTCAAGATTTGGCGGCACTTTTTGTATGGGGAAGCATGTGAGGTATACACCGATCACAAGAGCCTGAAGCACTTGTTTTCCCAGAAAAATCTAAACATGAGGCAGAGGCGATGGTTAGAGCTAATCAGTGACTACCAGTGTGAGATCAAGTATCATCCGGGGAAGACTAATATAGTTGCTGATGCTTTGAGCTAAAAATCGTACTTGGAAGATGAAGCCGAGCCGTCAGAATTGGATTCTTTGCTTTGTGGGATGAGAAGGCTCCTTATTGAAAGTTCACAGCAATAAGAGATTCTATCTTCAGTTCTTGACATTCGGGTAACTGATTTTGAGGAATTGAAGACTCTTCAAAGGAAGGATCCAAAGCTGCTGAATATCAAAAAAAGAGTCAGAAAATCTCGAGGGCCGCTGCACTATAGTATGGATAAAGATGGAATACTTTGGTTCCGAGATTGCAGAGTGGTCCCCAAAGATTTAGAATTCAAGGAGCGGATCATGGCAGAAGCTCATGCAGCCCCTTATTCAGTTCATCCCGGCAGTACGAAGATGTACCGGGACTTGAAGAAAAATTATTGGTGGGATGGAATGAAGAGAGATATTGCCTTGTATGTTGAGAAATGCCACACATACCGTCAAGTGAAGGCCGAGCATCAAAGACCCGCAGGTATGCTCCAACCCCTCCCTATTCCTGAGTGGAAATGGGATGACATCACGATGGACTTTGTAGTGGGTTTGCCGAGAACACCTAGTGGGAAAAATTCTGTTTGGGTGATTATTGACCGGTTAACGAAAAGTGCTCATTTCTTGCCTGTTAATAACACCGATTCCTTGGGTAAGTTGACACGCTTGTATGTGAAAGAAATAGTGCGGCTGCATGGCATACCAAAGAGTATAGTGTCGGATCGAGACCCAAGGTTCACGTCGCAGTTCTGGAAGAGTTTGCAGGCAGCTTTGGGTACTAAGTTGAAGTTCAGTACTGCTTACCACCCACAGATAGACGGCCAATTGGAGCGCACCATTCAGACCCTTGAAGACATGTTGCGAGCATGTGTCATGGAATTTCATGGGAGTTGGGAAAACCATTTGCCGCTCATAGAGTTTGCATATAATAACAGCTTCCATGCGACCATTCAGATGGCTCCCTATGAAGCTCTTTATGGGAGGAAGTGCAGATCGCCCTTGTGTTGGGATGAAGTCGGGGAGAGTAGGATAATTGGACCCGAAATAATTCAAGAGATGCAAAGCCAAGTTCGGATCATCAGAGATAAAATGGCGGCAGCTCAAAGTCGCCAGAAAAGCTACGCTGATACCAAGAAGAGAGAGTTATCTTTTGAAGAAGGTGATTGGGTTTACCTCAAAGTCTCTTCCATGAGAGGTGTTAAGCGTTTTGGTAAGAAGAGGAAACTAGATCCGAGGTATGTCGGCCCTTTTCAGATTCTGGAGAAGGTAGGGCCTGTCACCTATAGAGTTGCTTTGCCAGAGTATTTTGGGGATATCCATGATGTCTTCCACGTATCATCCTTGAAGAAGAGCTTTGGACAACAAGAGCCACGCTTTGTCAACCCAGAGAGTATTTAGTTGCAACCGGATCTCACTTATGAGCTTGTTCCATCGCAGATCATGGATTGGAAGGAGCAACAGTTGAGGTCCAAGATGATACCTTTGGTTAAGGTGGCGTGGGGAGATTCGTTAGCTCAAGACTTCTCTTGGGGGCGAGTAGCGGACATGAGGGAGCAGTACCCATACTTGTTTGAGTAATGAAGGTACGTATCTTAATCTTGGTCACAGGTGGTTTATGTGATTTTATGTGGCTTGTTTTAAGTTGGTGGTTGATCTTGCAAATTTCGAGGACGAAATTTGTTTTTAAGGGGGAGAGGATGTGATGACCCGCTTTTACGTGTATTTTCACTGAACTGTTGTTTTTAATTTAATTAATATATTAGTTTATTTATTTTAAATTAATGTATTTTAATTGGTTTTATTTAGTTGATGTTGTGTTTTATTTAATTAGTTGTTTTACGGTTTTTAATCTCGTTTTTGGCAGATTTGTTTTGTTTTCCGGAGTGAGGATTGGACCTTATTTCTTTCCTACATCTTTTCTTTTCCCTTTTTCCTTTTTCTCTTTTTCTCTTTTTCTCTTTTCTTTCTTTTTCTTTTTCTCCCTTTTTTCTTTCTCCCCCGAGCCCCTGTGCGTCGACCCTCTCTCTCTCCTCTCCTTCACGCTGTTCGACCATCAGCCCTGACCCACTGCCGTCCGGCCACCGTGGTCGACACCACCCCCACCGGTCGACTCCCCTCCAGCCGGCGCACCACCCCACCGAATCCCAGCCCCAGCCGTGTCGCCGTTTAGCCGGAAATAGCCATTTAAGCCTCACGGATTTTGCTTCGATCTGCCGCCGTCGCTCCACCTTCAGCCACCACCTCTTCACCATTTCATCACCGACTCTTTGCTGTCCTAAACCACCAATTTCCGGCCTCTAATAGTCACTGGAACAGCTCCCACGAGCTAGTTTCCATTTTGGAAAATTCGGCCTTCAACCGCCGTTTCCGCCGCCACCCACGGCCAAACTTCACTTCCACTAGCTTCATAAACATCCTTAGACCCTTCCCTATCAATCCCAAGCTTTGGTTTGTCCCCGTTCAAAAGTGGGTATTTTACAACCCATGGCCACAGTGAAATTTCACTGTTACGTTGCTTTCCTTCCGCCGTTTGCAACGCCGCGTGTTTTCTAAAAATACCATATAGCACTGTAAGTATATTCCAAACTCTACTTTTAGATTTAAATATATTTTTGCTCTTACAAGAAATATTTGTTGTTGGTTGGCTGATTCCGGACTGAGTCCGAGGAGTTCGGGGATCGGATGGTTTGAGGACGGAGTACTTGGTTTTGTTGATTTATGGATGGTTGATTATTTTGTGCATTAATATTGCATTTACATGGTGCATGCATGTACATTTTAATTTTATTGAGAAAATCCTGTTTTTTTGGCGTAATTGGATTTTTGGGTATGTGTGTATCACAACCCCAAGTCAGGATGGGGTATTATCTCGGTGGAGCTTCTCTGGTCAGTCGGGAGCGTAATAAACTGAGTGACGTCCCCTGAGTTGTCGCTGGCGACGACGGGAGCGGGGGCTAGGGGATGCTTGGCTACGAACGCGCCGGGCGCGGAACCGGGCATCGCTCTACGCACCGACTCCGTGGCCCTTTGCTGGCGAGGGCTAGAGGATGCTTGGCTACGAACGCGCAGGGCGCGGAACTGGGCATCGCTCGTTAGGTGTCACATGCATGGTTGTTACCTGCGGTGTGGCACAGGAGCCAGGGTGTGCGGATAACCCATAGGGGAGGTCATGGTGCATACGGATTAATTGGTTAATGGTTTGAGTTGGATATGGGCCAAATGTGACTTTTGGCGTGATATTTGGAAAGGTTATGTTTTTGGGCCAAATGGAATTTTTGGCGTGCGTAAAAAAAATGTGATTTTATGAGTTTTGTGCATTAGCATCACTTCATGCATATTGTGTGAGTTCTATATGTTTTTATCTGGTGGTGTTTGGATTTTACTTACTTGTGGTACCATTTTTGGTATCGTAGATTTTGGTGCAGAGATCGAGGATGAAGAGGAGGAGGCTGAGCCCGAGGATGCGGCTCCGCCGGGATGCTAATGTTATGTTTTGTATTTAGTTTAAAATTATGTTTGTGTCTTGTAATATTTATTTATGTATGTTTTGAACAGCTTTGTATTAAACAAGAAAAATTCTAGTACTTAGTTATTGACTTGCTTTTCGCTGCATATTCGTTATTGGCACATTCGTCGCTTATACACACACTTGGCACACGTCGATAGGGTGATGACCCGTGATGTCATCATCCGGACGACTCGATTTCCCCGCGTTCGTGCGTAAGGATTTGGGGGCGTCACATCTAGATTGAGTTTGGTTATATTAATGAGATAAGATGAAATTTTTTTAGATAATATAGTTTGAATTAAGATATTTTATGAGATTTTGATAAATGAGATAGAAGAAATTTAATAAAAATATTATAAAATTCGAAAAATTGTTAGAATATAATTTTAATATTATTTTTGTTTTGGGATTTGAAAAATTGAATTATTTTTTTATTTTTTATTTGGAAGTTTAGGAAAGTTGTAATGATTAAGTAGTGATTAAATGAAAAAGTTAGAAATTTGAAAAATTAAAATTGAAAGTGTTTGTGTTTGAATGATATTTGGATGTTGAGATGAAATGAGACGAGTTGAGACCATGTGTGAAAGAAAATGGAACCTAAGGCTAGTATTTACATGGTGGGTGTAGCACGACAAATTCTTTCTCATAATTTTTTTTATATTCTTAAATATTTTTAAAAAAAATTATAACATCATTAAAAAATACTTCCTTAATCACTAAGTAAAAAAAAAAAAAAAAAAAAACTTATATCGAGACCCATTATCGGTATAGGGATCCTTGGGACACAAAGCATTGCCCATATATATAAGGTTTTTAACCCTTTTAAAAATTAAAGGATGAGAATTAGTTAATCTATTGTGATCATCACACGCAGTATATCTAAGTTTCTAATTTTATACATATCAACAAGACAACATGTAGAAGCTCGTTGATACTTTACCTTATTATTCTGTTCTAAATTTTCTAAATATAGAAGAATTAGTTAACCTATCATGAGATGATGATAGGATGATAAAAAAATAAATAATAATTTTATAATTAAATAAAAAAATGGTCGACAATTATAATTACTTATGTGATATCCTGTTTTTACGTGTAATTTTACTGAATGAGTATTTTAATTTAATTAAAATATTGATTCTTTTATTTTAAATTATCGAATTTTAATTGGATTTATTTAGTTGTAAAATTTATTTTGTGTTGCTTTCTTATTACTAATTATTTTTTTGTGTTTAAATTGCTGTTTAATTTATTTTTAGATTTAAAATTTAATTGTTAGTTTTTACTACTTAATTATTATATTTTAGCTATATATTGTGTTTAAATTATTTTATTCAGTTTATAGCTTTTAAAATTGTTTTCATTGGATCAATTTCTAAACTCCTGAGGTGAGGACTGAACTTTATTCTTTTCCTATCTTTTCTTTTTCTCATTTCTTTTTCTTTTCTCTTTTTCTTTCTTTTTTCTCCTCTTTCTCCTTCGGTTTTCTTTCTCTCCCGCGCATGTTCTCTCCTTTTCTCCTTACCGTCGTTTTCCTTCAACCGCCCAGAGTCGCCGTTCATCGACGCCGTGACCTGCACCGCCCACCCAGTTTTCTTTCCCTTCGGCCAGTGATCATCCCCACCAAATTTCACCACCATCCGAGCCACCGTTAACCACCACGAGCTCCTCCAAGCCACGACGTCTTTTCCCTCCAGCGCCGCCGTCGTTCCACCTCCGGCCACTATCTCTTTAGAGTTTCATCATTGACCACTTGCTGTCCTAAACCACCCATTTTCGGCTCTGATTCGTAGCCGGAGCAACCCCCATGACCTCACTTTCCATTTTGGAATTTTTGGCCTTCTACTGCTGTTTTTGCCGCCACCCATGGCCAACCCTCACTTCCACTAGTTTCATAAATACCTCTAAACTATTTCCTGTTAATCCCAAGCCTTGGTTCACCCCCATTTAAAAGTGGGTATTTTACAACCCATGCCACAGTGTTTTTACACTATTATGTTGCTTTTTCTTCGCCCTTTTTGGCTTGTTAATCCTTCAAAAATTATTATGTAGTGCTATAAGTATTTTTCAAACTTCCTTTTAGATTTAAATATATTTTTACTTTAATAATAAATTGTGATTGGTTGGTTGCCGGACTGAATCTGAGGAGTCGAGGGTCGGATGGATTTTTTTTTTTTTAGAAGAGCCGGTAGCCACCCACATAGCAGCCCCGTCCCAAGTTTATTAAAAAGCCCTCACTTGTGGCGGAGGAATACCGTGGTTACAACCCTAGGCCTGGGGGCTACAAATAAAACCAAAACCCAGGCCTAAAAAAGAAAACCATAAAGAAACCACAACCACAACCACAGAGCACACAAAAAAAACATAAAAAAGACGCAGAACCACAACTTGCAAGAAACAACCTGCACAGACAAAAAGTAAGAAGAGGAAAAATGAGTGTAAAGAAAAGGACATACCTGAAGATAAAGCCATCAACCGAGATATATTAACATCGTCTTCGAATTTTCTGAATGTAGGGAAGACCCCCTTTGTCCAGCCGAATATTGCCTCTTATGGAAGCAGGTAGATCAGATAAAGAAGACCATGAGAGGGTATGGCCCTTAGCACCCAGTTTAGCCAGCCCATCCGCAACCGAGTTACATTCTCTATAGCAGTGAACAAGAGAAACATTAAGCCCTGCGAGACGACTCTGGATCTCATCCCAATAATCTTCCATGTACCACAGGCCACATCTTTGAGTCCTCAACCAGTTAAGCACAAGCATGGAGTCAAGTTCGATTTCCACAGATGAAACACCCAACAGGCCAATATGACGAAGCCCATGAAGTAAACCCATCAGTTCAGCATAGTTGTTGGAGTTATGCCCAGTGGCAGCTGCAAACCCGCAGAGAAAATTACCGTTATCATCACGAATGATGCCTGCTGCACCCGACGGGCCTGGATTGCCTAGAGAAGAGCCATCAACATTCAATTTGACCCAACCTGGCTTAGGGAGCTTCCACTTGACTGGAATAATAAACTCTTTCCTTGTAACATTTAAAGGCATATTAAAGCAATGTAAAACACCTTCGTCACGTCGAGAGAGCAAGTTGACATCCTTAAGCTTTAACCCGATCCAAGAGACCCAATATTTAATAGAACACCAAACCTGTTGGACTGATTCCATCAAGCCTTCCATTCTGGCTTTACAGCGACGTCTCCATAGGCGCCAAGTAATGATAGCCGGAAGAAGACCCAGCAATTGACCCGGGCGATTAGAATTTTTTGCCCGCCTATACCAGCACTCCACCCTCTGATTCCAAGAACTACCTTCTGTCCAAGGAATTCCAAGAACAACAGAACAAATACGCCAAAATTTTTCAGCAAAATCTCCTATAGCAAGACAGTGATTGAGATCTTCATATTTGGAATTAGAGCAGCAATCACAGCGGGAGACAATAGAAATACCAAGATTACGGATTCTGTCATCTACAGGAAGACAATTGTGAATGGCCTTCCACATGGTAATCGAAATATTATTGGGAAGAGCAGAATGCCAGACCCAATTAGCCCAAGGAAAGACAGGGGCTCTTATACGAATACAATTCCACGCGCTTTTAGTAGAGAAGAGACCGTCAGCTGAAGGAAGCCAAATCAACAAATCCTTCCCGTTTTTAATTCGACCCAATTGCAAAATGAGGTCCTCAGCTTTGTGATGACCAACCAAGCGAGTAAACAAATCCATATTCCAACCCAACCCAGCTTTACAATCCTCCAATTTAAGATTAGGCATATCAGAAATCAGAATATTATCACTAAGAGGAGCGTCATCAGCCCAATGGTCATGCCAAAAGAGAACATTACCCTCCCGAACTTTCCATTTAGAGTTAGCTTGCACTAAAGAAATACTGTTCAAAATCATCTTCCAAAAAAGAGACCCTTTCTTATGATCCACCATGGAAATATGTCTATCACCAATATATTTAGCATGAAAAAACTTGGACCAGAGAGAAGTACCTTGCAGAAGGTTCCAGGCTAGCTTCATATGGAGAGAAGATTGGATGTCGTTAAGGTTACGAAGGCCCAGACCGCCTTCCGAGACAGGCTTACAAATATCCACCCAAGAACGCCATTTTTTCTTAGGTTTCCCATCTTTAACACCCCAGAAGAAGGTACTGATGATTCTGTGAATTTTCTCGATCACGGCTTTCGGAGTTCTTAAGATAGAAAGGCTGTGCACGGGAATACTTTGAAGAACATGTTTAATGAGAGTCAAACGCGCCCCACTGGATAACAATCTGGCCTGCCAACCCTCCAATTTAGACTGAACTTTAGCAATTAAGTCATCAAAGTGAGCAATCTTCAGTCTTCCTGTGATAATAGGAACTCCCAGATATTTAAAAGGAAAACTTCCTTCCGTAAAAGTGAAACGAAGGAGGGCCCGACGCCTGGATCCAGAAATCTGAGTAGAGAAAAATATATGGGATTTGTTTTTGTTTACAGCTTGCCCTGACCACTGTTCATAAGTCTTCAACACATCAGTAATAGCTTTCAAAGAAGCCTTTCCCCCGTTACAAAACAGGACCATGTCATCCGCATAAAGCAGATGTGAGATAATAGGGGAGCCTCGCGGGTGGTGAAACGGAATGATCTTGCCCATATGGATCTGTTTATTAATCATCCGCGAGAAAATGTCTTCCACAAGAATGAAGAGATAGGGAGAAATGGGGTCACCTTGACGCAACCCCCGACCACCTTTGAAGAAACCTTTGGGGACTCCGTTCATAACCACAGAGAACCAAGGATTCGTGATGCATTGACGAATCAAATTACAGAAAAAATCTGAGAAACCGAAATCTTTAAGAACCTGTAAAAGAAAGGCCCAGTCTACACTATCGAAGGCCTTTGCCATGTCAATCTTCAAGACAACATTCCCACCATAAACAAGTTTATTAATAGAATGAATCATCTCTTGAGTCATGCTAATGTTATCAAAGATGCTACGGCCCGGGAGAAAGGCTCCTTGTTCAGGAGAAATAAAATTAGCAAGAAGGGGGGATAAGCGATTAACCATGATTTCAGTGCAAATTTTGTAGAAGACATTGCACAAGCCAATCGGTCTAAACTTATCAAAACTCGTCGAATTATCAACTTTTGGGATTAAAACCAGATGAGTAGCATTGAAAAACCGAGGGAGAGTCATACCTTGAAAAAACTCTGACACAGCAGCGACAACATCGGTACCCACAATATGCCAACAAGATCGATAGAAACCCGACCCAAAACCATCAGGACCCGGGCTACTATCTTCCGGAATGGAGCAAAGAGCATCATAGACTTCTTGAGACAAAGGAACACAAGAAAGAAGATTGTTGTCATCTTGTGAAATAGTCGGTTGAACTAAGTCTCCCAGATAAGGCTCAGCACAACTGTTACCTGCTTTCAAGAAATTTGAAAAATAAGTGATAGCCCCGTCATGAATTTGTTCAGGTGAGGAGAGAATAGAACCATCCTCTAGCTGCATCGCTTTAACCTCTTTATGATTACGGCGACTGACAGCACGGAAGAAAGCAGAATTAGCTTCACCCTTCTGAATCCAGTATTGTTTGGCTTGTTGGGCTAGGCGTTGTTCTTCCCTATTCAACCAGACTGAGAGTTCCAACTGGGAGGCAACAAGATCATCCTCCACGTCTTCAGCATACTCAGTTTGTAAACTTGCCTCCAAGCCCTTTATACGATCCTCAAGAGCCGCTATGTGGGAGACAGTTTTACCAAAGGTGTGATTGTTCCAAGATCGCAAAGCAATTTTGAGACGTTTAAGTTTAGTAACAAGCATATACAAACGAGATCCCCCAACATCATTACCATTCCAAGAGTGCGAGACACAATCGAAAAACTGAGCATGAGAAACCCACATTTGCTGAAATTTAAAGGAAGGAAAGCCATACCGAATAAGCTGATTCTCCAACGAGACTGCCATCGGCGCATGATCAGAAGAAGTGCGCGCCAAGTATTCCATATTAGCACCAGGAAAAGCATCAAGAGCCGCTGTGTTGAAAAGACAACGATCAAGACGAGCCCAGTGCCGTGATCTACCAGAATGACCATTACACCAAGAAAGAGAATTCCCACAGGAAGGCATGTCAAGAAGCCCACAAGAACCCACCCAACTGTTAAACTCCTCCATAGCCAAAGCCAACCTTGGCCTGCCCCCTCTACGCTCCGAGTCATTTCTAATAATATTGAAATCACCCATGACCATCCAAGGAAGATGATGAATATTAGCCCCCCTCAAAGAATCCCACAGTCTTCTACGCTCCAAATAGGAACATTTTGCATAAACAAAAGTAATACGGAAGTCGTTCAGATTAGTGATTCTAATTGTCAAAAATTGATCACCCATGTTCTCGACAACAAGGTGTAAATCTTGAGACCAAAACAACCATAATTTGCCGCCTTCCTCAACATTAGAGCAACAACCATCAAAATGCAATTTATCACGCCACATATCTAAACGAGAGATTCTAACCATAGGCTCAGCAATAACAACAAGTTTAGGATGAAATTTTGTTACCAAATTTTTAAGACGCTTTCTCGACATTCCGAGACCCCAAGCATTCCAATATAAGTAAGAGACCTTCATAAATTGAGACGGGAGGGCTTGCTTACAACCCTGGAAGAACCCCTTAGTTTAATGCCTTTCCCATTCCGTTTAAGTCCCGAAGGAATATCCGAGTCCGAGACCACAAGATTATTTTTAGCTAAATGCTCCAAGGGCCCTTCAGAGTCGGTATCGGAACAAACTTGACCATCAGAGCAGGTTGTTTTACGTTCAATCTCCTCACAAAGAGGTGCACTTTCGTCCGAGACCATGGCAGGCCCATCATGGACCATATCATCGGCGTCATCCTCTTCAATCTCTTCAATAATGATCGGATTCGGTTGAGCCTTGGAAATTTGCCCAGTTTTACCATGTTCCAATGTAGTATCCACAGGTTCAGGATCCATAGAGTTCAAAATACCTCCCAAGACTTCAGCACCCGAGTATAGCAGCATTCCTTTATAATTTTTCTCACACAATCCAGTCATAGAAGTACATACAATACCTGGGCCCGCAGCATCAACTTGAGCATGCCTGTCCAGCGAGAGGTCAACCATAGGAATAGGCTCACCGACCAGAACGGGAACAGCCTCCTTCAAAGCAGTCTTCTCCGACTCTTCTTGCATCTTCTCCGTGTCTTCCAAACTCTGAAGGGCTTCGGCGGCTACCAGTTTGGAGTGTTCCAGTTGAGGATTACTGGGTTCGCCCTGTTCAGCAGTCACAATACCAACGAAAGGCTCCACCCTCTTCTCAATATTATCCGAGTTAGACACTTCCACTGTAATCTGTAAACCTCCATTGACGTTGTCCTCCTTTGCACTCGGATTTCCAGCTTTCGGTTTCCAGATTTTTCTACCTTTCACCGTTTGTTTTTTTTCCCCTCCATTACGACAGGTACTTTGGTTATGGCCTTGGCAACGACAGTTCAAGCAATAAGTCGGCAAGGTCTCGTAAAGAATCTCCTGCCTGCGGCTTCTCGGCATTCCAGGAATACCAATCCAGAAGTGGGAGATGGGCTGCTGTGAGGCATCAATTTCTAGACAAATACGGGCTCCATCTGTGCGGGTAGCACACTTCGTGGGATTATCACGGCGAATGTAATTCCCGATCGGTGCCGTGAGCATCTTTAAGAGGGAGGAGTGATAGAAGTTGGGCGGAAGGCCCGGCAAGAAAACCCAAACAGGCACAGTCGGCGGCTCAAAGTCTTCATCGAAGTCAGGAGACCATGCAAAGGCACGGTAGGGGATCCCGTCTATGTCACACGATTCCCTTGATAGAGCCTTGTGTAGATCCGATTCAGAAGACATACGGATGAATATATTTCTGGGCCGTTGCATGGCAGAGACAACTGGCAAGGAGGACAGACCCCAGCGGTTTCGTATGAAGGCATGGATGCTATCAAGGGATGGTCTTTGCCGAAGGAACTTCACCACCATGGAAAATCTGAACGGTTCAGCAGTTTTGGCAACTTCCTCGGCTGAAAAGGAGAAAAAAGGCTCACCGTCGATGTACTTTGGTTGCCGAAAAGGAACCACCACCTCTGGCAGTGGTTGGGGCACAGACGATACCAGTTCGGCGAACGACCGTGAAGGACCAGCCATGGGAGGCTGGCCTGCCACGGCCGCCATGCAGGGAACGTACGTGAGCGTAACCTTGAAGAAACGTGAAGCCCTAGCAGAGCATTTCACGTTAAAACGCAAATATCATTATAGTTAATTTGCAAATTAGATTCTCTTTTACTAAAATAAGAAAATATACTTCAAGGGTCGGATGGATTTGAGAATGAAGTAACTTATATTTGGATGATATTTGGTTTCGTGTCATACATTGCATAGTGCATGTTCATGTTTGTAAAATGAAAACTAGGTTTTCGTGTAGTTGTATGCATGTACATGTATTGGAAATTGAAAACTGGGTTTTCAAGCGAGAAATGATTTTTGGTATATTTGAACGATTGGGTTGCATGGTTTGAGTCAGAGACACATGTAGGGATGGTGGTGAGCAGAGATGGTGTTAGAGTCCCGCCTGCGATTCCCACCTACAGTGCACGTGGCATAGGGATGGTGGTAAGCAGGGATGGTGGTAGAGTCCCACCTGTGATTCCTGCCGCACGCGTAAGGATGGTGGTGACCAGAGATGATGATAGAGTCCCACCTGCGATTCCCGCCTGTAGTACTCTAATGGTTTGGTTAATGGGCAATTTTTTGGAAAAATGGTGAGATTGGTTTTTGGGCCATTATCTGGGATAATGGCGATGATATATTTAAAGGAAATGTTTTGGGCCAAAATGAGATTTTTGGCCTGCGTGAAAAATGTGAATTTTTGGGACATATGCATATGGCATCATATTCATGCATATTGTTGTGGCATGGATATATTTTTATCTTGAGGTTTGTTTGGTTTGTTACTTACCTGCGGTACCATCTTTAGTACCGCAGATTTTGATGTAGAGAACAAGGAGGTTAAGCTCGAAGAGGCGGCTTCGCCAGAGGAGTGATCGAGGATCACTTGTGGCTTGTGGTTTATTTTCCTATCTTTGATTGGTATTATATTTTTACTGGTTATTTGTAATATTATAAGTACGCTTGTTTTTAAGCGAGTTTGTATTTGAACAAAATTTTGGTGCTTAGTTAGAAGACTTTTATTACCGATGCGTTATTTTTATGTATACGTGTTGCATGTACACACACTTAACACTTGGCGATGGGATGCGTGACCCGTGTTGTCATCATTCCAACGCCTCGATTTTTATGTGTCCGTACGTGGGAGTTGGGGCGTCACAACTTCAATAACTCAGATATTCAAATTATAAAAATTGATTGATTATTGAGTATTTCTCTTTGGAATGAGTTGCAATTGTTTAGAATTCTTAAAGGGGAAAAAAATCTTAAAGAGATCGAAAGGGCTGCTCTTGACGTCTCCTTCATCTTGATCCATTCCTGTTCTCCATGGTGGTGATGAATTCCGTACGTTCTCAGAAGCAACCACAACAAATGTAAGTGATATTGGATGATTTGTTGGTTAGCATATTCAATGGAAGTTTAAAAAGATACGTGTGAATGATATGGTCATGTTGGCCTGATCTAGGTGTCATTAATTGTGTCACAAACGTTAATTAGTATTGTAAAGGACATGTCCCACTATTGAGCATTATCGTTTTCCTGTAAATTAATGGTTGATGGCATTGGATGCTTGCGACTACTTTGTGCCTAAATTAATAAAGAGTGATGTATAATAACTCAAGTATATAATTAAAAGTTTCATTCGGAGTTACCTGCTATCCATATATATATATATAGGCACAGGGACGTATAGGATCATCATTGTGACTTGATTATCTTCACGACTAAATAGGCGTGAATTTTATCTCTAATAAATATAAGTTATCTGTTCGTTATACTATTGCTTATCCATCATGCTAACCATAAGAGTGCCAGGCCTTCACGGGCATTTAGCCCGCGACTTTGGGTCGTGTCCATTATCAACATTGGTGCTCAGTGTTGATAATGGACAAGACCCAAGTGGAAGACCACGGAACCTAGGCACAATATTTGTATGAAAGACTTTAATTATAAAGCTTAATGTTTTCTACTGTAACACTTTTTAAATTAAGAAACACATTTTATTTTATAAATATAGAGTCTTTCATATCCTAGCATAAAAGGAAAAGTTGTTTTAAAACGAACGATAATTCCAGTCATCTTTCTTAAAATCATTTTCTAAAAGTCTCACCATAAGGATGGGCATTATAAATGTAGAACAATTTATTATTTTTATAAAAAAAAGTCACTGCAATAGAGAAGGGAAATAACAAAACAACAAAATTCTGTTTAATTCCACAAATGTCGCCGCAATAGGTAAAAAATTATATAAAAAAAAAGGATCGGATGAGTTAAAGCGCAAGGGAGGAACTTATTTCTCCCATTTTTTTTCCTCCCGTGTGTATTAGAGAGAGAGTGAGTTAGAGTGAGAGAGAGTTTGAGTGAGAGAGTTGGTGTTATTTGTTGTTTTGTTGAAGAGAGGTAAGGGAAATGTTGGTTTTTGTTATGTTTTGTTTTGTATAGTTAGATTTATTGTGTATATTGATGAGTTATTTAGTGATTTATTTTTTTATACTAACTAGTTTTGTGGCTTATTTGAAGGATTAGTTGGTGGGAGATCTTGAAGCTTGTGATGTGTGCATTGATTTTGTGAATTGTTAGGTATATTTTCTATACTTTAATAATATTTGTGCATTTGATTGACACTAAAATATAGTAAGTGAATATGTTGGTGTGATTTGGTTGTGTATATTGATGAATATTTTGTTAATTGTTTTGTGATTTGATTGTGGAGATTGTTTAGTGCTTTGTGATATGTTGAGAAATATTTTGGGAATATATTGTGGATATGTTGTAAGGTTTGGATGAATATTTTGTGATTTTTTTTTTTATTTGTTGTGATTTCATTGTGCATAATAATGAATATATTTGAATATTTTGTGAATATGTTTATAATTGATAGTAAATATTGCATATAGGATTAATATGGTTAGAAAGTATATTGTGTTTAGTTTGTGGGTTTGGATGAATTGTTTTATGAATGGAAAAATATAGTTGCAAGCATAATTGTGCACTAATCTGTGCAGCAATGTGATGTGATTGGTCAAAAAGTAGATTTTATTGAAAACAATGTTAATTTAAATTTTAAGTATGAATAAATCAGTATTGGTACACAGATTAGTGCGCAACTACACTTGTATGTAGCAAAACCCTGAATGAATATATTGCGATGTTTTTTAATTCTTGAGTGACATTTCTCTCCTAGGTAGATATAAAAAGTTTAGGAACTTGTGGTAACTAAGGATAAAGTTATTCAAACTAAGGTTAAAATATTAATATTTAATATACATTTAATATTTAATAAGTATATATAAATATGAATATTAGTTTAATTAGAATATGATTATTATTAACTTTTATTTAATAGAATAAGAAATGTGAAAAAAATAAATGAAATAAAATTATTAAACTAGTAGTATATTGTTTTATTATATATAGAGTAAATAAATAACTAGTAAACATGCTGCACGCTAAGTACGTGCTACCGAAAAATAAGTAATTAAGATACGTTATTAGTATTTAACTAATAAGATCAAAGCATACCAATATTATTTTTGATAAATAAATAACAAATAATAGGAAATAGATTGAATACTAGAATAATTGAAAGCATACCAATTAAATGATAGGGAATAGGGATATATTTTTTATTACACACAAAAACATGTGGATATTAGTAACAGTTTAGACATGCTAACTAATAATAACTAATATATGCTTATTTTTGTAAAAAATATGAATAAACCAATTTATACTAAGTTAAAATTGAAGAATAACTTATATTACATAACTAGTAGTTAGAGATTAAAACAAGCATAATATACGAAACAAATATGATAAGAATAAACATATAATATATAATATATAAAAAATAAGATTAAAACATATATATATATTTATATATAGAATTTTTCAAAATAAATAACAAATAATTAATCAATAAAAAATAACCTATAAAAAAACAAATAACTAATAAATAAGTAATAAATAACAAATAACTAACAAATAACAAAAAATTAATAAGTAACTAATAAATAACTAAGAAATAACAAAAAAAACTAATAAATAACAAATAACTAGTAAACTAATAGTTTGATTTATACTAATAAATTTAATTCATAAGTAATTGAAACAACATATTAATATACACTTGTAGTGTTATTTGTTGGATATTGTGTGAAATTTCATGAATAACCTTAGACCCGTTTGGGAATTCGTGTATACTCAAGTCTCCACTAATTCTTGAATTGTCTAATGTGGACAGTTTAAAGTTATATTATATGTATTGTACATTTTCATTACTCCTACTTCAGATGTTTATGATAGAAGTTTGGGTGTCTTCCTTATTTGTTATTTGGGTGATAATCCCTATGGACAGGTGCTTCCGAAATTTCCATTGATGTGGAAAGTGGAAGAGTGACGAAATTTGTGCATTATGAATGATATTATCTCAAATGAGATAGGACCAACTACCTTTATCAAAAAACTTGTGGGAATTGGAGCATGACATGCATCGGAAATTTATTTGCTGTATACTAATCGATATGTTTATTTAGAAATGGATAAAAGTTGGATGCTTCTTGGTGATAGACTTGGAAAGGATTACATACCTTATGCAGGTGGAGTAAGAACTTTCATTGATTTCGCCATTTGCTAATAGTCATGGTTACATTAAGTGTCCACGTTGAGGGTGCAAAAATCTGTGTGCTATAGGATTGGATAAAGTTGAAAGTCATATATTTGTGAAGAGTATGGATCTAAGGTATACTCGTTGGGTACTGAATGGTGAGCCTTATGAACAGTTAACTGATATTTTATTCGGTCGTACGAACTATATGCAGCACATGGATGAAGATCTGAGCAGGATGATCCTAATGAGCAAGATGAGATTGAGGAGATGTTGGGTGACATTAGAGCTGAGATATTTATGGATTAAGTTGACGAGGATGTTTCAAGTGGCCGAGGGACTGAATCGGAGAATTTCTCTACAATGTGGGCAGATGCAAAGTGCATCTTTATACTGGCTATACAAAACACTACAAAATGTCGTTCATTGTGAGACTACTTCACATCAAAGGACTGTGTAGATGTCGAATAAAGCAATAAGCATGGTATTGGACTTATTTAACAAACTGTTTCCCGAAAGTTCTGCATTGCCTAAGAATTATGATGCAAAACAGTTGAGAAATAGATTAGGGTTTGATTACAAGTGCATACATGAATGCAAGAATGATTGTGTTATGTTCTCAGAGGAGAATGAGGAGAAAAAAACTTGTCCCGTATGCAGAGAGTCAAGGTGGAAAGGTAAAAAAAATGTTCCGATGACGATATTGCATTATTTTCCCTTGACATCTTAGTTGAAAAGGCTTATATATGTGTAAAAAAATAGCACAAGATATGAAGTGGCACAAGGAGAAAAGAGTTAAGAATGATGTATATATAAGGCACCCAGCTAAGTCACTTGCATGACAATCTTTTCATGATCAATGCCCAGAGTTTGGCAACAAAGCTCGTAATGTGTGTTTGGGACTCACAACAAATGGATTCAATCCCTTTGACAATATGAATATAAGTTATAGCATCTACCCATAGTGTTGATTCCAAATAATCTTCCACCATGGACGTGCATGAAGACGCCAAACTTTTTGTTAACTTTACTTATCCCTAACCCAAGATCGCCTAGGAATGATATTGATTTATTCATGCAGCCGTTGATTGTAGAGTTGAAAGATTGATGGAAAAGAGGCGTAAAAACTTATAATGCATCCACATCAACATCTTTGCAGATGCATGTTGTAGTAATGTGGACGATAAATGACTTTCTCGCATATGAGAATTTTTCCAATTGGAGTATTAAAGGGAAGTTAGCGTGTCTGACATGTAATAAAGAAACTACTAGTGAATGCTTAAAATATTCCCAGAAGATGTGTTTCATGGGCCATAGACAGTATCTAGTAGCAAATCATGAATGGAGAAAAGAAGGTGCCAAGTTTGATGAGAGTAGAGCATAGAATTGCACCAAAAGAATTGCTATGAACGAGATAGTGGAACAACTAGTACATTTTTTAGCAAATAATTTTTGCAAAAGTCAGAGAAAGAACAAGAGAAAACAAGGTGCAACATAGTTAAATTGGACAAAGCATAATATTTTTTTGACTTGCCCTATTGGTCGTCATGCATGTTGCGGCATAGTTTGGATGTAATGCACATAAAAAAAAATATTTGTGATAATATATTGGGGACATTGATGAGCATTACCAAGAAGCTTAAGGATATGATTAAGATGAGAAAAGATCTTGAGAGAATGGAATTAAACATAATCTTCATTTGTGGGTGGAAGGCAACAGGGTGGTCATGCCTCATGCATGTTTTACGATAACATGGGATGAGAGAATGGATTTTTGCAAATGGTTGCAAAGCATGAAGTAGCTAGATGTTTATTCTTCAAATATCAGTAAATGTGTGAGCTCGGATGACTGGAAAATTAGTGGACTAAAAAGTCATGATTGTCACATATTTTTGCAGAAGTTATTACCGGTGGGAATTTGTGGACAGCTAACATCTAATGTATATGTTGTCATATTCGAACTTTGTATATTTTTCAAGGATTTGTGCACTCGGGTAGTAAATTGAGATATGTTGTTGAAGATGGAAGATGGTATTGTTACTATACTATGTAAATTTAAGCAGATATTTCCACCATTATGTTTTGATGTAATGGTCCATTTAGCAATACATTTGCCACGAGAGGCATTTTTAGGGGGACAAGAGCAGTTCCATTGGATGTTTCTAGTTGAAAGATATTTGGGTAATTTGAAGTGCACTGTTAGGAATAAAGCCTGTGCTGAGGGTTCAATAGCAAAGGTCTACATACACGATGAACAGTGGCGGATCTATGTATAGCTTGAGAGTGGCCATGCTCCCCTCCCCCCCTCCCCCCCGGCCCCCTAAAAAAAAAGTTTTATTCATAATTCCATGTATCTATAAATTCCCCCCCCCCCCCCCCCCCCCAAAAAAAAAAATTTATAATTTCCTTATTCCCATATACTTTAAAAAATTTTGTAAAATTTCAATATACATAGAAATGTCTTTATGTAATTTTGTTTATAACCCTTAGATTTTGTATAGTTTTTATATATTATCTATTTTCAAGGATGTGACCACACTAAAATTAAATTAAAACTAAAATTAGGAAAAAATAATAAAATATTACTATTGACCCCAAAGTTTTTTATTATACAATTTTAAGTTTTTTAATATAGAATCTAAAGTGAAAATACCATAAAAACCATTTAAAATTGATGATTTATATGAAAAATAGTGGAGATGATTTATTCTGTAAACTTCATTGAGCAATGAAAAGTTTACTTAAGGTCTCAATTGTAATATTCTATACTTAATGTGACACTAAAATAGATAGATTTTATATGAAATTTGATAAACTAGCTTAGATATTAAAATGAAAGATAGCATTTTAATAGACCACTTACTAGTTTCTACAAAGTAAAAAATTTCTACATATTTTATATTTACAAAAATAATAATGAATGAATATTATTCTATAAAATATGTTTGTAAAAAAATCTGAAACCGACATTAAGTTGTGTTTTTCAAATTTTATTTCTACGTTATTTGACAAATTATCAAGATTTAATTTTATATTTGCTTTATGGTTTTGTAATATTTTTTTCATTTTACATAAGCATCTCATACGATAGAAAAGTTGGCCCTTCAAAAAACAATTGCTAGTTCTACCACTAATGATGAATGGTTGGCATTTTGCTCTTTATATCTTCGTGGTGTTGAGACAAGATTTAATCATGATGAGCGAAATGCTGATTTCACTGCTCCACCTCCTCATAAGCTATCAGTGTTTTTCCAGAATGTACAATACTTGGGTGCACAAATGGGTTACGATTTAATTGGTAGAGAGTTGGGTAAAACTCAGTGGTATGTGTTGAATAATTGCCAGGAGATTGATGATTATCTCAGATATGTCATTGCATGCTTTGAATAATTCTAGTTAAAGAAACTTAACTATAACTTTTGTGCTAAAAAAAATATTCTTTTGCACTTATATACAATGAGCATATGAACCAACTTACGACAGAAGGCATAGAGAATATAGAAGCAAGACACAAAGTAGAATTTCTTGGATGGTTTGAAAATCATGTATGAACTAAAATTATCTATATGACACAAAATTTTGTTGAACCATCTTAATTCTTGGTCAATTTTAATAATTATATACTATTTCAATTGTTAGATTTGGAACAACATGCTTGTGATCCCAGATTAATTTCTCCTACATTGCATGCATTGGACCGCGGTCTCTCACACAGAGCACTTCGATATACTACATACATGGTTCAAAGTCATAGATTTCAAACATTGGACCATGAACGAAATATAAAGATGAAAAACTGTGGTGAGTTGGTCGAGGGGAGTCATGGAATAGATGATATTGACTACTTTGGTATCATACATGATATTATCGGATTGAAATATTTTGGTAGGTTTGTAACGTATGTCTTTAAATGTAATTGGTAAGATCTAGGTGGTGTTTGGGTTTCGATACGATGGATAATTGTTATACAAGTATCAATACTACAAGTCTACCCAAGTCTATTAGTTGATTGATCCAATGAAAGGCGCTAATGAAGATAATGGAGAGATAACTTGGTGAGTAGTACAAAAATGTGTTCATTGAAATATATATGATGCAGGAATGGTTGCGGACATAAGAATAATGGAGATGAAGATGACACTCCAATCAATGGCGAAACCAGCAATTTTCTTTAGTAGGGGCCAACTTTTCTATTGTATGACACATTTATATAAAATAGAAAGAGATTAAAAATCATAAAAACATAACTATAAATAAACTTATCTCAGTATTTGCTACATATATGTAGAAATAAAATAATAAAAACACAACTTAATATATATTTTAGATTTTTTACAATATATTTTATGGAAAAATATTCATCCATTATTATTTTTGTAATGAAATATCTATTATTTATTTTCATAAATATCTTTTAGAATGCTATCATTCATTCTAGTATATCAGCCAATTTATTAAGTGTCATATAAAATTTAAATATTTTCATGTCACATTAAGCATATAACGTTATAATTTAGACCTTAAATATATTTCTTCTTACTTAATGAAGTCTAGACAATAAAACTTCTAAACTATTTTTCATATAGATCATTAATTTTAGATGATTTTTCTTATATTTTCATATGAAGAAGTCTAATACTGTTTAACAAAAAACTCTGGGATCCATATTAATAAGTTTATTTTTTCTTCTAAACTTACTTCTAATTTAATTTTAGTGAGGACACATCCCTAAAACTAGATTGTATACAGAAATTATACAAAATTTTGGGACTATACTATTTAAATTGGAGAGGGGCATTTCTAAGTATATTGAAATCCTAAGGATTATAAATTTTTTTGGGGGTATTTTTCATATTTATAAAAGTATAAATAGAATCTAGGAGATATTTTAAATTTTGATAAAACTTTGGGGGGGCCATAGCCCCTCCCAATGTATACCTAGGTCCGCCACTGACTCCGATTGTAGAGGCCTTCCAAGAAGATGGAGGGGGTAATGACTTATTTGTTGACCTTAGTGCAATTGAGTTAATCCCCTTATGTAGAGATGACATCCCACGCATCTATCTCGACCCAGCTGTATTAAATGATCATTTAGTTGAAGTGAGTTAATCCCCTTAAGGAGTTGATATGGAGTCGTGTATTGGTGAGTTTACTTTGAGAGTATCTTTTTCTCACCTCTGTTTGATTATATTTTTGATGTAATTCACTTCTTAGGATGAATTCAACCTCAACTTTGGTTGTAGTGAAGATGTGTGCTGTGAAAGAGTTGATGGCTACACTATTTCAACGTCATAAGGGACGATGTTATGACTACTTCAAGAAATTTGAGACGTTGGAAGAGATTGCATAGTACCTTTCCAAAAGATGAAGCTAGACGATTGGAGGAAATGTTGTTTTCTTTCGCAAGTCCAGATTATCAGGTATTCTAGATATATATCCTATAATTATTTACATTTATATTCATTCTATATCATATATATATATATATAGATATATTACAATAAACATTTTTTAGTTCAAGTTCATTCCAGTGTATTGCTGATAAAATGGTAACTAATAACTTATAGAAATTTACTTATATTTCTCATATTCTTTTATTTAAGCACTAACATTATTTTTTAAAATTGCTAATGTGGCTTTGTAGAAATGTCGTGATCTTGAATTTTTTTCCCTTATTCATGTTTATGCTGCTGCTCACACTAATTAGCATAGTGAGTGGAAGGGTACTGTCGTGGAGGATAATTCTGTAAGCGATGTTAATTTTTTTAAATAAATTATACAACATGTGAATAATTTATTTTTCATTTGTATTTGTTTTAATATGTTACTTATTATATGTTTTCTTTCTAATTGAAGGAAAAAATAATAGAGATTTAGTTAGCTTCTGGGGAATCCTCTCTTAGTAACATGGACATATTAATGCAAGTTCTTGAGATCAAGTTTGGTATGGTAAGACGTTTGGGAAGTTCTTTTAAGCATTGAGATTCATCCTTCACGATCTCAACTTCACAAGTGAATAATCTTACCAAAGATTTAGATGCAGCATGACAAAAAATTCAATGTATGAGGCCGAGATAGCAGGAGTTGGAGTCTCTCTTGCAGCGACAATCTGATTTAGAGACTTGTTCATAGAAGCGACAGAAAAAACAGGAGGAAAGAATGCACATTGAAGTCCAAGAACAAGTACAGAGAGAGATGTTGGTTTTAGATGGAACATGTTATGTCACTACAGTTGGATCATATTGTCAATATTATGTTTTATCAATTGTGTATGTTTTATCAATCGTGTAAGTTTTACCAAAGATTTAGAGACCTGTTCGTAGAAGCGAGCAAAGAATAAAAAATAAGTTTAATCAATATTATGTTTATTTAGGATTTTTAATACCTAAATTTTCAACTCTATAAGATATTATTAGCTGCTAAATTAATGGTGTAATATGATATAATTTGTATATTTTTTAATTTTATGAAATTAGTATTTCTGATATGTACATTCGAATGTAAATAAGAAACGTTTGAACATTGAATCACATTCAAACCAACGTTTGAACATAATGATAAAAAATTATAATAAAGCGATTGAATGTAAGACACATCTTCGAACGTAGTCACCCCTCAAACAAAAAAACATTTGAACGCTTCTCCTTTAACATTCAAACAAATATCTGAACATGATACATGTTACGTTTGAACACTTCTCCATTAACTTTCGAACTACCATCCAAATGTATAAGGCAGTTAACGTTCAAATGTACGAAAATTTGAATGTAAATATGAACATGCAAAACATAACCAACAAATGTCAACTTTTGTAGTTCGAATGTTGATCAGTCGGGTTTACATTTGAGTGTTTAGTTGGATGTTCAAATGCTACTTTCTGTGACAATTTTCAGCGGTCACAATAAAATTGCATGTTCAAACATTGCATTACTTTGAAGACTTCCAACGGTCACTAAAAATATTTTTTGTGACAGTTAAATAGTAAACCATCACCCATTGTTTTTTGTGATGCCTTTTAGATGACAGTCGTGGTGATAGTTTGAAACTCTCACAAAATATTTTTAGTGATAGTATCATTAATTTTAGTGACGGTTTTGGCTGTCACAAAAGGCAAAATGTGTTGTAGTGAAATTCGATGAGGCTCAGCAGACAAATGCGACGTTAAAAGCACAAGACTACTTGGAGAAGGTAGACCAGTGCAAAATTGGTGGAAAGAGATGGGTATTCCTTAGATTTGGGAGAAAAGCAGTATTTGTCAAATTTGGGTGAGGAATGACTTATTTCTTAGTTGGGCAAGGCGACTTTTTCTCCAATTGGGCGAGGATAAGTGGTGGTGTCAACATTTTTCCCAAAACTTTGGATACATGTGTTAGAATCATGCATATGACCCCAATTTAGAAAGCTCTCCTTGGGGCACATGTCGTGGTAACCATGCTTTACCTAGTGGGCCCCTTGTCAACCCCAAATCAACCCTTTTTCCTTCTGCATCGTCACTTTTAGTTAATTCTTTCATTTTTGGTTAACTTACTTTTATGGTATTGTTTATTTTTAGTAACGAAATTATTTTGGATTCCTAGGATTAAAACCCAAAGTTATCTTATTCTGTTAGCTATTTAAGCATGGCTTATGAGCTTCTGAAGGATATTCTATTTATTAATTCATAAAACCCTAATCTCAAAGTTTATCTAAGAATTTCTCTTTGTTTTTTTATTTCTCTCAATCTCAATCTCTAGCTTCCATTATTTAATTAGTCGTCAAAATAATCTCCCATTCTACCCGAACATTAGTTGACATAAGAGCTTTTGTAATTTTTTTTTGAGGTGAATTATTGTCAGTTTTTATGGCTGGTAGATGTCATGGTCTACGTGAATAGGTTCCGAATGAGGAAGTCCCTCCTCACGATCGTAACATACAGGACGCGATGATTGTAGCTTTGCAAGGGCAAATAGCAGAATTATCCTAGCATCTCGAGGTGCAAACCTGGAGAGTCAGACTTATGATCATATCACAATAGCAATCCTTTCCGAGAATACTGTGGTAGGGAGGAGTGAGGTAGGGACCAGGCTTTAGGGTAGATCTATAAGAATTTTTGGATACTTTACAGGCAGAGGGCTTCATCGATTTTTTTTTTGAAACAAGATATCTTTATTGCATTAGCAAACAGATTACAAGTATTCCACTTCTACTACTTGCTTAATACAAATAGGTATCTCCTCTAGATCATAAAGATCGGATTCACTTAAAAGGGCATCCTTGGCTAGCATGTGAGCAGCCATATTAGCATCCCTTTTAGTATGACAAACACTCCAAGACATGAAGGATTTGAGTACTTCTTTGGTATCTTCTATGATTAAGCCTCCTGAACTCCAGTCCTCCGAGGAGCTTTGTAGCCTTTCAACCACCTGTTTTGAGTCACCCTCAAGGATAATGTTGAGGAATCCAGCTTCTTTGCAGAAAAGGACAGCAACCATCATGGCATACGCCTCAGCAGTGTATGGGGAGATTTTGAGATTTCTTCTAGCTCTTAGTGTGCCAAGGACCAATCCATTGTAGTCCCTGATTATAGCCCCGATTCCTATTAAGGTCCTTGAGGTATTGACAGCAGTATCCCAGTTCATTTTGTACCGACCCTCAGGGGGTTTCTTCCATATTTGGGGGCTTTGATTACAAGCAGGCAATATCGCAGTCAGAACCTTGGAGTTGCTTTCCTTAAAACACTGCAGGTCTTCATGAGCCTTGTTAATGATTTCCTTAGGGTGTCTAAGGTCTTTCCCGTGCACATACTCATTCCTTCTGGACCATATAAGCCTTAATATCATCCCTGCTTCTTCCAGTGTTGGCTTAGGCAATTTTCTATATAGTTGGCCCCAGATGGATTCAAATAGGGTGCCTTCCAATGAGAGTTTTTGTAGCTGCCTACTAGCTTGACACCATACATCTTGGGCTGCTCCACAACTCCATAGAACATGCGTGACAGATTCCTCCTCTAGATGACATATGGGGCACATCTTATCCTCTGTAACTTTCCTCTTTTGCAGGTTTTTGAAAGTGGGTAATGAGTCATTACATGCCCTCTACAGGAACATTCTTACACTATTTGGCACCTGCAACTTCCACATAACCTTCCAAGAATCAGATTGTGTTTGGACCATTGAAGAGCCACCACCTTCATTTGCTAGAAGTTCGCTATGCAGTTTGTAGGCACTCTTCACTGTGAATATCCCATTATTAGTGCCTTCCCATATCATGCGGTCTCCTCTCTGACCTAGGCTGATGGGGATCTCTTTGATGATGTCCACCATTGACTGAGGGAACCATTTTGTTAATAGAGACTCATCCCAACACCTGAGAACTGGGTTTATTAGTTCAGAAACCCATGTGACAGCGGCTGTATCATTGAGCTGAGAGGGAGGGACAAGAAAATGGGGCCGTGGGAGCCACTTGTCTTCCCAAATTTTCACTTGAGAACCATTACCAATTCTCCAAGACAGTCCTACTCTTAACAGTTTTAGGCTAGCTTGCATGCTCCTCCAAGCTAGAGAGGGTCTACTTCCCAGCTTTGCCTCCAAGATAGAGCTATGAGGGAAATACTTCTGTTTGAGTATGAGGGCAGGGAGAGACTCAGGGTTTGTAAGGACTTTCCAAGCTTGCTTTGCTAGTAAGGCAAGATTGAAACTGCCAAAGTTTCTAAAACCTAGCCCTCCCTGAGTCTTGGACTTGTTTAGGATGCTCCATTTCACCCATTGAATTTTTGATTGATCCTCATTGAAGCCCCACCAAAACTTCCTTAATAACTGGTCCAGCCTATTGGTGATGGATTGAGGCAACAGAAAAATGCCCATGGCATATGTAGGGATGGCCTGAAGGACTGACTTGAGCAAGACTTCTTTTCCAGCTGCAGATAAGCTATTAGTTTTCCAGTTTGTGATTCGAGACCACACTCTGTCAATAAGACCATGGAATGTTGCTGTTTTGGCTCTCCCCACCATGGAAGGAAGACCAAGGTATTTCTCAAAGGAACCTGTTGCAGGCACCCCAGCAATAAGGAGAATGGTCCTCTTGATCTCTGGTGGAGTGTTCTTGCTGAAAAAAATGGAGGACATCTCTTTGTTTAGTACCTGGCCTGATGCAGTCTCATATAAGCTTAGGATCCTCATTAATCTACTCCATTCAAGAGAGTTGGATTTGCAAAAGATCAAGCTATCATCAGCAAAAAACAAATGACTAACTCGTAGAGGGCCCCTTCCCAATGGGATACTGGTTAGACTGCCATCCAGCTCAGCCTTATTGAGAAGGCTTGTTAAGGCTTTTGCAACAAGGATAAAGAGGTAAGGGGATAGTGGATCCCCTTGCCTTAATCCTTTAGAGGGTTTGAATGGAGATTGTGGAACACCATTTAGGAGGATTGAGTATGAAATTGAGGTTATGCAGTTCATCACTAGAGAAATCCATCTTCTATCAAATCCCATCTTGCTCATCACTGAGGAAAGAAAAGCCCACTCCACCCTATCGTATGCCTTGCTCATATCAAGCTTGAATGCCATGAAACCAGCTTTTCCTGTCATTCTAGTTGTCATGGAGTGAGAGGGCTTCATCGATTGGTTGCATGAAGTGTAACTTATCTTTGAATAGAAGGATGTCCTAGATCATATAAAAGTGAAACTAGTTGCCATCAAACTAAAAGGTGGAGCATCTGCCTAGCGGGAGTAGTTAAAGTGGTCTCGGGAGTGATAGGGTAATGCCAAGGCTGGCGATCGTGAGAAGATGAAGAAAAAAATGAAGGGTCACTTTTTGCCCTTCAGATATACTTAGACCTTGTTTCAGTGACTTCACACTTTGAGGCTGGGAATGAAATCTATTAATGAGTACATTGAGGAATTCTATCAATTGGTGGCTCAGAATGATCTTTTTGAAACTGAAGAGCAATTGATAGCAGGTTATTTGGGTGGCTTGCAGCAACCTTTACCAGATGTCCTCAACTTCCGCTTTCTGTGGACTATTTCTGAAGCCTATCAATGTGGTCTAATCGTGGAGAAACAACATACTAGGAGACCTGTGCTAAGGGGTGATCAAAACACATCGAGGGTTCATTCGCAGGAGACTCACCCTATTCTGCAACCCACTCAAGGTCAAAGTTTGAACACTAATATTTGGTACTTCAAATGCAGGTGCCCAGCCATACGGCAACATAATGCAGAAAGTCTACCAACCAGAAGGGGGAAAACCTCTTGATCAATGAAGAAGACACGAGGGATGTTGAAAGCATGTGAGAACCAATCATGGAGATGTTAATGAGACCCTTGTCGTCCGAAAGAGTTTACTAACTCCCAACGGTGATTCAGCCAAAGATTGGTTGCAGACTAATATCTTTCACACTACCAACACTATTTTCAAAAAGGTGTACAAACTGATCATAGATAGTGTTAGCTGTAAGAATGTAGTCTCAGAAGAAGCAGTTCAAAAGCTACAACTCAAGACAGACCAGCGCCCAAAGTTGTACAAACTATCGTGGTAGAAGAAGGGCATTGTGGTCACCATTGACCAACGATGTTTGGTCTAATTTTCAAATGGTTGGAAGTACTTGAAGGTGTGACATGGTATCCACGGATGCTTGCCATCTATTGCTACACAGGCAGTGGCAGTATAGTCAAAGCGTGATTCACGACGGGCATAAAAACACCTATTCCCTTAGCATTGAAGGGAAAAAGGTCATCTTAGCACCTCATAGGGACAAAGCTACTTCTGCTCGTGAGGGTGAAAAGGAACACGCTTTTCTGTCAAAGGCTAGATTCTTTGAGGAGGTAGAGAAAGAAGGCATGGTGTTTGCCTTGGTGCCATGTGAAGACTGTGGCGGGATGGGTTGTGATTTATTGCCAGAAGTTTAGCAGATACTATTTTAGTTTGTAGATCTAATGTTAGAAGACCTCCCCTAGGCCTTCTACCCATCAAAGATATGCAACATCAGATTGACTTGGTGCCAGGATCTAGTTTACCCAATAGAGTAGCATATTGCCTCAGCCTCAAGGAGTGAGAAGAATTGTAGTGCCAAGTGCTAGAATTGTTGGAGAGGGACTACATCTGTGAGAGTATCGTGTGTAGTTCCTACCCTCGTGGTACCTAAGAAACATTGTTCATGGCGTATGTGTGTGGACAATAGATCCATTAACAGAATCACTATAAAGTATAGATTTCCAATCCCCCTCCTGGATGACATGCTAGATTAGTTGTCAGGCTCAAAGATCTTTTCCAAATTTGATCTTAAAAGTGGGTCTCACCAAATTCGAATATGCCCATGAATCGAATTGAAGACGAATTTTAAGACGCAACTCGGTCTATACTACTAGGTTGGTCATGCCCTTTGGGCTATCTAACTCATCCAATATGTTTATGAGATTAAAGCATTAGGTATTTTGGCCGTTTATGGGAAGTTTTTCATTGTCTACTTAGATGATATCATCATCTACAGTCTAATGTAGGAGGCACATGCAAAGCTCCTTTGAGTTGTTTTCAAGATGTTAGGAAAGGAGTGTTTGTTTCTCAATCGGAATAAGTGCTCATTTTTTGCCACTTTTGTTACATTCCTTGGATTTGTTGTCTCTACATATGGTGTCCATGTAGATCAATCCAAAGTAGAGGCCATTTTAGAATGGCCAACCCCCAAACCCTACACGATGTGTAGAGCTTCCATGGATTAGCCTCCTTTTATCAATGATTCATCCTTAATTTCAACACTCTAATCACTCCTACCAAGACTGCTTGAAGAGGCCATCATTCTAGTGGTCCGAGGAAGCAAAGACCTATTTCCGACTGGTCAAGCAAAAGATGATTGAAGCACTAGTTCTAACACTCCTTGATTTTGAGAAGATCTTCGAGGTGAATTATGATGCTTCTGGGGTGGGTATTGGTGTCATCGTGAGTCAAGAAGGATGACCTGTTGCATTTTACAATGAGAACTTTTTAGGATTGAAGAAAAACTATTCCAAGTATGACTTGAAGTTGTACGCTAGTATACAGTCCCTAAAACATTGGTGACACTATTTGCTATAAAAGAAGTTCATTCTAATTATTGACCATGAGGCATTGAAGTACATCAACAGGCAACACAAGTTGAGTAGACGACATGCCAAGTTGGTTGTTTATCTGCAAGAGTTCATGTTCTCATTGAGACACCAATTGGGGAGCTTGAACCAGGTTGCAGAACCTTTAAGTCAATGCATGACACTCCTCACCACCATTAGGACTAGAGTGGTGAGCTTTGACACTTTCAAGGATTTGTAGGCTGGAATCCTTCATTTGGAAAGATTCTTATGGAGGTAACTAAGGTAGGTGAAGTGATTTTCTTTTGCATAATGCTTTTGTGTTCAGTCACCTATAGTTATCTATCTCAGATTGTTCTTTGAGAGAGCACGTTATATGTTAACAACATGGCGAGGGGCACTTTGGGTGAGAAAAGAATTTGGGTTTGATCACCACAGGTTACTACTTACCCAAATTGACTAGTGGTGTGCCATACGTGGCAAGATGTTTCATGTACTAGAGAGCGAAGGGAATCCTAACCAATGCTAGCCTTTACACTATGTTACTTATACCTGATGGTCCACGGCTTGATGTTAGTATGGATTTTATCTATCTTGATGTCAATATGGATTTTGTCTTGGGTTTACCCAAGACCCAACGTGCCATGGATTCAATCTTCATAGTTGTTGACTGATTCTCTAAGTTGACTCATTTTCTATCTTGCAAAAAGACCATGGACACAACCCAAATTGCCCATCTTTATTTCAAGGGGATTGCCTGCCTACATGGTGTTTCTCGATCTATCACCTCAGACTAGGATATGAAGTTTATGAGCAATTTCTGGTAGAGTTTGTGTGAATAACTCAAAATAAACTTGAAGTTCAGTACTGCCTACCACCACCAAATAGACGGGCAAACCAAGGTGGTGAATCGTAGTTTGGGCAACCTCTTAATAAGTTTGGCGATTAATAAGCCAAAATAGTGGGACCTCACCTTATCATAGGTAGAGTTTGCTTACAACTAATCCAAGAATTGGCCTACCCAATTGAGTCCATTTGAAGTTGTGTACAATCATAATCTGCCAGACATCCTTGATTTGGCCCCTGTCCCACAAATTGGTTGCCTGAACGCTAAGGCTGAGGAGATGGGAGAGCGCCGACAATTGTCGCCTCTAGGTACTTTTTGATGTTGAAGATTTTGTTTGGGTTGTGCTAACCCATGATCGTTTTCCTATTGGTGAGTACAATAAGTTGAAGGATACGAAGATTGGACCTTGTGAAGTTCTCTAAAAGATCAACGATAATTCATATAGACTATGTCTTCCCAGTCATATGAGGACTTCATATGTGTTCAACGTCAAACACCTTAGCCCATGCTTTGTTGACTATGGCATGAACTCGAGAGCGAGTTCCTTCCAACCCGGGGAGTCTGATGTAAGGGGAGATGAGTATTCCTTGAATTTGGGCAAAAAGTGGCAGATTTGGGCAAGAAGCAATATTAGTCAGATTTGGGTGAGAAATGACTTATTTCTTGGTTGGGAAAGAAGACTTGTTATTCTCCAGTTGGGCAAGGAGGTGTGGTGGTGTTAGCATTTTACCCATAACTTTTGATATAGGCATCAGAATCGTGCATACGATCCTAATCAGGAAAGCTCTCTTCGTTAATTTTCTTTTATGTTAATATTTATTTTCAGTAACTATGTTATTCTAGATTATTAGGCTAAATTTTACCCATACTTGTCTTATTTTGTATCCTATTGTTTGGCCTTAATTACAATTTTGTCATATTTCATTAGCCATGTAAGCTTGGCTTGTGGTATTCAGAAGGATATTCGATTTATTAATTCATGAAACCCAAATATTAGAGTTTCTCTTTGTTTGCAATCTTCCTCAATCTCAATCTCAACCTATAGCTTTTTGTTGGTTGACTAGCCATTAAAATAATCTTCTATTCTGCCTTGGCATCATGGTGGCTAGGAGCTAGAGAGAGAGAGAGAGAGAGAGAGCTAGGATGACTTTGTGAAGAGGGAGAGAAATTCTATGAAGAAAATAGGGATTGGGATCAAAACGAGATGTAACTCTTCATAGAATTGTTTTATGGATCACTAGAGTAAATTTTAAAGATTATAACTATTTCTTCTAATATGTCATATTTATTTTATGTAACATATCAAACTATGTTAATTTATAAATTTAATTTTACAGAATTTATATGTCGATCTAAAACATTTCTTGCTATAAAGTATACAAGCTGACATTAAATTAGTGGCTTAAAAATATTAAATGCTAAATGGCCCATATTATTATATGAGAATTTCTAATGATTTACTTAAATGCCACTAGAATTAGTGCAATTAAACACGACTGACCTACTAGATTGGAAATGTTTCTGTCGCCTTACGGCAGTTATTTTCAAAATCGTTTTTATAGTAGTTCCTTCCTTGAATTGGCAAATAAGTAAAGGCTCGAGTCCAATTTATTGATCTATATTTTATTGTTTGTATGCACCGCAATTTTTATAATAAAATTATTTTCAGTTCCCCCACCCCCACATCTTTTATATATTTTTTCATTAATTCTTTAAAGAAATTCAAATTTATAAAGGAATGTTAAGCAAGTTAGTAATTTTTTTTTTTTTTTGATAAGAAGATGTACTTTTTATTCATCAAAATCAAACATTACAAATTTGAATCAACCCAAATAGCTTGGGAAATACAATCTGGAATTGAGTTCCACCAAATACTAATATCTTCTAGATTCCATGCAAAACGAGCCAAAGCATGAGCAACTCCATTTGCTTCCCTTCCTTTATGATGAAGGGACCAAGTTGGATGCCTTTGAAACATGTTTTTTTATTTCTTTAATCAATCCACCCCACAATGTAGTAGAATACCCTTCCTTTTGCAGCTCTTGAACTGCTAACAAAGCATCGGATTCCACTCTTAGTTCTGTAATTCCAAGGGACACACACAGTTGCGAGCCCCTTAAAATTGCAAGGAATTCAATCTCCAAAGAATCAGTTATTGGCGGTTCAGATTTACTAGCAGCAAATAGCACCCTCCCTTCATGATCACGAAGCATAGCACGAACACCAGCCTTGCATTGATCACTAAATAGAGCACCATCGACATTCAATTTCAAAACACCTGCAGGAGGAGGCTGCCAATAGCACTTATACTTCTGTTTAGTCTTTATGGCCTCTGCTGTTGCTTTATGTTCCTAGTATAAGGTAAAAGCATGCTCCTTGACTTGCTGAGTTGATAGAATGTTTCCCTCAAATATTCTTTGATTTCTTCTATACCAAAGGCCCCATGCAAGAAGGAAAAACTTCTCCAATTCTCCTGTTTTTCTTCGCTTAATAACAGAAATAGCCAATTTTGTAAACTGCATCCTAACTGTTGTTATGGAAGGGGAAAACTACAGCCAGCAATCAATTATACAAGGACAATAAACCAGTGCATGATTTAGATCTTCATCTTCTGCTTGACACTATTGACAGGTAGCCTCTTCCAGCACTCTTCTATTCTTTAGATTCTGAAAAGTTGGAAGAATATTTTTACACACTCTTCATGCAAAGACCTTGACTCTTTGAGAAACATGCATCTTCCAAATGTGCTTCCATAATAACTTATCCTCTATAGCTCTGGAACTTTCAGCCTCATCTCTATTATGCTCCAGAGATTTGAAGAAATCATAAGCACTTTTCACACTAAAAATCCCACTCTTCTCATGCTCCCATATAAGTATGTCAGATATGTTATCTAGAGGCAAGCGTATACCTAGTACTTCATTAGCTTCTCTTACTGGCAATACACTCCTTACCTTCTCTATACCCATCTATTCTGTTCTGTTCTGGCATCATAAGAGAGGACACCATCTATAACCCTATTACAGTAGGAACTTTGACCAAATTAGCTAGCAACTTTTGGTTTGGAAGCCAATAATCAGTCTAAATGTTTATGGATAGACCACTACCAACCCTCCACCTACAACCTTTAATTAATTTGTTCTTGGTTTCCCATATTCCCCTCCACACATAAGAAGAATTAGCACCCAAACTAGATTCAATAAAGCTAGTGGTTGGAAAGTATCTAGCTTTAAAAATCTTATGCAGTAGGGAAGAGTCTTCATGCATTATCCTCCATGCTTGCTTAGCTAGAAGGGCCTTATTAAAAGTTTGAATACTTTTAAAACCCATACCTCCTTCCATTTTTGACTCACACATCTTCCTCCAACTGACCCAGCTTAATTTCTTTCCTCTTGTCTCTGACCCTACCAAAAACTAGCCATTAAGCCTTCAAATTCAGAACATTGTGACTTAGGTAATTTGAAGCAACTCATAGTGTAAGTACGTATGGATAGGGCAACATCTTTCAACAAGACTTCTTTCTCTCCTTGTGATAAGAGTTTTTCCTTCCAACCTTGTAATTTAGACCGGACTTTATGCTTTAGAACAGAGAAGGCTTGATATTTACCTCGTCCAGCCATAGGTGGAAATCGTAAATATTTTTCATATTGTTGGAAATGAGTGACAACCCAAAACTGCATGATCTCCATTCTTTGGGTGAAGACACATTGTGACTAAAAACCATGGAAGTCTTTGCTTTACTAATTTTCTGTCCAGAGGCTTTTTCATAGATATCAAGTCTATGTTGCAAAACTAAACAAGATTGCATGTTAGCTTTACAAAACAAAACACTATCATCGGTAAACAGTAGATGATTCAGCTTAGCAGTGTGACGCCCCTAAATCCCCATGCATGGACACGAGGAAATCGAGACGTCCGGATGATGACATCCCGGGTCATCATCCTATCGACGAGTGTCAAGTGTGTGTATAAGCGACGAATGTGCACGAGAAATACGCAACGAAAAGCAAGTCAATAACTAAGTACCAGAATTTTTCTTGTTTAATACAAAACTGTTCAAAACATACATAAATAAATATTACAAGACACAAACATAAACTTCAGCACCCCGGTGGAGCCACGTCCTCGGGCTCAGCCTCCTTCTCCTCATCCTCAATCTCTGCACCAAAATCTACGGTACCAAAAATGGTGCCGCAGGTAAGTAAAATCCAAATACCACCAGATAAAAACATATAGAACTCAAACAATATGCATGAAGTGATGCCAATGCGCAAAACCCATAAAATCATATTTTTCCACACACGCCAAAAGTCCCATTTGGCCCAAAAACAAATCCTTTCCAAATATAACGCCAAAAGTCACATTTGGCCATATCAAACTCAAACCGTTTACCAATTAAACCGTATCCATCATGACCTCCCCTAGGGGTCATCCGCACACCCTGGCTCCAGTGCCACACCGCAAGTAACGACCACGCATGTAACACCTATACGAGCGATGCCCAGTTTCGCGCCTCACGCATTCGTAGCCAAGCATCCTCTAGCCCTCGCCAGCGAAGGGCCAAGGAGTCGGTGCGTAGAGCGATGCCCGGTTCTGCGCCCGGCGCGTTCGTAGCCAACCATCCACTAGCCCCCGCTCCCGTCGTTGCCCAAAGACAACCCATGGGACGTCACTCAGTTTATTACGCTCCCGAGTGACCAGAGGAGCTCCACCGGAATAATACCCCATCCCGGCTTGGGGTCGTGATACACACGCACCCGAAAATCCACTTACGCCAATAAAACAGGATTTTCTCAATTTAAATAAAACGCACGCGCATGCACCATGTAAATGCGATATCAAAGCATAAAAAGATCAACCAACCATAAATCAATAAAACAAGCAACTTCGTCCTCCATCCATCTGACCCCCGAACTCCTCGGACTCAGTCTGGAATCAGCCAACCAACAACAAATAATTATTGAATGAGAAAAATATATTTAAATCTAAAAGTAGGGTTTGAAAAATACTTACAGCGCTATATGGTATTTTTAGAAAACACGCGGCGTTGCAAACCGCGGAAGGAAAGCAACGTAACAGTGAAATTTCACTGTGGCTGTGGGTTGTAAAATACCCACTTTTGAACGGGGACAAACCAAGGCTCGGGATTGATAGGGAATGGTCTAAGGATGTTTATGAAGTTAGTGGAAGTGAAGTTTGGCCGTGGGTGGCGGCGAAAACGGCGGTTGAAGGCCAGATTTCCCAAAATGGAAACTAGCTCGTGGGAGCTGTTCCAGTGACTATTAGAGGCCGAAAATGGGTGGGTTAGGACGACAAGGAGTCGGTGATGAAGTGGTGAAGAGGTGGTCGCCGGAGGTAGACGACAGTGGCAGATCGGAGCAAAATCCATGTGGCTTAAAGGGCTATTTCTGGCTAAACGGCGGCACGACTGGGGCTGGGATTCGGTGGGGTGGTGCGCCGGCTGCAGGGGAGTCAACCGGATGGGGTGGTGTCAACCACGGTGGCCGGACGGCAGTGGGTCCGGGCTGATGGGTCGAACGGCATGAAGGAGAGGAGAGAGAGAGAGTCGACGCACGGGGGGCTCGGGGGAGAAAGAAAGAAGAAAAAAAAAAGAAAAAGAAAGAAAAGAGAAAAAGAGAAAAAAGGAAAAAGGGAAAAGAAAAGATGTAGGAAAGAAATGAGATTCAATCCTCATTCCGGAAACCAAAACGGATCCGCCGACAACGACATTAAAAGCCGTAAAACAACTAAATAAAATAAACACCGCATCAAATAAATAAAAACAAATTTTAAAACACAATAATTTAAAATAAATAAACCAATATATTAATTAAATTAAAAACAACCATTCAGTGAAAAAAAACACGTAAAAGCGGGTCATCACAAGCAGCCCCTCTACATACTCGAATTCCTTCAATCTGTTGATGTACATTTGCCTTGTTCAGCAATGTTATAAGACCCTCAGTACACAGCAAGAATAGATATGGAGAAATGGGATCTCCGTATATTAGTCCACGAGTTGGCTGAATTGGTCCCTTGGGTTCTCCATTCACTAGGATTGAAAAAGATACAGTTGTGACACAAAACATCACTAATTGAATCCATCTTGAACTGAAGCCCATCTACAACATCACCTCTTCAAGAAACTTCCACTCAATTCGATCATAAGCCTTGCACATATCCAACTTCAAAGACATGAAACCATCTTTTCCACTTCTCTTCCTTCTTAAGAATTGCACCATTTCATAGGCCACTAGAACATTATCCATGATTAATCTACCTGGTACAAAAGCTGTTTGTGACGGTAAAATAACAACAGGCAAAACCAACTTGAGTCTGTTAGCCAAAACCTTGGAGATTAACTTATAAATGACATTACACAAACTAATAGGCCTCTAGTCAGAGAAAAGCTCAGTAATCAAGGTAATAAAGGAATGGTTAATCTCCAAAGGAAAAGAACCACTGTTAAGAGCATTAAGCACTACACCAGTGACATCAACACCAACAACAGACCAGAATTTCTGATAAAAAATAGAGGCCATACCATCTGGTCCAGGAGCTTTTGTAGGATGCATTTCATCTTGTGCTCTCTTCACTTCCTCAGCTGTAAAAGTTGCATCAAGCTGGTCTACCATTTGAGCATCAACTCTACCATTTAGATCTTGTAGAAAATCCATATTACCCAATTCCTTAGCAGCTGCAAAAAGGGTCGGAAAATACTTAGTAATAACTCTATCTCTTGCCTCCTCTACTTGCCATCTTCCAGTGAGTCTTTGATCCTTTTGATGCAATTCTTCTTCTTCCTTTGAGATGCTTTATGATGGAAAAATTGTGAATTCCTATCTCCCTCAGCCAACCACAGAACCTTAGATCTTTGTCTCCACATAATCTCACTTTTTTGCAGCCACTCTTGGACATCCTTCCTTCCTTGTTGAATTTGTTGCCTATTCAGTCATAAAGGATCAGTCTGATGAGCCATTCTGAGCTTTTCTTGAGCCATTTTAAATTCCTCTGCACATTACCAAAGCTTGATCTATTCCATAGTGACAATTTTTCACTACAGTACTCGGTCTACTTCATGACTGTACTCAGTTACCTTCTTCCTTCAACAGCCTTCCAAGCTCCATCCACCACTTGCTTACAGCCAGAGTCTTCAACCCACATTGCCTCAAAATGAAACAATTTTCTTCTTGGTGCCTTTTGCACCTCTTCTGACAGTTTTAGAATGATAGGCCTATGATCTAAATAAGCAACTACCCCCATGGATAACCACAACCATTGGATAACAACAATGCCACTTCAAATTCGAGAAGCACCTATCAAGTCTCTCACTAATTGTATGGCCCTCAGCTAATGGCACATCATCCACGTATTTAAAATAGAGATTATAGATTCGACCCTTATCTCCCAATATATAAATAAAAAACTTAAAAATAACAACAACAACTTCCAATAGAATAAGATTAACACTTCAATAATTAAACTTGTAATTATCATCGACTTTACTTGAATTACAAGAAACTAGCTTGCAATTTTACCAAACTTCTTCAGCATTCCTCTTTAATGTTTCAATATATTTAGTTCATAGTGAATTAGGACCATACATTTCATATTTGTTTGTGTATTAATCAAAGTATCTAGGGAGATTTCTTGAACATAACCTTCAACAGCACATCACTTAGAGCCAAATTCATTTTCCCATACACAATATAAATCCCAATATCTTTGCACAAAGCCTTGCAAGAACTGCACACCATAGGATAGAAAAGAAACTTGTAATCATCATAGTATTTCTTGATCTTAAACGAGTTGCTAGTCATTTCACGACCCGAGTTGCCTTCAACCCCATTACTCATCACAAACCACTGTTTTGTCAAGTAATCGAAACTGTCAAGCTTCCAAACAGTCGGCTAAACACAAATGGTGTAAACATTGAACCTGATGTTTGGGTCTGTGGAAACGTGCAGCCTTTTCTGGGTTCCATTGGGAAAAAATTCACGGGGAGACCGTGGAATCCCTCGTACTCATCCTGGACAACATCAAGAGGGCAGGACTTGTTCCTGGAGATGGAAAGGGAGAGTCCCTTGCCTGTCCCATGGGTAACTGGCAATATATGATAATCAACGCCCGCTATGAGCTTATTTTTGGATTTGTTGAGCACTGGAGCCGGCATAGCCTCGGTCGCACCAGGAAATGGTTTTGTTGTGATTGCAAAGAGAAATACGAAGAGTAGCATGCACGCGCGCAGCTGCAGCAATACAGTCTGTACTAGGGGTGAGATTTGGCCAGTCATGACCAGCAAAATCGACAAAACCGGCCATTTTTGGACCAACCGAATAGGTTCCGGTTCGGTCTGGTCCAAATTTCACCCCTAGTACTATTACTATTACACTAATAACATAGTATACTATGTAACTATAGTATACTATTACTATTACACTAATAACATAGTATACTATGTAACTATAGTATACTATTACTATTACACTAATAACATAGTATATATATTAAATTATTTAATAGTTATTGTAAAAATGTTAATAGTGTATTATTAGCTTTGGCAAATAAGTTAAATTAGTTAATAACTATTACTATATACATATACTAATTACTAATAGACTAATAGTATTATATTTATACTAATATATATATATATTAATATATATCATAGTATACTATATCATATAACTATATAAGTATAGTATGTTTGTAATTACTAATAAGTTAATAACTATTACTATATAGTATATACTAATAGACTAATAGTATTATATTGATACTTATATATATGTATATATATTAATATATATATATCATAGTATACTATGTAACTATAGTATGTTACTAATTACTAAATGATGCCGTTTAGGTCAAGCGGTTGAATGGTTTCAAATTGGGTTGCGTGAAAGGCGTCGTTTCACGCAACCCAATTATTTTTTTCACATTATTTTCTGTTAAAACGATGCCATTTAGGGTTATTTTAGCCCCAAACGGTATCGTTTCAACTAAACTGGTCTGTTTCCTTCCCCCCTCCCCCTGATTCCCTCCCATTCCCAATTTCCCATTTCTGTTCTCCATTTCTCCCTCAAATTTGAATCTTAGACCTTTCTCTGTCTCTCGAGTACCCTCGGAACCCTAGCAGCTGTGCTGGCTAGCCCCTCAATCTCATACCTCTCTCCACTCTCTCTGGTTCTCCTCCGTTGCTCCGTCTACTGGTGCATCCTGCCATTGCCATCCCCTTCAAATCCTAGCCCTTCCGTCGTAGCCCCTGCCCTATCCAGCCCTTCCATCGCATCCTAGGACCCAAACGAACAACCAGTCCCTCCGTCCCCAGACCCAGACAAACGTCAGTTCCTTTCTAGCCCCTCCGTCTGATTTTAGATGTAAATAAATACTGTAAATACATGAATTTTTTGGGGCCGTGCATGTGAGTTTTATCAATAAACATTACTCTCAAAGTTTTCCTTCTGTTTTGTATGTTTTCTCAGTTTCAATTCATAGAATCTGTTGATTAACTTGTCATTAGAATAATTTTAATTTAATCTAGTGTCTAGAATATTAATTCAATGATGTCTGTTGACTTGTGTTAGTATGGTAAGATTGTACTCATTCAATGATATCTAGAATATTAATTATATGGTAAGAATAAGTATTGCAATGCTTAATTCACTCTCTCCCAATTGAGACTCAAATTTTTTTAAAATGTGAGGAGATCTTTTACCCGTTTAAGAAGTTTGGGCAAGAATTTCATTTCTTTTGTTTGGTAACTAATAACTATACATGATTTATTAATTGAAAAGAGATTAACACTCCTAACTCAAGGCCCACTTTATTTTTCTGAAAAAACAATCTTACCCGTTTATTTGAAACAAAAATGACATAGATAAAATTGTTAAAAACTGCAAAGAAAAATGAGGATATATATTTAAATCATTATAATAGCCGCCAAAGCACCATACTAATTACAATGACATATAGCTAATCTTTCTCCATCAGTGAAACCTTTTTACTTATATTTTCCTTTCTTGGAATGTTGTTGAGAAATTTTAATATTATTTTATGGGTCAAGTTGGGTATATTTTTTATAGATCACTAATGTTTGTATATAAAAAGTATTTTATTTACTTTCGTATTATCTCTTAGCTTTTAATTTTTTTTAATATTACTCTGTAGATTATCTTATTTTCTGGCTATTTGCTTTCTTTTCTTGCGTTCAACCTAAAAAATTAACCCCTACCTCATATATCTTTGTTTAATGATATTAGAACTTATGTTTTAAGTTAGGGGTAAAATATCTTATTTACAAGTATTATTGTAGTCTATATTATTATGTAGGTAAATAATAACTTAAATGATATTTTGAAGTCTACTCAAGTTATTGGGCTATGGTATTTTAATTTTTTATCTCTAAATTCACTAAGTCAGATTGAATGTAGCACTTTATTGTTCAATTTGCTTTCTTATATTTTTTTAAAGTATTGTTGTATAGTTTTTAAAGTATGGGTTTTAAACTTATTACACTAATTGTTGGTTGTTTATTTTTCTAGATGGATTCTTCAACTTCAACCAATGATGTGCAAGAGTTAATACAAGGTCCAGATATGCCTCCACCTCCACCCCCATCCAATGTAAGTGATAAATCTAACATTGGTGGGTCACAAAGTGGTAGAGTTAGGTCCATGGTTTGGGATCACTTTACAAGAATACCAAAAGGTAATCCCACTAACCCTAGGGCTGCATGTAATTATTGTGGTGCTTCGTATGCATGTGATACAAAGATCACGGGTACAAAGTCTATGCAGTATCACATTGAGAAGCAATGTAAGAAAGGCCCGTTTAAGAATATGATAAGTACTAGACAACTCTAGGTTGGAAGGTGGAGGGAGATATTGGTGGTGGGGGACTTGTGCCCATTGCATTTAGTGTTGAGACTTGCCGACAAGCTGTGATGACCCGCTTTTACATGTATTTTCACTTAAGGGTTGTTTTTAAATTAATTAATATATTGGTTTATTTATTTTAAATTATTGCGTTTTAAATTGGTTTTTATTTATTTATTTGATGATGTGTTTTATTTAATTAGTCGTTTTACGGTTTTTTATCTTGTTTTCGGCGGATTTGTTTTGCTTTCCGGAGTGAGGATTGGACCTCATTTCTTTCCTAAATCTTTTCTTTTCCCTTTCTCCTTTTTCTCTTTTTCTCTTTTTCTCTTTTCTTTCCTTTTTCTTTTTTTCTTTTTCTTTTTCTTCTTCCTTTTTCCTCCCCTTTCTCCAGCGCGTAACCCCCCTCGTTCGTCTCTCTCTCTCTCTCTCTCCTCTCCCACGCCAGAACCATCTTCAGCCCAGACCCACTGCCGCCAGCCACCGTGCGGCACACCACCCCTACCAAAATCTTCCCCTCCCTCCGGTGAACCACCCCACCAATTTTCACCGCCAACGGAGCCGCCGTTTGGCCGGAAAACGCCCAACAAGCCTCACGGATTTTGCTCCGATCCGCCGTCGTCGCTCCACCTCCGGCCACCATCTCTTCACCACTTCATCACCGTCTCCTTGCCGTCCTAACCCACCCATTTCCGGCCTCTAACAGCCACCGGAACAGCTCCCACGAGCTAACTTTCCATTTTGGAAAATCTGGCCTTCTTCCGCCGTTTCCGCCGCTACCCACGGCCAAACTTCACTTCCATTAGCTTCATAAACATCCTTAGACCCTTCCCTATCAATCTCGAGCCTTGGTTTGTCCTCGTTCAAAAGTGGGTATTTTACAACCCACAGCCACAGTGAATTTTCACTGTTATGTTGCTTTTCTTCCGCCGTTTGCGACGCCGCGTATTTTCAAAAAATACCATATAGTGCTGTAAGTATTTTCCAAACCCTACTTTTAAATTTAAATATATTTTGCTCTTTCAATAATTAATTGTTGTTGGTTGGCTGATTCCGAACCGAGTCCGAGGAGTTCGGGGGTCGGATGGATTGAGGACGGAGTGCTTGGTTTTACTTGTTTGTATTTTCTTGGTTATTTGAGCCATGAGGTGTGAGTTGCATTTTGTGTTTATGTGCATATTGTTTTAATCGAGAAAATCCCGTTTTATTGGTGTAAATCGTTTTGGGTGCGTGTGTCTCACGAGCCCAAGCTGGGATGGGTTAATATCTCGGTGGAGCTCCTCTAGTCACTCGGGAGTGGATAATACTGAGTGACATCCCCTGGGTTGTCACAGGGCGACGACCGGATCGCTGTCGTGTCGACTCCGTGGTCCCTAGAGTGGCGGGGACTAGAGGATGGCCTGGCCAGGTACGCGCGGGGCGCGAGTTTGGGCATCGCTTGTTTAGGTGTCACATGCATAGTCGTTACCTGCGGTGTGGCACAGAGCTAGGGTGTGCGGATGATCCCTAGGGGAGATCATGGTGCATGCATAACCGGTTTGTTTTTATGGTTTTCGGATGTGGGCCATTTTCTGGGAAAATGGCGATGTTGGTTTTTGAGGCTTTTGATCCATTTTCTGGGAAAATGGTGGTTTGGGCCATTATCTGGGATAATGGCAAGACTTGGTTTTAAGGATATGTTTTTGTGGACCAAATGGGTTTTTGGCGTGCGTGGAAAAATTATGGTTTTATGGCGCATGTGCATTGGTTTTTCTTTCACGCATATTGTTTGAGTTTTATATGTTTTTATCTAGTGGTATTTGGAGTTTACTTACCTGCGGCACCATTTTTGGTACCGTAGATTTTGGTGCAGAGATCGAGGATGAGGAGGAGGAGGTTGAGCCTGAGGATGCGGCTCCGCTGGGATGCTGATGTTATGTTTTGTATTTGATATAAAATTATATTTGTGTCTTGTAATATTTATTTAAGTATGTTTTGAATAGCTTTGTATTAAACAAGAAAAATTCTGGTACTTAGTTATTGACTTGCTTTTCGCTGCGTATTTCTCGTGCACATTCGTTGCTTATACACACACTTGGCACACGTCGATAGGGTGATGACCTGTGATGTCATCATCTGGACATTTCGATTTCTCCGTGTCCGTGCATGGGGATTTGGGGGCGTCACAGGTGGTATTAGAGCGGTTTGGCTCTGGGTAAAACCAGCGGTTTGGCTCTGGGTAAAACCACATGTCCCGTAGGTAATACCAGAATGTTTTTAAGGTTGTGTTTTAAAAATTATGTTGAGTAAAGTTGTTATTTGTTTTGTTTATTTGTTTTATTTGTTTGAACTTGTTTGCTGGTTTTTATTTATTTAGTTATGTTTTTGCAAGCTGGTTTCTTTTGTTTCTTGTGATGTGGTGTTGGTCTTTGGTTTTGTTTTTGTTTTCTTAAAGGGCGTCAAAAGTTGTGGTGGCAGAAAAATGGGGAGGCCAAAGAAATCTACTCAGGAGCCACGAGACAATACATCAAGAGATGACTCCATAGCCCAAGCAATACGGCAGATGACAGAGTTTATGCTGCAGAATTTTAGGCCACAGCAGACAGGGCCTTGGCCACAACCAGGAGGACCTTGGCCACAACAAGGGGGTCCCTAGCCGCCACAAGGAGGGCCTTGTCCGCAACAAGAAGGACTTTGGCCACAACCAGGAGGTCCTTGGCCATATCAGGGAGGGCCTTGGCTTTACCTGGGAGGATCTAGTAGCATAGTGCAAGCCGGATGCACCTATGAGCGCTTTCTGGCGCATAGGACCCCACACTTCACTGGAGAAGAGGATCTGCTTCAAACTGGGAAGTGGATCAAAGACCTGGAAAGAACTTTTGAGGTGTGTGGTTGCACTGAGGTGCAACAGGTACTCTACGCCAGCTATCTGTTGCAAGGCACCACTTTTGATTGGTGGGATACCAAGAGGGTGATGCTAGAAGCAGAGTTGGGATCATTCGCCGCTGTAACCTGGCAGCGCTTCAAGAAAGAATTTAACGACCGCTTCTTTCCCACATCGGTAAGGAAGCAAAAAGCAAGAGAATTCTCAAATTTGGTCCAAGGAGGCACGACAGTGGAACAGTATGCTCGAAGATTTATAGAACTTGGGCGGTTTGCTCCCCACCTTATCGCCACAGAGGAGATGCGAGCTGAGCGTTTCCAGGAGGGACTACGCCCTGATATACGCCGTATGGTGGTCAGCCACCGGATATCCACTTTTCAGGACTTAGTCGATGTGGCCACTCTTGTGGAGCGAGAGAATAATCTGAGTATGGGCTCCCCTCCAGGGCATAAGAGGCGAAGTTTTTCTGGTGAAGGAAGCAGCTCGGGTTCGCCTCAGAAATTTGTTTAGCGGACCGGAACTCGACCGCAAGCATCCTCAGGTGTTCGCATGGGAGGACACGTGCCTGTTTGTGGAGTTTGTAATAGAGCCTATGTGGGTGAGTGCCCTTCTGGTGGGGCTCGATGTTATAATTGTGGCCAGCAGGGTCACTTTGCTCGAGAGTGTCCAAGATCAGTTCAAGGAAGCTGTGGAGGTAGACGCGGTGGAAGAACAAATCCAAGGCAAGCAATGCAAGCCCGGGTTTATGCTGTCACACCCGGAGATGTGGATGATGAGGCACTAGCGACCCATGATGCTGGAGTAATTACAGGTATGGATTAATTTAATTTAATTTTATGTTGGACTTAATTTTTGGTGTATTTGGTTTCTCCTTTGTTTTTTTTGGATTTCATGGGTTAATATGTTTGGTTCAGGGAGAGTCCGTTTGTATGAGTTTTATGCTTGCGCTTTGTTTGATTCGGGTGCTTCACAGTCATTTGTATCTTCCACTTTTGCGCGGATGTGTAATTTGGTCACGGAACCTTTACCAAAGTCATTGGTAGTAGCTTTACCCGATGGTGAAATGGTATGGTTCTCCAAGGTTGCGTTGGGATGCCCGTTAAATTTTGATGGAAGGTTCTTGGATGCTGATTTGGTGGTGTTTAAGCTGATGGGTTTTGATATCATCCTCAGGATGGATTGGCTATACCGATATTCTGCGAGGATTAATTGCAGAAGTCGGGTAATTACCTTTCAGCTTCCAGATGGTGATTGTCTAGAATTTGCGGGGAGTAAGTTAAAAGAAAAGCCGGTAATTATATCGGCAATTCAAGCAAGAAGAGAGATTGCATGGGGAGCGGATGCATTCTTAGTTCAGATGGTGTCTACGCCGTCTGAGAAGAAGTCTTTGGCAGACATTCCAGTTGTGAAAGAATTCCCCGAGGTGTTTGTGGATGACTTGCCTGGACTATCTCCCGTCCGAGAAATGGAGTTTGTTATAGACTTGGAATCTGGAGCGGCTCCGGTACATAAAGCTCCTTATCGCATGGCACCGGCTGAATTAAAAGAGTTGAAGACTCAGCTGCAAGAGCTGGTAGATAAGGTATTTATTCAACCTAGTACGTCGCCGTGGGGTGCGCCAGTTTTGTTTGTTAAAAAGAAAGATGGAACCCTCCGTATGTGCATCGATTATCGGGAATTAAATAAGGTGACCATCAAAAATAAATATCCTCTCCCGCGGATAGATGATTTATTTGATCAGCTTCAAGGAGCAGCTGTGTTCTCGAAGATTGATTTGGGGTCGGGATACTACCAGCTGAGGATCAAAGACAAGGATGTGCCTAAAACTGTTTTCAGGTCGAGGTATGGGCATTATGAATTTAAGGTGATGCCGTTTGGGTTAGCTAATGCTCCTGTTGCTTTCATGGATTTAATGAATTGAGTATTTCGACCTTATCTGGATTCCTTTGTGGTAGCGTTCATTGATGATATTCTGATTTATTCCCGAGATGTTGAAGAGCATGTGTATCACCTTCGTCTGGTACCTGGGAAATTGAGAGAACACCAGTTGTACGCCAAGCTCAGCAAGTGTGAATTCTGGTTGGAGGAAGTCAGATTCCTTGGGCATGTGATTTCCCGAGACGGAGTGGCTGTTGATCCTAGTAAGGTGGAAGCCATTTTGTCATGGCAGCGTCCGACTACAGTGCGCGAGATCCGGAGTTTCTTGGGGCTTGCCGGATATTACCGAAGATTTGTGGAGGGATTTGCTCGCCTATCCGGACCTCTCACAGCTTTAACTCGGAAGAATGCAGAATTTGTTTGGTCAGATAAGTGTGAGAGAAGCTTCCAAGAATTAAAGAACAGGTTGATGACAGCACCAGTGTTAGCGCTTTCAGAACCGTATAAGCCATTCGTAGTCTTCAGTGATGGGTTGTGTCCTTATGTAGGAAGGACAGGTTGTTGCCTATACATCTCGTCAGCTAAAGGACCATGAGAAGAATTATCCGACGCACGATTTGGAATTGGCTGCAATTGTTTTTGCTCTCAAGATCTGGCGGCACTTTTTGTATGGGGAAGCATGTGAGGTATACACCGATCACAAGAGCTTGAAGCACTTGTTTTCCCAGAAAAATATGAATATGAGGCAGAGGCGATGGCTAGAGCTAATCAGTGACTACCAGTGTGAGATCAAGTATCATCCAGGGAAGGCTAATATAGTTGCTGATGCTTTGACCCGAAAATCGCACTTGGAAGATGAAGCTGAGCCGTCGGAATTGGATTCTTTGCTTTGTGGGATGAGAAGGCTCCTTATTGAGAGTTCACAGCAAGAAGAGATTCTATCTTCAGTTCTTGATGTTCGGGTAACTGATTTTTAGGAATTGAAGACTCTTCAAAGGGAGGATCCGAAGCTGCTGAATATCAGAAAAAGAGTCAGAAAATCTCGAGGGCCGTTGTACTATAGTATGGATAAAGATGGAATACTTCGGTTTCGAGATCGCAGAGTGGTCCCCAAAGATTCAGAATTCAAGGAGCGGATCATGGCAGAAGCTCATGTGGCCCCTTATTCAGTTCATCCCGGCAGTACAAAAATGTATTGGGACTTGAAGAAAAATTATTGGTGGGATGGAATGAAGAGGGATATTGCCTTATATGTTGAGAAATGTCACACATGCCGTCAAGTGAAGGCCGAGCATCAAAGACCCGCTGGTATGCTCCAACCCCTCCCTATTCCTGAGTAGAAATGGGATGACATCACGATGGACTTTGTAGTGGGTTTGCCGAGGATGCCTAGTGGGAAAAATTCTGTTTGGGTGATTGTTGACTGGTTAACGAAGAGTGCTCATTTCTTGCCTTTTAATAACACCGATTCCTTGGGTAAGTTGACACGCTTGTACGTGAAAGAAATAGTGTGGCTGCATGGCATACCAAAGAGTATAGTGTTGGATCGAGACCCAAGGTTCACGTCGCAGTTCTGGAAGAGTTTGCAGGCAGCTTTGGGTACTAAGTTGACGTTCAGTACTGCTTACCACCCACAGACAGACGGCCAATCAGAGCGCACCATTTAGACCCTTGAAGACATGTTGCGAGCATGTGTCATGGAATGTCAAGGGAGTTGGGAAAACCATTTGCTTCTCATAGAGTTTGCATATAATAACAGCTTCCGTGCAACCATTCAGATGGCTCCCTATGAAGCTCTTTACGGGAGGAAGTGCAGATCGCCCTTGTGTTGGGATGAAGTCGGGGAGAGTAGGATAATTGGACCCGAAATAATTCAAGAGATGCAAAGCCAAGTTCGGATCATTAGGGATAAAATGGCGGCAGCTCAGAGTCGCCAGAAAAGCTACGCTGATACCAGGAGGAGAGAGTTATCTTTTGAAGAAGGTGATTGGGTTTATCTTAAAGTCTCTCCCATGAGGGGTGTTAAGCGTTTTGGTAAGAAGAGGAAACTGGATCCGAGGTATGTCGGCCCTTTTCAGATTCTGGAGAAGGTAGGGTCCGTCGTCTATAGAGTTGCTTTGCCAGAGTATTTTGAGAATATTCATGATGTCTTCCATGTGTCGTCCTTGAAGAAGAGCTTTGAACAACAAGAGCCACCCTTTGTCAACCCAGAGAGTATTCAGTTTCAACCGGATCTCACTTATGAGGTTGTTCCGTCGCAGATCATGGATTGGACGGAGCAACAGTTGAGGTCCAAGGCGATACCTTTGGTTAAAGTGGCATAGGGAGATCCGTTAGCTCAAGACTTCTCTTGGAAGCGAGTAGCGGACATGAGGGAACAATACCCGTACTTGTTTGAGTAATGAAGGTAAGTATCTTAGTCTTGGTCACAGATGATTTATGTGATTTTATGTGGCTTGTTTTAAGTTGGCGGTTGAGCTTGCAAATTTCGAGGACGAAATTTGTTTTAAGGGGGGGAGATGTGATGACCCGCTTTTACGTGTATTTTCATTGAAGGATTGTTTTTAAATTAATTAATATATTGGTTTATTTATTTTAAATTATTGCGTTTTAAATTGGTTTTTATTTATTTATTTGATGATGTGTTTCATTTAATTAGTCATTTTACGGTTTTTTAATCTCGTTTTCGGCAGATTTGTTTTGCTTTCCGGAGTGAGGATTGGACCTCATTTCTTTCCTACATCTTTTCTTTTCCCATCTTTTCTCTTTTTCTCTTTTCATTCCTTTTTCTTTTTTTCTTTTTCTTTTTCTTCTTCCTTTTTCCTCCCCTTTCTTCCGTGCGTAACCCCCCCCGTTCGTCTCTCTCTCTCTCTCTCTCCTCTCCCACGCCGGAACCATCTTCAGCCCAGACCCACTGCCGCCGGCCACCATGCGGCACACCATCCCACCAAAATCTTCCCCTCCCTCCGGTGAACCACCCCACTAATTTTCACCGCCAACGGAGCCGCCGTTTGGCCGAAAAAAGCCCAACAAGCCCCACAAATTTTGCTCCGATCCGCCGCCGTCGCTCCACCTCCGGCCACCATCTCTTCACCACCTCATCATTGGCACTTTGCCGTCCTAACCCACCCATTTCCGGCCTCTAACAGCCACCGGAACAGCTCCCACGAGCTAGCTTTCCATTTTGGGAAATCCGGCCTTCTTCTGCCGTTTCAGCCGCCACCCACGGCCAAACTTCACTTCCATTAGCTTCATAAACATCCTTAGACCCTTCCCTATCAATCCCGAGCCTTGGTTTGTCCCCGTTCAAAAGTGGATATTTTACAACCTACGGCCACAGTGAATTTTCACTGTTACGTTGCTTTCCTTCCGCCGTTTGCAACACCGCGTGTTTTCAAAAAATACCATATAGCGCTGTAAGTATTTTTCAAACCCTACTTTTAGATTTAAATATATTTTGCTCTTTCAATAATTAATTGTTGTTGGTTGGCTGATTCCAGACTAAACTCGAGGAGTTCGGGGGTCGGATGGATTGAGGACGAAGTGCTTGGTTTTACTTGTTTGTGTTTGCTTGATTATTTGAGCCATGAGGCGTGAGTTGCATTTTGTGTTTATGTGCATATTGTTTTAATCCAGAAAATCCCGTTTTATTGGCGTAAATGGTTTTGGGTGCGTGTGTCTCACGAGCCCAAGCCGGGATGGGGTAATATCTCGGTGGAGCTCCTCTGGTTACTCAGGAGTGGATAATACTGAGTGACATCCCCTGGGTTGCCGCAGGGCGATGACCGGATCGCACGATACGGTAACGTTGTCGTGTCAACTCCGTGGTCCCTAGAGTGGTGGGGCCTAGAGCATGGCCTAGCCAGGTACGCTCAAGGCGCGAGTCTAGGCATCGCTCGTTTAGGTGTCACATGCGTAGTCGTTACCTGCGGTGTGGCACAGAGCCAGGGTGTGCGGATGATCCCTAGGGGATCATGGTGCATGCATAACCGGTTTGTTTTTATGGTTTTCGGATGTGGGCTATTTTCTGGGAAAATGGCGATGTTGGTTTTCGAGGCTTTTGATCCATTTTCTGGGAAAATGGTGGTTTGGGCCATTATCTGGGATAATGGCGAGACTTGGTTTTAAGGATATGTTTTTGTGGGCCAAATGGGTTTTTGGCGTGCATGGAAAAATTATGGTTTTATGGCGCATGTGCATTGGTTTTTCTTTCATGCATATTATTTGAGTTTTATATGTTTTTATCTAGTGGTGTTTAGAGTTTACTTACCTGCAGCACCATTTTTGGTACCGTAGATTTTGGTGCAGAGATCGAGGATGAGGAGGAGGAGGCTGAGCCCAAGGATGCAGCTCCGCCGGGATGTTGATGTTATGTTTTGTATTTGATATAAAATTATGTTTGTGTCTTGTAATATTTATTTAAGTAGGTTTTGAATAGCTTTGTATTAAACAAGAAAAATTCTGGTACTTAGTTATTGACTTGCTTTTCACTGCGTATTTCTCGTGCACATTCGTCGCTTATACACACACTTGGCACACGTCGATAGGGTGATGACCCATGATGTCATTATCCGGAAGTCTCGATTTCCCCGTATCTGTGCATGGGAATTTGGGGGCGTCACACAAGCCTTAGTTGAGTCGATTATTGTTGATGAGTTGCCATTTAGGTTTGTTGAAGGGGAGGATTTTAGAATGTTTATACTTGTGGTTTGCCCTAAATGGGTAGGGATTCCATCTCGTTGGATGATTGCGAAGGATTTTTTTAATTTGTTTATGAGGGAAAAAATAAATTGAGAAGTGCTCTTCGAGGGCAATGAATTTCCCTCACCACGGATACATGGACATTCGTGCAAAACCTTAATTATATGTGTCTCATAGCACATTTTATTGATGATGACTGGAAGCTACATAAGAGGATTATTTCCTTTTCTTTGGTTGAAAATCACCAGGGTGATACACTTGGTAACGGAATAGAGTTGTGTTCGCATGATTGGGGCGACTGAAAATACTTGCAATCACTCTTGATAATGCAAGTTCTAATAATGACGCCGTTTCTTATTTGAAAAAGAAAACCAAGTATAGGAGGGATATGGTCTTGGAACATGAATTCTTGCATGTTCAATGTTGTGCCCACATTTTGAATTTAATTGTACATTAGGGATTGAAAGAATATGAGGAGTCTATTGCAAAGGTGAGGGGAGTTGTGAAGTATGTTAAATCCTCCCCTCAAAGGTGGAGTACATTTAAGAAATGTGTGGGGTTGGAAGAGATTCAATGCAAAAGTCAAGTTTGCTTAGATATACCGACTAGGTGGAACTCCATCTATCTTATGTTGGAGAGGGTTGGAAAATTTATAAAGGCTTTTGATCGGTTTGAGGAAGAAATATGTGTTTTTTAAGTAGTATTGGAGACGATGATGATGACGACGATGAAGGTGATGTGGTGACTAGAAGAAATTCAAAGAAGTTAGGGCCTCCCAATGCATCCTTTTGGGATAAGGTATAGTTATTTGAGAAGTTTCTTGCATCATTTCATGATGCAAATTTACGTTGTTCGGGGGGTGACTATGTAACTTGCAATACTTTTTTTTACGGAGTTGGTTACTATCAAAAATGTCATTAACATAGAGTGTGGAGAAGGAAGTCCCGTGGTGGGATTAAGGGCCACAAATATGAAGCGAAAGTTTGAAAAGTATTGGGAGAATACGGATAATTAGAATATGTTGCTGTACGTTGGGATTGTTCTTGATCCTCGTTACAAGATGCGATATCTTGACTTTGGATTCAGAAAAATGTATGCGTATGATCAATCAAAAATCATTGATTTGAGTTGGAAGGTGAAAAATACATTTATCCACATGTATGAGGCATATATCCAAAATGAAGAAGGGAGTCTACAAATAGACAGATAGATAGGCTGCATCGATGACCCAATTTAAGCAAGAGTTGCAGTCAGAAGATTCTTTGGAAAACAAGTCAAAGGTTGATAGATATCTAGCTGAAAAATGTGAGGATCAAGGTGATAGTTTTGACCTACTAAATTGGTGGAAGGTGAATTCAGTTAGATATGAAGTACTTTCAAAGGTTGCACGTGACGTACTTGCAATACCGGTATCTACTGTGGCCTCTGAATCTACATTCAGCAATGCGGGTCATGTACTCGACCCTTTCCGAAATAGTTTAAATCCGATGATGGTTGAGGCTCTCATATGTGCACAAAATTGGCTCCATTCTTCCTCTACTCCAATAAGCCTTAGGACTTTAATGGATGAAGTGAAAGAATTTGAGAAGCAAATAGATATGAGTATGTAATCAATTTACTTTTGATTTATTTTGTGGTATATTTTGTTTTATCTTCTATATTATTTTAACTTTATTTAATTTGTTTTGTTTTAAATTTTTATGGATCGAAGGAGAACTTATTGGGAAATTTGCTGATTTTACAGAAGGATCAAATTCAATGGCTACTGGCTCTTAACCCAATATTGATGCAAGACCAAAAATGTGAGACAGTAAGAAATTAGAATGATTGTGATGTGCTCACTAAACTCAGGTTTTTTTTTTTCCAATTTTATTTCTTTCTCTTGGCTTTTTTCTATTTGTAAATATTTTCTTTGTATTGTTGTGTTTTAATTTTTAAGTGCATGGGAATATATAAATCCATTTATCAATATAAATATAAATGTTAGGACTTAGGAGCTCTAAACAAGTACCACAATAATTAGAATGTGATTGTGATCTTTAAACATAATTAGTAACCATTGAAATCTGTTTTTGTGGTTTTTTTTCCAGTTTTTTTCTTTCTCTTGGCTTTGTTCTATTTGTAAATATTTTCTTTGTATTGTTGTGTTTTTATTTGTAAGTGCATAGGAATATATAAATCCATTTATCAATATAAATGTAAATGTTAGGACTTAGGAGCTTTAAACAAGTACCACAATAATTAGAATGGGATTGTGATCTTTAAACAGAATTAGTAACCATTGAAATCTGTTTTTTATGTATTTTTTTTCAGTTTTTTTTTTTTTTTCTTTCTCTTGGCTTTTTTTTTGTTTGTAAATATTTTCTTCTCTTTATTGTGTTTTTATTTTTAACTGCATGGGAATATATAAATCCAATATCAATGTAAATGTAAATGTTAGGACTTAGGAACTCTAAACAAGTACAACAATAATTAGAAAGAGATTGTGATCTTTAAACAGAATTAGTAACCATTGAAATCTGTTTTTTTGTTTTTTTTTTAGACCATTGAAATCGTCAAACCCACCTCATGTTTCTCCCCATTTTAAGAGTTTAGAAATGTGGTAACTTGAGTCAACGTTTTCGGCCTTCATCTGATGTGCATGCATTAAAGCGGACGATCGAGAACATGACATGACGGCCTTAGCTTACAAGGGAAAAGTTACGCAAAGGTTGATGAGGAAGGAGTTATGCATGATGCACAATGCAAGGGGCTTTACTTTTCAACTAATAAGATATATATTAAATGTTAAAATTAAGAAAAATTTTATTTATAAGTGTGTGTAAAACACACATTTTATGGTTGACATGGCAATACTTAAATTGCAAGATTTTTTTTATTTTTATTTTCTCTTGCAAATAAAGTTTTATCATATCAACAGCATAGAGGATGTACAACATAAACGACTCTTTGCGGTACTGAAAATCTCTAACTTGCAAGTAGAATAACTTATTAGTCCTTATAATTTGTCATAAAGTAAAATGGCTTGTTCATATGCTTTTCAATTGAACTTTTTACTCTTGGTGGATATAAGATGATATAATTGATATTCTAGTAAAACCATTACATATGATGGCGTTACATGATTTAAGATTTATTTTTGAAAAATGAAGAGAAAAATTGTTAATAGTTTACTAACTGAAGTTAACGAAGAAACTAATTAGATTTTTCTGTAAAAACAAAGAGTAAAAAGTAAATCATATAGTATCGTCTGTTCAACTCATCTTGGAACACATGGAGGTCATAGTTCATGTGAGGACCGTGCCAATGCAGGGAACAGACCACCAATCAATTGTGAGCAGAAGGAAAATATGAGAAGAGCTTGAGGCAAGTTAGAAAAGCCGCCCAACGAATGAAGGTGAGAAACAAGCTGTTAGAGGCAAGCAACAGTCAATGACAAGATCCTTGCTGACGTATGAGCTTTCTGGGACTACACATAAATGCTTATAAGATGGTACTGTCATACACAGAAGCCCACACTCCAATCAAGAGTCACATATGGAGTGGCCTGCTAAAAAAATTACTATTTGATATATCATATAATCTGAACTCGTAGGTATGGTCTAACACCACGTGAGAGACCCTCACTTGAAGAGAGACTAAGGAATGGATATAAGGCAAGTCGTAAGGACATGCGAGCCATACCCTACCAATCTTCTCTGTCATCCTATAGTGGGATGATCAAGACTAAAGGACTCCTATTCACGCACGTCTAGAGTCAGAAGGACATCATAAAGGCATTTGACAAATCTGTACTATAAAAGGCTTAAGGTAAAAGTCAAAATCTCACTTTTGAGATCATGAATACTTGAGAGCCCTTACATTCAGATTATTTGCAGAAAGCAAGTGCCTTCAAAAGAAACAAAGAAAGGAACAACACATCACTACCATGATTTTAAGGCAGTGAGGTAGGTTAGCTTCTAAGAAAGTGTGAGGAATAGGGGTAAATGTTGTGTGAGGATGTTATGAGATTTTGGCATATGCATACTCTGTTATCTCTCCATTTCTCCATTACATTTAAGAATTTTTTATCTCATGTCTTTTGATATTTGAATGCATTTTTTTCAATGCCATCTCCGTGTGGGTAATCGTATCATGTGTCAATCATCGTGGATGGGACAGAGGATTCTCCAGACCATTCATGCAGGGTGTCAACATGAGTTTCATGTGGGTAGAGATAGTTCTCGTGAATGATTTGGTTGGGGCGGTATCCCCTGGCATATCAGTTGTAGGTGTCTTTTAGTTGGTTGGCTGTAAAGACATTCTCCAATGCAATATTTATATCTGTGTGAGAGTTGACTTGTTTTGGGGATAGATGAGTTAATTTGCACCATGTTGGTCGAATGGGAGAGATTCCCCAATTTCGAATGGTGGAGTTGCTCACCCCTATTGACCCATCAGGCGATGAATGTCTATATGGCAAATATCTATGTGATAGTTGTGAAAGGCTATTTTATTCGTGGGGCATGTTTTACATGCACGAGAAGAGCGACATTCCTCACATTACCTATAAAATTATATATATATATATATACATGTATTGAGTGTGACGGTCCCAAATTCTACTTAGAATCAGATGGACATTTGAAGCGTCTAGACATATAATACAAGGTTACCTACCTTCGTTCATGATATATAAGGTGCAATGTTCATAACATGTATCTAGCATTATGTAATATTCGTAGCGGATAATTTTTTTTCTTGAGCAATACTTTGCACCTAACTAAAAGTGTCACACATACTTAAAACATACTTTATACATAATGACATAGTAAATAACCCAGATCACAATATGAGTCCAAAATATCTATGATCATAAGCGTGCTGGAGATTGAACTCCATAAGTACAAGTAGTAAACAAAGGTAACTACTATACTATCCATCACGTTGTATTGTCGTCTAGTTGATCGTTTCCATTCAGAAGAATGATAGTGAAGACTACTACGGTGAGATTTCATTACAAATCCAGTAAGTTAACAGAAAATCTCCACACAGGTTAATGATTTATGCATGGCAGTAAAAACATGAATGCATAATCAAAGTCATAAGTAAGAATAACATAACTTAACATATAATATGGCATAACTAGTATGAGTTAAATTGAAGCATGAACCGAACATGACATGACATGACATAAACTTAATATGAGACTTAACTTGACATGAATGTGAACTTGAACATAATATGAACATGAACTTGAACATAACATAGACATGAATTTGAACATAACATGAACGCGAACTTAACCATAACATGAACATGAACTTGAACATAATATAATGATTATAATATGACAGATTATACTCCTTCACCATAGTATTCAGTAGTGCATAAGCCTTGACCGTAGTACTAGGCATATCGTATCATCCTTGACTATAATATAAATTAACTATTCTATTTTTTTGTAGTATAGTAAATTATACTTCTTTATCATAGTTCTTAGCATCACATAAGCCTTGACAGCAATACCTGCCAGTGTGTATCATCCTTGACCATAGTATAAATTAACTGATTTATCCATCTATAATATGGCAAATTATACTCTTTCACCGTAGTACCTGATAGCACATAAGGCTTGAATGCAATGCTAAGCAGTACGTATCATCCTTGTCCATAGTACAAATTAACAAATAACATGAACTTGTACATGAATGTGAAATACATAAATTTAGAATCTTGCTCATTAACAGAATAAACATGACCATGTGGATACTACGTGAGTCCCCTTGAGCCACGTGTCCTTACCAATTATCGCATCACAATACAGGTATCTGCACCAACAACTATGAGTACATTAACACGTGTGCCACACTTGCTATGGACACACGTATTATACGTACCACAATTTCTATGGTCACACATATTGTATGTGTCACAATTGTTGTGGACATATGTATTTTGAAATATGGCTCCATCGGCATTAGTGCTTGGTGCACTCCAGTAACCAATTACTTAAGCCTTATTTGCAACCTATTGACTGTACTTTATCAACACATGAAATTTTACACTAATTTAGACACTCCAGAAAGAACAAATGAGTTCTTCTAGGATATTACCCATCCTAGCACTTAGAGTTGTGATAAACATAAATAACTTGACATGACTGTACCCAAAATACACAAACTGTATTTGAGATGAAATGTGACATGAAAACAAAAGGACAAATGCCCTATCATAGCTCAACCTGACATGAACATAAGTTAAAAGACATTGCATATTTGAGACAGAAACATTTTGTAGCATGCAATAACATGTATCATAAAACATTTCATAACGTGATTTAACATGTAACAATGAATATTTCATGAGATAGCATACATGTAACAACTGGCATACATAACATGACATATTGGCAATATATAGCAATATGTGACATAGTGTGTTGTGTAACAGATAAGTATTTCATGATAGAATAAATCATGTGTAACAGATGAACATATAATTACGTGGCAAGACATCACATATAGGTAAAAGTAAACTGATAATAAGTTAAAAACTAACTTATCTCAATTTTCACATTTCTATGAAAAATTCAAGCGCAAGCACAAGGAGCTATAACTAATGATTCTAAAAGTCAAAAACTTAATCACTAATAATTAGAAACATGGAAAAATACTAAATCAGAGTAAAATTATCATTTTACACTTTACATGTGGAAAAATGATCATTTCAACCCTAATTTAAGGATTTTGCATCCTAACTCTAAAAATTACCAAAATTTACATATCTCATGTAAATTTTATACTAAATTCAAATATCATAGGGGTTAAAACATGTAAAAGCTACTCCCCTTGATTTTTATTGCAATTCCTCCAATTTCAAAACTCAAGATCCAACCAATTTTTTGCAACAAAGACATTCCTATCCTAAATTTAAAACGTTCTTAAAACATCCAATAAAAATATGATATTCATCAATACCAAACCTTTTAGTAAAAAGATCCAAACTTTTTAACTAAAAATGCTAACCCTTGAATCACAAAATTTGATCTATTTCAAAGCAACTCCAAGAACTTAAAAAAATCCAAATCTTGCTTTCAACATATTCATAACATGTTCCTAAAATAGTCATGCTCTGAATCATCAAACAAAAGTCATCAAAAATTACAAAACAACACTTGGAGTTTTTGGTTTTTTCCTTAGTCCAAAAACAAAATTTGTTTCTTAACTAATTTTGATCAACCACTCAATCCATGGCCTAAAAAGATTAAATCCTAAAACCAAAACATCACATGGTTTAAAATGGTGTCTGAAAATAGATCTAAGTGTTAAACTCAAAATCACATGGTTAAAAATCAACCAAAACATGGATTTAACCAAGAACATCAATCCTTTGTGGCCTAACCAAATATCCTCTTACATAAAACTTTTTATCTTTGAAACTAAAATCAAATATCTTCAAAAGAACATCTTAACATATATATAAGAGGCTTAAGATCCTCAAATAAAAATATCAAAACCATTGAAATAAGTTTAAACCACAAGATCTAAACTTTATTAAAATAGAAATTGTTTTTCCTCTTCCAGTTTATAAGTTTCTAGATCTAAGAAAATCTTTCTTTAATAGCTTTAATCATACAACAAATCCTCAACCAATAATCATATATACATGTTAACAATACTTCATAAAATTTTTGGAACAAGATCTATCTTTTAGCTTGGTCAAAAACTCCAAAATATAACATACTCTCTATTTTATCACCCAAAATGACCTTTATGGGGTTAAAACAAATTTTGCGATCAAATGACCTTAAAATGGAATGAATAAGATATCCATGTAAACTATAGTCATAAAGGAATAACTTTAATGAACAAAGATTTATGAGATACTACTTACAAAAGCTTCAAAACGCGTGTGCAAAAAAAATTCAAAAATGTTGTTCCAGAGTCTTTTGGTTTCTTTCTAAGAAAAGTGAAAAAAGAGATGGAATGAGTGTGAAATGGGCTGAACGGTTTCTTGCACAAGTAAGGAATGATGAGAGTGAGCTTGAGTGTTGGTCTTGATAACCCAAATCATTGGGCAAAATATCCTAAGATATTTCTCTCCAAGGTGCCTGTAGAAGTAAAAGAGTGAGGTGGCTTCTAGCCCTTCCCTTCAAGTACGCTCTAGGGCCTACTTGGGTAGATCAAGCCATTTTTGGGTGTAATACTTAACCAAGAAGTAATGTCAAGGTTGCCAAATTCATGGGCCTTAACCAAATGGACTTCAATTTCGGATTTGAAAGTTTTTTGGATTCTATCAATCCCAAATCTAATTTTTCTTAACCCAATCAAATATCCAAGGTTTAAAAGGTTAGATAATGATATCATAAGATAAATTTAAAGGATTATTAGTATGTGAAAGTGATTTAATCAAGTGATTGAACACAATACCATAAATTGATTCAATTAGGTTTTTCAGCTCAACTTTACAGTGAAAACTATTTAGGATTTCAGTTTCAACCATGCTTTTGGGCTTTCAATTGGATTCCAATCAGTTAGGATTTTATTAGGGTAGAAACCCTCTTTGGCTTAGCACAATCTAGTTAGTTGAATTTAATAGGGTTTTACTTAGGTGTCATGATCTCACACCTCGATTCCTTCAAAATCCATCAAATGGTTCCTCATGGTGCCAAGTGTCTAATACTAGTCACCAAGTGTGGCTAAGGTCTTGCTAGGTATCCAAATAAAATTTCTCTAACCTAATTTGGAAATTTCACATTGTGATTTTGAAAACACCATTTGGTACACTTATCGAGGTTACCATTCACTCTGAAAAGGTGAACAATAAACTTTGTATTGTAAAATCTTAAATATTTGTTCAAACCTAATAGTGAATTTTTTTTTATCGAAATTCAATTGCGAAGTGCCCCTAAGAAAAAACACACAGTGTCAAATAGGCGTTTTGTTCAAAAGTATGAAAGTTGGATTATTGCGCTATAAAATCCTAAATAATCAACCGAGTCTAATGACCCAGACCATAATTCATTTTGACACTTCTAACTATCTCAAATAATTAAAATCACACTTTTGGCACCATAATGAGTGATAACACTGACTATATTGACAGACTAAAACCTATGCGATTGTTCGATTCGTAAAAACTTAGCGGATTTTCATGAAGTTCCTAAGCCTATAGAAATTCCACCATTAAATTTCTAGCAGTTTACATTGAATCTTGTGCAAAAGGTAATTCCTTATAGGTTGATTCCTTGCCAAGTTTACGAAAACGTGTTTTTTCTTGAGAGGGTGATTCATCACCACACACTAATATATGTGTTCACCTATTATAGTACATAAAACTGTTCATTGCATATTCAGGAGCATTGTTTCTCATTAGCAGTCTTATCGTAGTTGTCTAACCTGCCTTTGGTTTTGATATTGGAACTATAGACATTGATACAGAAGTAGACACATGAGTGATACTCAAGGAGGAGAAGCTAACCCAACCCAAGCAATAGACATGTAGGCATGTTTTCTGTTGTAGAACTTGTCCATTCATAGGATCCATATTTGTAATTATCATTTAGTCCATCATATGTGTTCGGTTAGCCTAATTTTGAATGTACAAATAAAGCATTTGGACTTGTGTATAGTTATTTAAGGAATAAAGTGACTTGTGGATATTGTGAGAAAGTAATTATGGTTTTTAGACTTCTTGTACTAGAACATTTAGCCGTCAGACTAAACCTTTACTTTACTGCTGCAAACCAGATATCTATTTCCTTACATGTGTAGTTCCTAGTGAATATTCCACTCATAACCTAACTCAAACTCTAGATGTTGCCGATTGGCTAGCATTCTTAACACTAGGAACGTCACCAGGCCTTTTATCGAGGAATGGGGCACCGCAGTTCACATCAAAAAAAGTATTGTCCTGAAGTCGGGAAAAATCACAAAGAGAGAAGGTCTAAGACATGTGCTGATAAGATCTGTACACAAGACTGGCACATATTGAGACGTTAAACCAATGAGGAATTGGAATGCATCTGTATACTGGTACTGCTTGCCCAATAATTATGAAGTCATAGAATTAGTCAAGACATCTTCCTCTTAAGAATATCTTAGCTGATTTCCTGATAATTGTAGTTCTTTCCATTTAACTTAGTTAAGAGCACTAGCATCAGCTTATCCAAATACTAGTGGAGCCCCTAAAATAGCTAATATGGCTTAAATTCAAACTACATTGGATTAGGCAAGATAAACTCAACCAACCTTTGAACTAAAGTAATAAATTTAGGATCAACAAATATAACCTTCAATGTAGCAAGATCAACTCATTTTCTATCCTTATTTTATCCAACTGCATGTTTACTAGGTTGGCCATAACCCCATATCTTCTCCTCCTCCTTCTTCTCCATTTTCATTTTTCTCACCATCTCTCTTTGCCTTCATGCACGTAGACAAGAAAGATTCTGCTTCCTCCATCTCTAGCTCCTCTTCCGTCGCCAACACCTCCGCCAGTTGCAAAGTAAACTCCAAACCAAAGCCCATTTGATGACCTAGTATTTACTCTTCCCAAGTGATAAATATTTTACCTTCCTCATGTTCTCTCCCTATCTTTCTCAAAGTTTCATGCTCTAACATTTTCTCTTTATTTCCCTTTCTTGCATCTCTCAAAAATCCAGCTTCTATAGTGCCAAAATTCATGTTGATTGCAATAACTATCATAGACTAGGTAATGCATCCCTCCATTCCAAGGTTTAGAGTTTTGTTTTTTTTTTGTTTTTAATTTAATTTTTAAAATTTTCTTTTCTTTTTTCTTTTTCGTGATATCTAGTATGAAGAGAAATTTGGGGCTTTCTTTTTTCATCCGCAAAGGTATTGTGGAGGTAATTAGGGGTTTCTAGAGTCTCTTACATCTATAAGAGTAAATACCATTGTTGGGTTTTCAAGTTATTCAAGTTATTAAGTTGCTTTTAATTTAGAACCATTGTAACAAGATTTAGTGTGGGTTTTGAATTTAGTATTTGTTTCCATCTGGCTTTGGCATGGTTTATTTAAACTTGTTTAGCTGTCTCCGTTTCAGTTTATTAAGTTGTAATTGACACTGTTAAATTATAAATGGGTTTAGTTTGGTGTAGTGATAAATTGGAGTTTTGTCATGGTTTCTGGTTGTTAAGTTGCTATGCATGTCAATGGATATACCTTGGTATGGTTTATTAAACTTGGAGTCATGTTGTCTCGGTTTCAACTTGTTAAGTTGGTTTTCAAATTGTTAAATACTAAATGTGGCTGTTTTTAGCCCATAGTTTGCTGCATCAAAGTACTTGTAAAATTATGATGTTATGTTAAATATAGTTGTCAACTAGTGCACTAGAAGTTTTTAAAAATAATGGACACTCGTCCTACAATTCAAAAGGCCACCTTGGTGTTTTCCAAGTTTGGTTGAGTGCATCAATACATCATATAGTGCATCAATACATCATATATATAAATTATTAAATATGACTTTTAGTCTTTGACAGTTCTTTTGTTTAAAACCTTTTAATTTTCAATTTTTAAATATGTTTGGGAATGATTCTTTTTCAGAAGGCAGATTTGAATCATTTGATATATGTAAGATACATGAAAGTAGATTTCAGCTGTATTTTTCTCAATTTTTTTTTTTTTTTTGAAGACCTTTCTTCTTTTTTTAGATAATGAAAGTTGCAAATTACAATTAAGTTGGTAGTGTGACATCCCGTTTCTACGTATATTTTCACTGAAGGAGTTTTTTAATTTAATTAATATATTGGTTCTTTTATTTTAAATTATTGTATTTTAATTGATTTTATTTTAGTTTGATGTGGTGTTTAATTTATTTTAATCGTTTTATGGTTTTTAAAATCATTTTTGTCGGATCAGTTTTTGGACTCCGGAGGTGAGGATTGGACCTTATTTCTTTTCCTTCATTTTCTCATTTTCTTTTCTCTTTTTCTTTTTCTCTTTTCCTTTTCTCTTTCTTCTTCCTCCTTCCTCCCGCACGCGCAGCACACCTTCTCTCCCTCCCTTCGTCGCCGTCCAGCTCTCCCACCCAGATCACCGCCGTGTGGCCGACACCGCCCCCACCAGTCGACTCCCCTCAGGCCGGCGCACCTCTCCACCAAAAACCAGCCCCTCCCATGTCGTCGTTAACCCCCTAGAGCCCATCTAAGCCGCACGACTTTTGGCCATTTCAGACGCCGTCGCTCCACCTCCAGCTACCATCTCTTCACCACTTCATCCCTTACCTCTTGCCATCTTAACCCACCCATTTCCAGCCCCGATCCGTTGCCGGAGCAGCTCCCACGAGCTCAACTCCAATTTGCTTTTTTTTCACTTCCATCGCCACCCACGACCAAAACTCACTTCCATTAGCTTCATAAACATCTCTAGACCATTCCTATCAATTCCAAGTCTTGGTTTGTCCCCGTTCGAAAGTGAGTATTTTACAACCCAAGGCGACAGTGTAAAATACACTGTTACGTTGCTTTTTCTTCGCCATTTGCAACGTCACGATCCTTCAAAAAATACCTTATAGCGCTGTAAGTATTTTTCAAACTCTATTTTAGATTTAAATATATTATTGCTTTTACAATAAATTCATTGACTGGTTAGTTAATTCTGGACTGGATCTGAGGAGTCGGGAGTCGAATGGATTTGACGACGGAGTGTTTGGTTATTGTTGATATTGTTATTTGTTGGATGAATTGTGTCTTGAGGTGTGCATTGCATGTATGTACATGTGTTGGAACTTGAAAATTGGGCTTTCATGCGAGAAATGTTTTTGGTATATGTGAACGATTGGATTGACTAGTTTGAGTTAGAGGCACGTGTAGGGATGGTGGTAAGCAGGGACGGTGGTAGAATCCCACCTAAGGTTCCAGCCTACGGTGCACGCGATGTAGGGATGGTGGTAAGCAGGGACGGTGGTAGAATCCCACTTGTGATTCTCGCCTACGGTGCACGCGTAGGGACGGTGGTCAGCAGGGATGGTGATAGAGCCCCGCCTGCGATTTTTGCCTACAGTGCTCTGATGGTCTGGTTTTTGGGCCATTATCGGGGATAATAGCGAGGTTCTATTTAAAGGATATATTTTGGGCCAAAATGGGATTTTGGTATACGTGGAAAAAATGTGGTTTTATAAATTATGTGCATTTAGTATCCTTTCATGCATATTGTTGAGTTTAATATGTTTTTATCTTGTGGCGTTTGGATCTTTACTTACCTGCAGCACCATTTTGGTACCGTAGATTTTGATGCAGAGGTCGAGGAGGAGGAGGAGGCTGAGCCCGAGGAGGTGGCTCTGCCAAAGTATTGATTTGGAGTTTATGCCTTGTAGTTTGGGTTGAAACGATATTTGAGGCTTGTAATATTTTATTATGTATGTTTTGAACGGGTTTGTATTAAACATAGAAAAAATTCTGGTACTTAGTTATAAGACTTTTGTTATCTACTGCGTGTTTTTATTTGCATACTTGTTGCATGTACACACACTTGGCACTTGGCGATAGGGTGGTGACCCATGTTGTCATCATCCTGGCGTCTAGAATTCTACATGTCTTTACGTGGGATTTGGGGGCGTCACAGGTGGTATCAGAGCGGTTTGGCTTTGGGTAAAACCACATGTCCTGTAGGTGTAGTACCAGAAAGTTTTTAAGGTTGTAATTTGAAATTTATTTTAAGTAAAGTTGCTATTTGATTTGTTTTATTTGATTTGAATTTATTTGAGCTAGCTTGTTTGTATTTATTTATTTAGTTATGTTATTGCAAGCTAGTCTATTTTATTTTCTTGTTATGTGGTTTGGTTTTGGTTTTTGGTTTTACGTTGTTGGTTTTATTTGTTTTTTTTAAAGGGGGTCAAAGGTTGTATTATGACAGGAAAATGGTTAGGCCAAGGAAGTTTACTCAAGAGCCTTGGGACGATACGCCGAGAGATGATGCCATAGCCCAAGCGCTAAGGCAAATGACTGAGTTCATGTAGCAGAATTTTAGGCCACAACAAGTAGGGCCTAGTGGAGTGGTGCAAGCTGGATGCACCTATGAGCGTTTTCTAGCGCATAGAACTCCACCCTTCACGGGAGAAGAGGATCCACTTCGGGCTGAAAAGTGTGTTAGAGATTTAGAAAGAACATTTGAAGTATGTGGTTGCACGGAGGCGCAACAAGTACTTTATGCCAGTTATCTGTTGCAAGGCACTGCTTCTTTATGGTGGGATACAAAAAGAGTAATGTTGGAGTCAGAATTGGGGTCTTTTGCCGCTGTGTCCTAGCAGCGCTTTAAGAAAGAATTTAATGACCGATTCTTTCCCGCTTCTATGAGGCGGCAAAAAGCAAGAGAGTTCACAAGCTTGATCCAAGGGAGTATGACTGTGGAACAGTACGCCCGAATATTTATAGAGCTTGGGTGATTTGCTCCCCACCTCATCGCTACAGAGGAGATGCAGGCCGAGCGTTTTCAGGAAGGTTTGCAACCAAATATATGCAAAATGGTAGTTTGCTACTGGATTACAACTTTTCAGGAATTAGTTGATTTGGCCACTCTAGCAGAGCGTGAGGTTAGTTTGAATGTGGGCTCCCCTTTAGGTCAGAAGAGGTTGAACATTGATGGTGAAGGAATCAGTTCTGGATCACCACAAAAGTTTATGCAGAGGACAGGAATCCAATCGTTGGCAGCTCCTGGTGTGTGTATGGGAGGCTGAGTTCCAGTTTGTGGCAAATGTAATAGAGCTCATGGAGGCGAGTGTCGTCTGGGTAGTAACCAATGTTTTGAATGCGGTCAGATGGGGCATTTTGGTCGTGAGTGCCCTAGTCGAGTTCAAGAAAGCCGTAGAGCTCGTCGCAGTGGTAGAACTAACCAGAGGCAATTAGCTCGGGTTCGAATGTACGCAGTGACTCTTGGTACCGTTGGAGGCGAGGTTACGGAGACTCAGAATGCTGGAGTCATGGCAGGTATGGGTCTAATCTAATCTTTCATGATGAACGCCTTGTATGGTTTGTTTTTTTTTTTTTATATTATCAAGGCTTGGAGAGAATGGCATGATCTGGGTGATCTTTTAGGGAAGCAGAATAATTGAGTTCTTTGGTTCTGTGGAGTTTATGAAATGGTCTATAATGTAGTATGTTGTAAGTTCAACAAATTTCAAGGATAGATTTTATGAAGTTTCAGCAAAGTTTTAAGGTTTTGCAAATTTTAGGAAATGATTGGTTATTATTTAAGATTTTAGATTTTGAGAGTTTCGGGAGTTGAATGTTTTATTCTTAGATGTAAGTTCATTGACCTAACAGATTTTGAGGGAAGGAGTTTTGCATAATTTAAGGTTATAGGGTCGCAGATTTGAAGGACTGATTTTTTTTAATGAGATTGAAGTTTTTAGTTTCGCAAGATTGGTGTGCTAGTATGATTTATTTTGGAGATTGATTAGGCTGTAACATTAAAATGGGGTTACCCATTGATATGATGGTTTGAAATAACTGTTGTGTTTATCTTGAGAATTAATTGCGACTTGAAGTCATAGGAATTTAAATTTGTGAGGCTATACTTTTCTTTGGAGATCAAGTATCCAATTGGGAGAATTGGAGATATTGTTAATTAACTTGAAAAGAGATTGTTAGGTCACCATGTGTGGTGTATGAAAAAAATCTTGGAAGTTGAAACTTATGCATCAACGGTGGGTAGCATAATCATATGTATGAAGTAATAAAGCATTAGGATCCATGTATGTTGTTTAATAGTTTTTGATGGATTGAAGATTTAAACAGTATGGTCTGTCTTGAGATTTATTTGTGAAGTGCTATTGAAGGAATTAGTTGTACTAAAATTAGGGTTTTTGAGAGTACAAGTAGGTGGGTGAGTTACCAAGAGCATTTCGATTATGTCTAGATGAAGTCAATAGTAGTTTATAGTGAGTTAGTTATTGCAAGATTAGATGTTATTCAAAATATAGGTAATGAGCTTGAAGTGTGGGATATCGGATAGCGGTTATAGGCGCTCTCGTTGGTTGATCGGGAAGGACTTGGGCCTTTTGGTTATGTTCCTTCTCTTTAGAAGAGACAGGTGTATTTTGGGATGATGTTATGTGTTTTCAATTTGGGGCCTGAAGGTTGATTAGTACTGATTTCTGTCATCAATCAATGGATGTATTTTTGCGGAATGTTGATTTTGATTAGGGCGGCGATGGCCAACTGAGGAATGAGTGGAGATTTGTGGTTTTTGGAGGAATATTATTTTCTATGGAAATGTGGTAAATGTTTTCTTGTGATTAAGTGTGGATTGAGCTTGTACTTGATGATGTTAATTTATGAGGATATAACCTTTATGTATTTTGACGAGTTCTCAGAGTGCACGCGAAAGCATGATTTTGGAGATACTTAGAAATTTAAATTTTGTATTGATTTTGAGGAATTAGTAGTGATTCGAAATTTTAATGGGAGATTAATCTCTTGGTCGTGCAAATTTTGTTTATTGATGGTTAACTTTGGAAGTGGCTATTAGGTTACCAAAGTTGGAATAGGATAAAAGTTTGGAAGGTAAAGCAGAGACGTCGTTGATATTAGCAATTTATGGTGTGAAGATAATAACTATTGAAATTTGTTGGGAGTTGTCGATGATATGTGTCTCTCAATTATGTTCGGAGTTGTATCTTGTATCTTATTTTGGCGCTGATGTTTGACCTCACAATTTCAAGGACGAAATTTCCTTTTCAGGGGAGGAGGATGTGACATCTCGTTTCTACGTGTATTTTCATTGAATGAGTTTTTTAATTTAATTAATATATTGGTTCTTTTATTTTAAATTATTGTATTTTAATTGGTTTTATTTTAGTTTGATGTGGTGTTTAATTTGTTTTAGTCCTTTTATGGGTTTTAAAATCGTTTTCGTCGGATCAGTTTTTGGACTCCGGAGGTGAGGATTGGACCTCATTTCTTTTCCCTCATCTTTTCTTTTTCATTTCTCTTTTTTTTTTCTCTTTTCCTTTTCTTTTTCTTTTCCTTCTTTTCTTTTTTTTTTTTCTTCTTTTTTTTCTTCTTCCTCCTTCCTCCCACGCGCGCAGCACACCTTCTCTCCCTCTCTTCGTCGTCGTCCAGCTCTCCCACCTAGACCACCGCCGTTCGGCCGACGTGGCCAACACCGCCCCCACCGGTCGAATCCCCTTCGGCCGGCGCACCTCCCCACCAAAAACCAGCCCCTCCCATGCTGCCGTTAATTCCCTAGAGCCCATCTAAGCCGCACGACTTTTGGCCATTTCCGGCGCCGTCGCTCTACCTCCGGCCACCATGTCTTCATCACTTCATCCCCTACCTCTTGCCATCCTAACCCACCCATTTCCAGCCCCGATCCGTTGCCGGAGCAGCTCCCACGAGCTCAACTCCGATTTGCTCTTTTTTCGCTTCCACCGCCATATCCACCACCACCCACTGCCAAAACTCACTTCCATTAGCTTCATAAACATCTCTAGACCATTCCCTATCAATTCCAAGTCTTGGTTTGTCCCCGTTCAAAAGTGGGTATTTTACAACCCACGGCCACAGTGTAAAATACACTGTTACGTTGTTTTTTCTCTGCCGTTTGCAACATCGTGATCCTTCAAAAAATACCTTATAGCACTGTAAGTATTTTTCAAACTCTATTTTAGATTTAAATATATTATTACTTTTACAATAAATTCATTGACTGGTTGGTTAATTCCGGACTGAGTCCGAGGAGTCGGGGGTCGGATGGATTTGACAACGGAGTGTTTGGTTATTGTTGATAATTTTATTTGTCGGACGAATTGTGTCTTAAGGTATGCATTGCATGTATGTACATGTGTTAGAACTTGAAAATTGGGCTTTCAAGTGAGGAATGTTTTTGGTATATGTGAACGATTGGATTGACTGGTTTGAGTCAGAGACACATGTAGGGATGGTGGTAAGCAGGGATGGTAGTAGAATCCTACCTGAGGTTCCCGCCTACGGTGCACGCGATGTAGGGATGGTGGTAAGCAGGGACGATGGTAGAATCCCGCTTGTGATTCGCGCCTACAGTGCACACGTAGGGACGGTGGTGAGCAGGGATGGTGGTAGAGTCTTGCCTGCGATTCCCGCCTACAGTGCTCTAATGGTCTGGTTTTTGGGCCATTATCGGGGATAATGGCGAGATTTTGTTTAAAGGATATATTTTGGGCCAAAATGGGATTTTGGCGTGCGTGGAAAAAATGTAGTTTTATAAATTATGTGCATTTAGCATCCTTTCATGCATATTGGTGAGTTTAATTTGTTTTTATCTTGTGGCGTTTGGATCTTTACTTACCTGTGGCACCATTTTGATACTATAGATTTTGATGCAGAGGTCGAGGAGGAGAAGGAGGTTGAGCTCGAGGAGGCGGCTCTGCCAGAGTATTGATTTGGAGTTTATGCCTTCTAGTTTGGTTTGATACGATATGTGAGGCTTGTAATATTTTATTATGTATGTTTTGAACGGATTTGTATGAAACATAGAAAAAATTCTGGTACTTAGTTATAAGAATTTTGTTATCCACTACGTGTTTTTATTTGCACACTTGTTGCATGTACACACATTTGGCACTTGGCGATAGGGTGGTGACCCATGTTGTCATCATCCTGACGTCTCAAATTCTACGTGTCCATATGTGGGATTTAGGGGTGTCACAGTTTCAACTAAACTGGTCTGTTTCCTTCCTCCCTCCCCCTGATTCCCTCCCATTCCCAATTTCCCATTTCTATTCTCCATTTGTCCCTCAAGTTTGAATCTCAGACCTCTCTCTGTCTCTCGAGTACCCTCGGAACCCTAGCGGCTGTGCTGGCTAGTCCCTCAATCTCATACCTCTCTCCACTCTCTCTGGTTCTGCTCCGTTGCTCCGTTTACTAGTGCATCCTGCCATTGCCATCCCGTCCAAACCCTAGCCCTTCCGTCGCAGCCCCTGCCCTATCCAGCCACTCCATCGCATCCTAAGACCTAGACGAACAACCATCCCCTCCGTCCCCAAACCCAAACGAACGTAAGTTCCTTTCTAGCCCCTTCGTCCGATTTTAGATGTAAGTAAATACTGTAAATACATGATTTTTTTGGGGTCGTGCATGTGAGTTTTATCAATAAACATTACTCTCAAAGTTTTCTTTCTATTTTGTATGATTTCTCAGTTTCAATCCATAGAATCTGTTGATTAACTTGTCATTAGAATAATTTTAATTTAATCCAGTGTTTAGAATATTAATTCAATGATGTCTAGAATCTGTTGACTTGTGTTAGTATGGTAAGATTGTACTCATTCAATGATGTCTAGAATATTAATTATATGGTAAGAATAAGTATTGCAGTGCTTAATTCACTCTCTCCCAATTGAGACTCAAATTTTTTTAAAACTTGAGGAGATCTTTTACATGTTTAAGAAGTTTGGGCAAGAATTTCATTTCTTTTGTTTGGTAACTAATAACTATACATGATTTGATTAACACTCCTAACTCAAGGACCACTTTATCTTTCTAGAAAAACAATCTTACCCGTTTATTTGAAACAAAAATGACATGGATAAAACTGTTAAAAACTGCAAAGAAAAATGAGGATATATATTTAAATCATTATAATAGCCGCCAAAGCACCATACTAATTTCTGACACAAGTCAACAACGACATATGGCTAATCTTTCTCCATCATTGAAACTTTTTTACTTATATTTTCCTTTCTTGGAATGTTGTTGGGAAATTTTAATATTATTTTATGGGTCAAGTTGGGTATATTTTTTATAGATCATTAATGTTTGTATATAAAAAGTATTTTATTTAATTTCGCATTATCCCTTAGGTTTTAATTTTTTTTAATATTACTCTGTAAATTATCTTATTTTCGGGCCATTTGATACATGTAAGATACATGAAGGTAGATTTCAGCTGTATTTTTCTTAAATTTTTTTTTTGAAGACCTTTCTTTCTGTTTTTAGATAATGCAAGTTGCAAATTACAATTAAGTTGGTAATTTGCTATATGATAAATATTAAATAGTATATACTATAATTGATTGATCCCCTTGTTTAAATTGTTTGGATGTATTTAGAATTTTTTTTTTGGCAATAAAATATTTTATTCAAATTTATTGTATATAAACAATTTTTTTAATGGTTATTTTTATTTTTATTTTTAAGTTTTTTTTTTTGATATTTTTGGCTTCAAACTAGATAAATTGTTAATAAATTTTAACTGTTGGGTAGAAAGTTAGGTAAGAAAAAAGATTGGGCCTTTGGAGGCCGATCGGACCGATTGGACCGACCGGACCTAACCACTCTGGTCTTTATGAGGTTCGGTCCGATTCAGGGTGGAAAAACATTGCACTGAATGGGTTTGGTCCGGTCCATAAAAGCCCCTGGGACCGGATCGAATTGAACTCACCCCTAGTCTGTACCATCGCCATCTGGTCTTTTGTTTCACTCTTTTTTTTTTTTTTTTTTTTGTATAAATGGGCGTTGTGACGCCCCCAAATCCCCACGCCCGAACACGGAGAAATTGAGACGTCCGGATGGTGACAACCCGGGTCACCATCCCATCGACGGGTGCCGAGTGTGTGCAAGGCGACAGATGTGTACAGAGAAACACGCAGCGGATAACGAAAGTCATAACTAAGTACCAGAATTTTTCTTAACGTAATACAAGCTGTTTAAGACGTACATAGATAAAATATTACAAAACACAAATACAGTTTTAACAAATATAAAAGATAGCATCAGCAACCCGGCGGAGCCGCATCCTCGGGCTCAGCCTCCTCCTCTTCGTCCTCTAACTCTGCATCAAAAGCTACGGAACCACGAATGGTACCGCAGGTAAGTAAAACCCAAACACTACCAGATAAAAACACATAAAACTCAAACAAGATGCATGAACCATGCCCAATGCACAAAGCCCATAAAACATCAGTTTTCCACACACGCCAAAAACCCGTTTGGCCCAAAAACACATCCTTACCGAAAAACACGCCAAAAGTCACATTTGGCCGCCAAAAGTCCATTTGGCCCAATATCTCGCCAGAAGTCCATCTGGCCCAATATCTCGCCAGAAGTCCATCTGGCCCACGCCAAAAGTCCCATTTGGCCTCATAAACCATTATCCAATTTTAACCGTATGCACTATGACCTCCCCTAGGGGTCATCCGCACACCCTGGCTCCAGTGTCACACCGTAGAGTACCACCACGCATGTGACACCTAACAAGCGATGCCCAGTTCCGCGCCCCGCGCGTGCGTAGCCAAGCATCCTCTAGCCCTCGCCAGCGAAGGGCCACGGAGTCGGTGAGTAGGGCGATGCTCGGTTCCGCGCCCGGCGCGTTCGTAGCCAAGCATCCCCTAGCCCCGCTCCCGTCATCTCTCTCGACAACTCAGGGGACATCACTCAGTTTATTCCGCTCCCGAGTGACCAGATGAGCTCCACCGAGATAATAACCCATCCCGGCTTGGGCTCGTGATACACACGCACCCGCAATACACTTACGCCAAAACACAGGCTTTTCACATAAATCCTCAAACACACGTGCATGCACCATGTAATGCCATAACCATGCATAATAAAATAATCCAACAATCATAAATCAAATAAACAGGCAACTCCGTCCTCCATCCATCCGACCCCCGAAACTCCTCGGACTCAGTCCGGAATCAACAACCAACAATAGTAAATAATTGAATGAGCAATATATATTAAAATCTGAAAATAGGGTTTGGAAAATACTTACAGCGCTATATGGCAATTTTAGAAAACAAGCGGCGTTGCAAACGGCGGAAAAACAGCAACGTCACAGTGAAAATTCACTATGGCCGTGGGTTTGAAAAACCCACTTTTGAACGGGGACAAACTAGGACACGAGATTGATAGGGAATGGTCTAGGGATGGTTTTGAAGCTATTGGAAGTGGTGGTTGGCCGTGGGTGGCGGCGGAATCGCCGGAAAATGGCTGGATTACCCAAAACAGAATGCTAGCTCGTAGGAGCTGTTCCGGTGGTCGTTGGAGGCCGGAAATGGGTGGGTTAGGACGGCAAGGAGTCGGTGATGAAGTGGTGAAGAAGTGGTGGCCGGAGGTGGAGCGACGGCGGTGGATCGGAGCCAAAACCGTGCAGCTTTGTTGGGCTTTTTCCGGCCAAATGGCCGGCCGGTTGGGGGTGAGCTTGGGTGGGGTGGTGCACCAGAGGGAGAGGAAGAGAATGGGACCGGTGGGGGGTCGATTGGTGGCCGGACGGCGGCAGTCTGGTAGAGAGAAGGGACGCCGGCGTGAGGGAGAGGGAGGAGAGAGAGAGAGAGAGAGCACGGGGGGGGGTTCAGTCGAGCGGGAAGCAGGAAAAGAAAAAGAAAAAAAAGAAAAAGAAGAGAAGGAAAAGAAAAGAAAAAGAAAAGAAAAAGAAAAGAAGAAAAAGAGAAAAAGGAAAATGATGTGAAAAGAAATGAGGTCCAAACCTCACTCCGGGAAAACGAAACAAACCACCGAAAAAGATTAAAACCACAAAACAACTAAAAGAAATAAAACACAACCTCAAATAAATTAAATTAAATTAAAAACCAATTTTTAAAATGCAAATAAATTAAAATAAATAACTGGTATATTAATTAAAATAAAAACAATTATTTCAGCGAAAATACACTTAAAAGCGGGTCATCACATCCTCCCCTCCTTAAAAACAATTTCGTCCTCGAAATTCCAAATCAACCACCAACTTAAAGCAAGCCACATAAACGCTCATAAACCGACTGAGATCAAGATTAAAATACATACCTTCATCATTCGAACAAATACGGGTACTGCTCCCTCATGTCCGCTGCTCGCTCCCAAGAGAAGTCTTGAGCTAACGGATCTCCCCAAGCCACTTTAACTAAAGGTATCGTCTTCGACCTCAACTGTTGCTCCTTCCAATCCAAAATCTGCGACGGAACAACTTCGTAAGTGAGATCCGGTTGCAACTGAATACCTGCTGGGTCGATGAAACGTGGCTCTTGCTGTCCAAAGCTCTTCTTCAGGGATGATACGTGGAAGACATCATGAACATCCCCAAAATAATCTGGCAAAGCAACTCTATAGGCGACGGACCCTACTCTCTCCAGAATCTGAAAAGGGCCGACGTACCTCGGATCTAACTTCCTCTTCTTACCAAAACGCTTAACATCTCTCATGGGAGAGACTTTAAGATAAACCCAGTCACCAACTTCAAATGACAATTCTCTCCTCCTGGTATCAGCGTAGCTTTTCTGGCGACTCTGAGCTGCCGCCATTTTGTCTCTGATGATCCTGACTTGGCTTTGCATTTCTTGAATTATTTCGGGTCCAATTACCCTACTCTCCCCAACTTCATCCCAACACAAGGGCGACCTACACTTTCTCCCATAAAGAGCTTCATAGGGAGCCATCTGAATGGTCGCATGGTAGCTGTTATTGTAGGCAAACTCAATGAGCGGCAAATGATTTTCCCAACTTCCTTGGAATTCCAGGGCACATGCTCGCAACATGTCTTCCAGGGTCTGTATGGTGCGCTCTGACTAGCCGTCTGTCTGCGGGTGATAAGCAGTACTGAACTTCAACTTAGTACCCAAAGCTGCCTGCAAACTCTTCCAGAACTGCGATGTGAACCTCGGGTCTCGATCTGACACTATACTCTTTGGTATGCCATGTAGCCGCACTATCTCCTTGACATACAAACGGGTCAACTTACCCAAAGAGTCGGTGTTATTTACAGGCAGAAAATGGGCGCTCTTCGTTAACCGGTCCACGATCACCCAAACAGAATTCTTTCCACTAGGCGTTCTCGGCAAACCCACTACGAAGTCCATCGTGATGTCATCCCATTTCCACTCAGGAATTGGGAGGGGTTGGAGCATACCTGCAGGTCTCTGATGCTCGGCCTTTACCTGACGGCACGTGTGACATTTCTCCACATATAAGGCAACGTCCTTCTTGATTCCATCCCACCAGAAATTTTTCTTCAAGTCTCGATACATCTTTGTACTGCCGGGATGAACTGAATTCGGGGCCGCATGAGCTTCCACCATGATCCGTTCTTTGAAATCTGAGTCCTTTGGGACCACTCTGTGATTTCGGAACTGAAGTATCCCATCACTATCCATGCTATAGTGCAACGGCCCTCGAGATTTTTGGACTCTTTTCCTGATGTTCAGCAGCTTTGGATCCTTTCTTTGGAGAGCTTTTAATTCTTCAAAATCAGTTACCCGAATATCAAGAACTGAAGACAAAATCTCTACTTGCTGCGAACTCTCTACAAGGAGCCTTCTCATCCCATAAAGTAACGAATCCATTTCTGACGGTTCGGCTTCATCCTCCAAATGAGACTTCCGGCTCAAAGCATCAGCAACTATATTAGCCTTCCCCGGGTGGTACTTGATCTCACACTGATAGTCACTGATTAGCTCCAGCCATCGCCTCTGCCTCATATTCAGATTTTTCTGGGAAAACAAATGCTTCAAGCTCTTATGATCAGTAAATACCTCACAAGCTTCCCCATACAAGAAATGCCGCCAGATCTTGAGTGCAAAAACAATCGCAGCCAATTCTAGATCATGCGTCGGATAATTCTTCTCATGGTCCTTAAGCTGACGAGATGCATAGGCTACAACCCGTCCTTCCTGCATAAGGACACAACCCAAACCGAACTTAGACGCATCACTGAAGACTACAAATGGCTTATGCGGTTCTGGGAGTGCTAACACTGGTGCCGTTGTCAACCTGTTCTTTAATTCCTGGAAGCTTCTCTCACATTTCTCTGACCACACAAATTTTGTATTCTTCCGAGTCAAAGCTGTGAAAGCTCCGGATAGGCGAGCAAAACCCTCTACAAATCTTCGGTAGTAACCGGCGAGCCCCAAGAAACTCCTGATCTCGCGTACTGTAGTTGGGCGTGGCCATGACAAAATGGCTTCTACCTTACTAGGATCAACTGCCACTCCGCCCCGGGAAATTACATGCCCAAGAAATTTAACTTCTTCCAACCAGAACTCACACTTGCTAAGCTTGGCGTATAGCTGGTGTTCTCTCAATCTCTCAAGTACCAGACTAAGATGATACACATGCTCTTCAACATCTCGGGAATAAATCAGTATATCATCGATAAATACTACCACAAAGGAATCCAGGTAAGGTTGAAACACCCTATTCATCAAATCCATGAATGCTGCAGGGGCATTAGCTAACCCAAACGGCATCACCTTAAATTCATAATGCCCATACCTCGACCTGAAAGCAGTTTTAGGCACATCTTGGTCTCTGATTCTCAGCTGGTAATATCCCGACCTCAGATCAATCTTAGAGAACACGGCTGCTCCTTGAAGCTGGTCAAACAAATCATCAATCCGCGGGAGAGGGTATTTATTTTTGATGGTCACCTTGTTCAATTCCCGATAGTCAATGCACATACGGAGGGTTCCATCTTTCTTCTTAACAAATAAAACTGGTGCACCCCACGGCGACGTACTAGGCTGAATAAATCCCTTCTCTACCAGTTCTTGCAATTGAGTCTTCAACTCTTTCAATTCAGCCGGTGCCATGCGATAAGGAGCTTTATGCACAGGAGCCGCTCCAGGTTCCAAGTCTATAACAAACTCCATTTCCCGAACAGGGGGTAGTCCGGGCAAGTCATCCACAAACACATCGGGGAACTCTTCCACAACTGGAATGTCTGCCAAAGACTTCTTCTCAGACGGCGTGGACACCATCTACACCAAGAATGCATCCGCTCCCCATGCAATCTCTCGTCTTGCCTGAATCGCCGATATAATTATCGGTTTCTCCTTTAATCTACTCCCCACAAATTCCAGACAATCACCATCTGGAAGCTGAAAGCTAATTATCCGACTTCTGCAATTAATACTCGCAGAATATCGGTATAGCCAATCCATCCCGAGGATGATATCAAAACCCAACAGCTTGAACACCACCAAATCAGCATCCAAGAATCTTCCCTCAAAATTTAACGGGCATCCCAAAGCGACCTTGGAACACCACACCATCTCGCCATCGGGTAGCGCCACTACCATAGCCTTCGGCAACGGTTCCGTGACCAAGTTACACACCCGAGCAAACGTGGAAGATACAAACGATCGTGAAGCACCGGAATCAAACAAAGTACAAGCATAAAACTCATACAAACGGACTCTTCCTGAACCAAACACACAACCCATGAAATCCAAAAAAAAAAAAAAAAAAAAAAAACAACGAAGAAACCAAATGCACCAAAAATTAAATCCAACTTAAAAATTAAATTAATCCATACCTGTGATTACTCCAGCATCATGGGTCACTGGTGCCTCATCATCCACCTCTCCGGGTGTGACAGCATAAACCCGGGCTTGCACTGCTTGTCTCGGGTTGGTTCTTCCACCGTGTCTACCTCCACGGCTTCCTTGAACTCTGACGGGGTAATCCCGAGCAATATGTCCCACTTGGCCGCACCGATAACACTGGGGTCCACTACTCGTCTGACACTCGCCCTCATGAGCTCTATTACAAACTCCACAAACAGGCATACGTCCTCCCATGCGAACACTTGAGGACGCTTGAGGTCGAGTTCCGGTCCGCTGAACAAACTTCTGAGGCGAACCCGAGCTGCTTCCTTCACCAGAAAAACTCCGCCTCTTTTGCCCTGGAGGGGAGCCCATACTCAGATTATTTTCCCGCTCTATAAGGGTGGCCACATCCACTAACTCCTGAAAAGTGGATATCCGATGGCTGACCACCATACGGCGTATGTCATGACACAGCCCCTCCTGGAAACGATCTGCTCGCATCTCCTCAGTGGCGACAAGGTGAGGAGCAAACCGCTCAAGTTCTATGAACCTCCGGGCGTACAGCTCCACTGTCGCGCCCCCTTGGACCAGATTTGAGAACTCTCTTGCCTTTTGCTTCCTTACCGATGCGGGAAAGAAGCGGTCATTGAACTCCTTCTTGAAACGCTGCCAGGTCACCGCAGCGAAAGATCCCAGTTCAGATTCCAATAGCACCCTTTTAGTATCCCACCAATCAGAAGCGGTACCTTGCAAGAGATAGCTGGCGTAAAGTACTTGCTGTGCCTCAGTGCACCCACACACCTCAAAAGTCTTCTCCAGATCTTTGATCCATTTTCCAGCCTGAATTGGATCCTCATTTCCAGTGAAGTGTGGGGTCCGATGCGCCAAGAAGTGCTCATAGGTGCATCCGGCTTGCACCATGCTACTGGACCCTCCTGGATACATCTAAGGCCCTCCCTAATATGGCCAGGGACCTCCTGGTTGTGGCCAATACCCTCCTTGTTGCGGACAAGGTTCTCCTGACGGTGGATAAGGTCCTCCTAATGGTGGACAAGGCCCTCCTGATGGTGGCCAAGGACCCCCTTGTGGTGGCCAAGGTCCTTGTGGTGGCCAAGGCCCTGCCTGTTGAGACCTCACACTCTGTTGCATAAACTCCGTCATCTGCCGAATTGCTTCGGCTATGGAGTCATCCCTGGAGGTATTGTCCTGTGGTTCCTGAGTATTTTTCCTTGGTCTCCCCATATTCTTGCCACAACACCACTCTTGACCCTCCTTTATGAAAACAAATAAAACCATCATAAAACCAACAAAAACAAAACAGCACTACACAGCAAGAAACAAAAGAAACCAGCATGCCAAAGCATAACTAAATAAAATAAAAACAAGCAAACAAGCCCAAACAAATAAAACAAATAAAACAACTATACTTAACATAATTTTCAAAACACAACTTTAAAAAAAACATTCTGGTACTACCTACGGGACATGTGGTTTTACCCAGAGCCAAACCGCTCTGATACCACCTGTGACGCCCCCAAATCCCCACGCCCGAACACGGAGAAATTGAGACGTCCGGATGGTGACAACCCGGGTCACCATCCCATCGACGGGTGCCGAGTGTGTGCAAGGCGACAGATGTGTACAGAGAAACACGCAGCGGATAACGAAAGTCATAACTAAGTACCAGAATTTTTCTTAACGTAATACAAGCTGTTTAAGACGTACATAGATAAAATATTACAAAACACAAATACAGTTTTAACAAATATAAAAGATAGCATCAGCTACCCGGCGGAGCCGCATCCTCGGGCTCAGCCTCCTCCTCTTCGTCCTCTAACTCTGCACCAAAAGTTACGGAACCACGAATGGTACCGCAGGTAAGTAAAACCCAAACACTACCAGATAAAAACACATAAAACTCAAACAAGATGCATGAACCATGCCCAATGCACAAAGCCCATAAAACATCAGTTTTCCACACACGCCAAAAACCCGTTTGGCCCAAAAACACATCCTTACCGAAAAACACGCCAAAAGTCCATTTGGCCCAATATCTCGCCAGAAGTCCATCTGGCCCACGCCAAAAGTCCCATTTGGCCTCATAAACCATTATCCAATTTTAACCGTATGCACCATGACCTCCCCTAGGGGTCATCCGCACACCCTGGCTCCAGTGTCACACCGTAGAGTACCACCACGCATGTGACACCTAACAAGCGATGCCCAGTTCCGCGCCCCGCGCGTGCGTAGCCAAGCATCCTCTAGCCCTCGCCAGCGAAGGGCCACGGAGTCGGTGAGTAGGGCGATGCCCGGTTCCGCGCCCGGCGCGTTCGTAGCCAAGCATCCCCTAGCCCCGCTCCCGTCATCTCTCTCGACAACTCAGGGGACATCACTCAGTTTATTCCGCTCCCGAGTGACCAGAGGAGCTCCACCGAAATAATAACCCATCCCGGCTTGGGCTCGTGATACACACGCACCCGCAATACACTTACGCCAAAATAGAGGCTTTTCACATAAATTCTCAAACACACGTGCATGCACCATGTAATGCCATAACCATGCATAATAAAATAATCCAACAATCATAAATCAAATAAACAGGCAACTCCGTCCTCCATCCATCCGACCCCCGAAACTCCTCGGACTCAGTTTGGAATCAACAACCAACAACAGTAAATAATTGAATGAGCAATATATATTAAAATCTGAAAATAGGGTTTGGAAAATACTTACAGCGCTATATGGCAATTTTAGAAAACAAGCGGCGTTGCAAACGGCGGAAAAACAGCAACGTCACAGTGAAAATTCACTGTGGCCGTGGGTTTGAAAAACCCACTTTTGAACGGGGACAAACTAGGACACGAGATTGATAGGGAATGGTCTAGGGATGGTTGTGAAGCTATTGGAAGTGGTGGTTGGCCGTGGGTGGCGGCGGAATCGCCGGAAAATGGCCGGATTACCGAAAACGGAAAGCTAGCTCGTAGGAGCTGTTCCGGTGGTCGTTGGAGGCCGGAAATGGGTGGGTTAGGACGGCAAGGAGTCGGTGATGGAGTGGTGAAGAAGTGGTGGCCGGAGGTGGAGCGACGGCGGCGGATCGGAGCCAAAACCGTGCGGCTTTGTTGGGCTTTTTCCAGCCAAATGGCCGGCCGGTTGGGGGTGAGCTTGGGTGGGGTGGTGCACCGGAGGGAGAGGAAGAGAATGGGACCGGTGGGGGGTCGATTGGTGGCCGGACGGCGGCGGTCTGGTAGAGAGAAGGGACGCCGTCGTGAGGGAGAGGGAGGAGAGAGAGAGAGAGAGCACGGGGGGGTTCGGTCGAGCGGGAAGCAGGAAAAGAAAAAGAAAAAAAAGAAAAAGAAGAAAAGGAAAAGAAAAGAAAAAGAAAAGAAAAAGAAAAGAAGAAAAAGAGACAAAGGAAAATGATGTGAAAAGAAATGAGGTCCAAACCTCACTCCGGGAAAACGAAACAAACCGCCGAAAAAGATTAAAACCACAAAATAACTAAAAGAAATAAAACAAAACCTCAAATAAATTAAATTAAATTAAAAACCAATTTTTAAAACGCAAATAAATTAAAATAAATAACTGGTATATTAATTAAAATAAAAATAATTATTTCAGCGAAAATACACTTAAAAGCGGGTCATCACAGGCGTAGATAAACAAGTATTTATAGGACGCTGTGAGTTCTAATTCAACTACACCTTGGAAGAACTAGGAAGAAGTTTATTATTTTGATTTGATTCCATAAATAATTGATTTAGTTTTCATAGTTACCATATTGAGTGATTTGATTTTTATTATGTTAAGAATATTTACTTTATTTGATTTGTATGTAATTAATTGTCTTATATATAAATAGAGACTAATATTTTATATTCAATAACAATTGAGAATAAGAAAAATATAGTCATCAAGATTTCTTTTCCTCACCTCGTTTTTTTGTGCACCATCTTTCACAAAATGACAAACAGGGGAGTCTCTCTCTTCCTAGTTCTTGCATGCATTTTTGTCAGTACAATAGCATCTGCAAAAGAGAAAGGCAATCATCATTTGCCAGTTGTTCATGTGACCAATGCTTTGCCAAAGAACTCAGAGACGATGCATCTCCAATGCGGTGGGGAGGAGATCATACTAAGCACGGGGGAAGATTACCAGTGGACTGCAGAAGAAAACAAGTTAGTTTACTGTGAAGCTTTTTGGGGAAGATCATTTGCTTCCTGGCATGTGTTTCAGCCTGAAAGAGATGTGGGTCGTGGGGCAGTCTATTGGCTAGTAAAGGAGACAGGGTTCTTTCTTAGCTGGGATAATCGTAGTTGGGTGAGAAAACAATTGTGGGAAACTGAGTGATTCCTTCATCTGGAGCTTTAATCATGATCCATGCATTCTGTTGTTCCATCTGCATGTGTTTTTACATTTGTTATCTGACTTTGAGAAACTAAATAAAGAGAAGGAATTTGGTGGTTTTACTTTTTTCATTGCGCACCTCTTTTTTTATTATGTTTTATATATATATATATATATTTTACCATGACGGCCTTAGCTTACAAGGGAAAAGTTACGCAAAGGTTGATGAGGAAGGAGTTATGCATGATGGACAATGCAAGGGGCTTTACTTTTCAACTAATAAGATATATATTAAATGTTAAAATTAATAAAAATTTTATTTGTAAGTGTGTGTAAAACACACATTTTATGGTTGACATGGCAATACTTAAATTGCAAGATTTTTTTTTTTTCAATTTTCTCTTGCAAATAAAGCTTTATCATATCAACAGCACATATCAACAGCATAGAGGATGTACAACATAAACGACTCTTTGCGGTACTGAAAATCTCTAACTTGCAAGTAGAATAACTTATTAGTCCTTATAATTTGTCATAAAGTAAAATGGCTTGTTCATATGCTTTTCAATTGAACTTTTTACTCTTGGTGGATATAAGATGATATAATTGATATTCTAGTAAAACCATTACATATGATGGCGTTACATGATTTAAGATTTATTTTTGAAAAATGAAGAGAAAAATTGTTAATAGTTTACTAACTGAAGTTTAGCGAAGAAACTAATTAGATTTTTCTGTAAAAACAAAGAGTAAAAAGTAAATCATATAGTATCATCTTGGAACACATGGAGGTCATAGTTCATGTGAGGACCGTGCCAAAGCAGGGAACAGACCACCAATCAATTGTGAACAGACCACATGAGTTTCATGTGGGTAGAGATAGTTCCCGTGAATGATTTGGTTGGGGCAGTATCCCCTGGCATATTAGTTGTAGGTGTCTTTTAGTTGGTTGGCTGTAAAGACGTTCTCCAATGCAATATTTATATCATTGTGTGAGAGTTGACTTGTTTTGGAAATAGATGAGTAAATTTGCACCATGTTGGTCGAATGGGAGAGATTCCCCGATTTCAAATGGTGGAGCTGCTCACCCCTATAGACCCATCAGGCGATGAATGTCAATATGGCAAATATCTATGTGATAGTTGTGAAAGGCTATTTTATTCGTGGGGCATGTCTTACATGCACGAGAAGTGTGAAAGGCTATTTTATTCGCGGGGCATGTTTTACATGCACGAGAAGAGCGACATTCCTCACATTACCTATAAAATTATATATATACATGTATTGAGTGTGACGATCCCAAATTCTGCTTAGGATCAGATGGACATTTGAAGCGTTTAGACATATAATACAAGGTTACCTGCCTTTGTTCATTATATATAAGGTACAATGTTTATAACATGTATCTAGCATTATGTAGTATTCGTAGCGGATAAATTTTTTTCTCGAGCAATATTTTGCACCTAACTAAAAATGTCACAAATACTTAAAACATACTTTATACATAATGACATAGTAAATAACCCAGATCACAATATGAGTCAAAAATATCTATGATCATAAGCGTGCTGGAGATTGAACTCCATAAGTACAAGGAGTAAACAAAGGTAACTACTATACTATCCATCACATTGTATTGTCGTCTAGTTGATCGTTTCCATTCAGAAGAATGATAGTCGAGACTACTACGGTGAGATTTCATTACAAATCTCAGTAAGTTAACAGAAAATCTCCACACAAGTTAATGATTTACGTATGGTAGTAAAAACATGAATGCATAGTCAAAATCATAAGAATAACATAACTTGACATATAATATGGCATAACTAGTATAAGTTGAATTGAAACGTGAACCGAACATGACATGACATAAACTTAATCTGAGACTTAACTTGACAAGAATGTGAACTTGAACATAATATAATGATTATAATATGACAGATTATACTCCTTCACCATAGTATTCAGTAGTGCATAAGCCTTGACCGTAGTACTAGGCATATCGTATCATCCTTGACTATAATATAAATTAACTATTATATTTTTTTTTAGTATAGTAAATTATACTTCTTTATCGTAGTTCCTAGCATCACATAAGCCTTGACAGCAATACCTGGCAGCGCGTATCATCCTTGACCATAGTATAAATTAACTGATTTATCCATCTATAATATGGCAAATTATACTCTTTCACCATTGTACCTGACAGCACATAAGGCTTGAATGCAATGCTAAGCAGTATGTATCATCCTTGTCCATAGTACAAATTAACAAATAACATGAACTTGTACATTAATGTGAAATACATAAATTTAGAATCTTGCTCATTAACAAAATAAACATGACCATGTGGATGCTATGTAAGTCCCCTTGAGCCATGTGTCCTTACCAATTACTGCATCACAATACAGGTATCTACACCAACAACTATGAGTACATTAACACATGTGCCACACTTGCCATGGACACACGTATTATATGTACCACAATTTCTATGGTCACACATATTGTATGTGTCACAATTGTATGTGCCTGGTGCGTTCCGGTAACCAATTACTTAAGCCTCATTTGCAACTTATTGACTGTACTTTATCAACAAATGAAATTTTACACTAATTTAGACACTCTAGAAAGAACAAATGAGTTCCTCTAGGATATTACCCATCCTAGCACTTAGAGTTGTGATAAACATAAATAACTTGACATGATTGTACCCAAAATACGCAAACTGTATTCGAGATGAAATGTGACATGAAAACAAAAGGACAAAGGCCCTATCATAGCTCAACCTGACATGAACATAAGTTAAAAGACATTGCATACTTGAGACAGGAATATTTTGTAGCATGACATAACATGTATCATAAAACATTTCATAACGTGATTTAACATGTAACGTACAACATTTTGTAGCATGGCTTAACATGTAACAATGAATATTTCATGAGATAGCATACATGTAACAACTGGCATACATAACATGACATATTGGCAATATATAACAATATGTGACATAGTGTGTTGTGTAACAGATAAGTATTTCATGATAGAATAAATCATGTGTAACAGATGAACATATAATTATGTGACAAGACATCATATATAGGTAAAACTAAACTGATAGTAAATTAAACACTAACTTATCTCAATTTTCACATTTCTATGAAAAATTCAAGTGCAAGAACAAGGAGTTATAACTAATGATTCTAAAAGTCAAAAACTTAATCACTAATAATTAGAAACATGGAAAAATACTAAATCAGAGTAAAATTATTATTTTACACTCTACATGTGGAAAAATGATCATTTTAACCCTAACTTAAGGATTTTGCTTCCTAACTCTAAAAATTACCAAAATTTACATATCTCATGTAAATTTTATACTAAACTCAAATATCATAGGGGTTGAAACATGTAAAAGCTACTCCCCTTGATTTTTATTACAATTCCTCCAACTTCAAAACTCAAGATCCAACCAATTTTTTGCAATAAAGACATTCCTATCCTAAATTTAAAACGTTCTTAAAACATCCCATAAAAATATGATATTCATCAATACCAAACATTTTAGTTAAAAGATCCAAACTTTTTAACTAAAAATGCTAACCCTTGAATCACAAAGTTTGATCTATTTCAAAGCAACTCCAAGAACTTAAAAAAATCCAAATCTTGCTTTCAACATATTCATAACATGTTCCTAAAATAGTCATGCTTTGAATCGTCAAACAAAAGTCATCAAAAATCACAAAACAACCCTTGGAGTTTTCGGTTTCATCCTTAGTCCAAAAACAGAATTTGTTTCTTAACTAATTTTGATCAACCACTTGATCCATGGCCTAAAAACATTAGATCTTAAAACCAAAACAATACATGGTTTAAAATGGTGTTTGAAAATAGATCTAAGTGTTAAACTCAAAATCATATGGTTAAAAATCAACCAAAACATGGATTTAACCAAGAACATCAATCCTTTGTGGCCTAACCAAATATCGTCTTACATAAAACTCTTTATCTTTGAAACCAACATCAAATATCTTCAAAAGAACATCGTAACATATATATAAGAGGCTTAGGATCCTCAAATAAAAATATCAAAGCCATTGAAATATGTTTAAACCACAAGATCTAAACTTTATTAAAATAGAAATTGTTTTTCCTCTTCCAGTTTATAAGTTTCTAGATCTATGAAAATCTTTCTTCAATTTCTTTAATCATACAACAAATCCTCAACCAATAATCATATATACTTGTTAACAATATGTGATAACCCGTTTTTGCGCATGTTTTCACTGAAGGGTTGTTTTTAACTTAATTAATATATCGGTTATTTATTTTAAATTAATGTATTTTAATTGGTTTTTAATTTATTTGATGTTGTGTTTAATTTATTTTAATCGTTTTACGATTTTAAGATCGTTTTCGGCGGATCTGTTTTTGGTTTCCGGAGTGAGAATTGGACCTCATTTATTTTCTTTTCTTTTTTTGTTTTTCCCTTTTTCCTTTTTTTTTTCTTCTTTTCTTTCTTTTCTTTCTTTTTCTTCTTCTTTCTTCCCCATTTCCTCTCTCTCGCGCGCTGCCCCTTCTTTTTCCCCTTATCATCGCTGCCACTTCAGCGGCCCATTGCGCCGCCATCCGGTGGCTGTGTTGTAACCACCCCCAGCATTCTCTTCCCCTCCCACCAGAGATCATCCCCACCAATTTTCAGAGCCATCGGACCAGCCGTTAGCCGCCATGAGCCCTTGGAAGTCACGGCACCTGCCTATTTTTCTCCCCTGTCGTCGGTTGCTTTTGCAGCCCAGAACCGCCGCTCGCTGATGGCATGGCCTACACCACCCACCCAGTTTTCTTCCCCTCTCAGCGGTGAACATCCCCACCAAGTTTCACCTCCATCCGAGCCACCGTTAGTCACCATGAGCTCCTCCAAGCCATACGGTTTTTCACTGATTCCGGCGCTGTCGCACCACCTCCGGCCACCATCTCTTCACAACTTCTTCCCCTACCTCTTGCTGACCTAAACCACCCATTTTCGGCCTTGATCCGTTGCCAGAGCAGCTCCCACAAGCTCAACTCCATTCAGCCCCTTTTTGGCATTCGATCGCCATTTCCACCACCACCCACGGCCAAAACTCGTTTCCTTTAACTTCATAAACATCCTTAGACCATTCCCTATCAATCCCGAGCCTTGGGTTGTCCCCGTTCAAAAATGGATAATTTATTACCCACGACCATAGTGTAAATTATACTGTTACGTTGCTTTTCTTCCGCCGTTTGCAACGCCGTGAGCTTTCAAAAAATACCATATAGCGCTGTAAGTATTTTTCAAACTCTAATTTTGGATTTAAATATATTTTGCTTATACAATAAATATTTATCTGCTGGTTGGTTGATTCTGGACTGAGTCCGAGGAGTTCGGGGGTCGGATGCTTTGAGGACGGAGTACTTGGTTATGTTTGTTTGTGATTTGGTTGGTTATTCGTGCCATGAGATGTGCGTTGCATATTGCATATTTGTGCATGTATTGGCGTGGTGATTCGTGCCATGAGACGTGATTTGGTTTTATTGGCGTAAATGGTTTTTGGGTGCGTGTGTCTCACGAGCCCAAGCCGGGATGGGTTATTATTTAGGTGGAGCTCCTCTGGTCACTCGGGAGTGGATAATACTGAGTGACATCCCCTGAGTCGTCGCAGGGCGACGACCGGATCGCACGATACGGTAACACTGTCATGTCGACTCCGTGGTCCCTAGAGTGGCCAGGACTAGAGGATGGCCTGGCCAGGTACGCGCGGGGCGCGAGTCTGAGCATCGCTCGTTTAGGTGTCACATGCGTAGTCGTTACCTGCAGTGTGGCACAGAGCCAGGGTGTGCAGATGATCCCTAGGGGAGATCATGGTGCATGCATAATTGGATGGTTTTTATGGTTTTCGGATGTGGGCCATTTTCTGGGAAAATGGCGAGGTTTGGTTTCGAGGCTTTTGATCCATTTTCTGGGAAAATGGTGGTTTGAGCCATTATCTGGGATAATGGCGAGGATGTGTTGAGACTTTTGATCCATTTTCTGGGAAAATGGTGGTAGCGGTTTTGGGCCATTATCTGAAATAATGGCGAGGAATGGTTTTAATGGTTATGTTTTTAGGCCAAATAGGTTTTTGGCGTGCATGGAAAAATTATGATTTTATGGGGCAGGTGCATTGCATTCTTTCATGCATATTGTTGAGTTTAATATGTTTTTATCTAGTGGTGCTTGGATTTTACTTACCTACGGCACCATTTTTGGTTCCGTAGATTTTGGTGCAGGGTTTGAGGATGAGGAGGAGGCTGAGCCGGAGGATGCGGCTCCGCCGGGTTTCCGAGTTAAAGTTGAAGCTTTGTTGTTTGGTTTAAAACTATATTTGTATTTTGTAATATTTTATTACGTATGTTTTAAACAGCTTTATATTAAATTAAGAAAAATTCTGGTACTTAGTTATTGACTTTGCTATCCGCTGCGTGTTTCTCGTGCACATTTGTTGCTTATGCACACACTTAGCACACGTCGATAGGGTGGTGACCCGTGATGTCATCATCCAGACGTCTCGATTTTCCCGTGTCCGTGCATGGGGAACTGGGGGCGTCACACAATACTTCATAAAATTTTTGGAACAAGATCTATCTTTTAGCTTGGTCAAAAACTCCAAAATATAACATACTCTCTAGTTTATCACCCAAAATGACCTTTATGGGGTTAAAACAACTTTTGCGATCAAATGACCTTAAAATGGAATGAATAAGATATCCATGTAAACTATAGTCATAAAGGAATAACTTTAATGAACAAAGATTTATGAGATACTACTTACAAAAGCTTCAAAACGGGTGTGCAAAAAAACACAGAAATGTTGTCCGAGAGTCTTTTGGTTTCTTTCTAAGAAAAGTGAAAAAAGAGATGGAATGAGTGTGAAATGGGCTGAACGGTTTCTTGCACAAGTGAGGAATGATGAGAGTGGGCTTGAGTGTTGGTCTTGATAACCCAAATCATTGGGCAAAATATCCTAAGATATTTCTCTCCAAGGTGCCTATAGAAGTAAAAGAGTGAGGTGGCTTCTAGCCCTTCCCTTCAAGTACGCTCTAGGGCCTACTTGGGTAGATCTAGTAAGCCATTTGTGGGTGTAATACTTAACCAAGAAGTAATGTCAAGGTTGCCAAATTTATGTGCCTTAACCAAATGGACTTCAATTTCGGATTTGAAAGTTTTTTGGATTCTATCAATTCCAAATCTAATTTTTCTTGACCCAATCAAATATCCAAGGTTTAAAAGGTTGGATAATGATATCATAACATAAATTTAAAGGATTATTAGTATGTGAAAGTGATTTAATGAAGTGATTGAATACAATACCATCAATCAATTTAATTAGGTTTTTGAGTTCAACTTTAGGGTGAAAAATATTTAGGGTTTCGGTTTCAACTATGCGTTTGGGCTTTCAATTGGATTCCAATCAGTTAGAATTTTATTAGGGTAGAAACCCTCTTTGGCTTAGCACAATCTAGTTAGTCGAATTTAATAGGGTTTTACTTTGGTGTCATGATCTCACACCTCGATTCCTTCAAAATCCATCAAATGGTTGCTCATGGTGCCAAGTGTCTAATACTAGTCACCAAGTGTGGCTAAGGTCTTGCTAGGTATTCAAATAAAATTTCTCTAACCTAATTTGAAAATTTTACGTTGTGATTTTGAAAACACCATTTGGTACACTTATCGAGGTTATCATTCACTCTGAAAAGGTGAACAATAAACTTTACATTGTAAAATCTTAAATATTCGTTCACCATATCACTATCAAACGAATGGCTGAGTTGAACTTGCTAATAGGGAAATTAGGACCATTTTGAAAAAAACTATGAGTCCTAACCGAAAGGATTGGTCTTTGAAATTAACCGATGCATTATGGGTATATATGACTGCATATAAAATTGTTTTGGGTATGTCTCCTTATCGGTTAATCTATGATAAGGCTTGTTACCTCCCCAATGAGCTTGAACATAGTGCATTTTGGGCCATCAAAATGTTTAATCTTGATCTTGGTCAAGCTGGATCTTTGAGGAAATTACATTTTTCTAAATTAGAGGAACTTAGGAAGGATGGTTATGATTATTCTAAGCTATCCAAGGAATGCATGAAGTCTTTTCATGATAAGCATATTTAAAGAAAATCATTTGAACCTAATTAGCAAGTTTTACTCTACAACTCTCGACTTCATTTGTTCCTTGGCAAGTTAAGATCCCGATGGAGTGGCCCTTATTTGCTTAAAATAGTTTCCCTCATGGTGCTATTGAGATTGTCAATCCTCAAAATGGAAATGCTTTTAAGGTTAATGGTCAATGGCTCAAACCTTTTATTTCTAACTTTGTACATGAAGAATCTACTCTACATTTGCTTGATCCTAATTAATGTTTCTTGATCTGTCCATTTCTTTTCATTGTTTTCTTTTGCTCTTCAGTTTTTATTTTTTATTTTTGCTGCATTCCTTTCAAATCTGTCCAGGTACTTCCTTTCCCTCTTGCCTTCAATTTTTCCTTTCCTATTTGGTTCTTCTTATAGCTATTTTGCTCCTTACTGCCCTCCTTGTGAAAATTCTTTCATTTCTCTTGCATCATTGAGGATGCTATAATCTAGTTGGGGGGTGGAAGAGAATTTATTTTTTCTATTTGCATGCCTTAGACATATGTTGGTCCACCTAGGGGTAGTACTAGTAATGAGTTCAAAGTAGATTAAATTTCCTATTCTTGAATTTTGAATGTTGGAAAGTGAACTGAAAAATGATTTGTTGAAATCATGGAACATGTAGAATATAGTGCAAATTTGAGTATATGTCAAAAGCGAGAGTTATCCATTTTATTTGTTTGTTAAACCAAAGGAAAATGTTAAAAGTTTTGCTAAAACACACACAACATATGCCTGGGGGCCGGAATGCCTACAAAGACTACATTGGGTCACTATTTGTTGATTTACACTTCGGTTGTTTGAGACTCTAATGAACCATATCCTAATGGCTTAGGAAAAAATCTAAAGTGAATTAAATGAGGAAAGGGACAAGCCAGGGATCAAAAAAAAAATATCCTTTATGTAGACTAGTGGCAAGGGCCGACTAGTGAAAGTGTGGGTAGGCACACATTCATAGGTTTGATTCTCCCACTAGAAAATCTAAAAAACTAAAATCATATATGATTTACATTTGTGTATTGGAAAATGTTACCTATTACTGGGTCCTTACTAAATAAGAAAGTAGGTTCATTTTAAAGTGTAATATCGTAAAAGCCGCCACTACAATGGTTTTGAACTAGAGTAATACCATGTAGTTTTCTCAGATTAGCTGCTGTGATTGAAACAGTTAATGCGTCTTGGTAGTCGATCTTAGAATTCTAATCTTATTCCCATGCACTTGAAGGAAAGCAAACTTTGTTACATTTAGTTCCCTTGGTTGATTAAGTAAATGGTGTATAAATCTCCCAGTTGATACAAAAATTCAGATGAATCTATCTCCTATGTTTTTAAACTCAACAAGTCTATTTCATGACATATAATTCTCGAAATTTCTGAAATTGTAGTTGGTAATCTCACCTTTGCACGAATTCATTCACTTTATTTGCTAGAGTCTAGCAAAAAGCTAGTTGGGGAGTGTGGTGAAATGCTAAAACAACATGATTAAGTTACTTAAGTAGATAAATTGTTTAACCAAACATGATTTAAGTACTTAATTAATACTTGAATCAATCGATAAATTCTGATTTTTGTACTTAAAAAGATTTATAATGCAGTGGTTTTGCATCAAAATAAATACTCCAATTTTAATTTACTCCTCTCATATCTTATTTATAAGTTGCAAGGTACTAAAAAAAAAAGAACACATGAGCTGCCAAGTAGGTAATCTTGGAAAGCTGGGTGGAGATTGATTTTAATTGATGGCAGAACAAGGCATCTAAAAGGAAAATGAAAAGAAAATAAAAGGGACTGCAGCAGCAAGGGCACGTTTTATATGCTACAGACGGGAAAGTGATAAGAAAAAAATAAATGAAATAAAAATTATTAAACTAGTAGCATATTGTTTTACTATATATGGAGTAAATAAATAACTAGAAAACATGTTGCACATTATAAACTTACTAAGATATATACATAACTAAACAAACTTTATAAAATAAAATAAAATTTGAAAACACGTTGCACGTTAAGTACTGAAAAATAAGTAATTAAGACATGTTATTAGTGTTTTAAACAATAAGATCAAAGCATACCAATATTATTTTTGATAAATAAATAACAAATAATAGGAAATAGATTGAATACTAGAATAATTGAAAGCATACCAATTAAATGATAGGGAATAGGGATATATTTTTTATTACACACAAAAACATGTGGATATTAGTAACAGTTTAGACATGCTAACTAATAATAACTAATGTATGCTTGTTTTTGTAAAAAATAAGAATAAACCAATTTATACTAAGTTAAAATTGAAGAATAACTTATATTACATAACAAGTAGTTAGAGATTAAAACAAGCATAATATAGGAAAAAAATATGATAAGAATAAACATATAATATATAATATATAACAAATAAGACTAAAACATATATATATATATATAGAATTTTTCAAAATAAATAACAAATAATTAATCAATAAAAAATAACTAACAAATAACAAAAAATTAATAAGTAACTAATAAATAACTAACAAATAACAAAAAAAACTAATAAATAACAAATAACTAGTAAAATAATAGTTTGATTTATACTAATAAATTTAATTCATAAGTAATTGAAACAACATATTAATATACACTTGTAGTGTTATTTGTTGGATATTGTGTGAAATTTCATGAATAACCTTAGACCCGTTTGGAAATTCGTGTATACTCAAGTCTCCACTAATTTTTGAATTGTCTAATGTGGACAGTTTAAAGTTATATTATATGTATTGTACATTTTTATTACTCCTACTTCAGACGTTTACGATAGAAGTTTGGGTGTCTTCCTTATTTGTTATTTGGGTATACTGTTGGCAGGGTGATAATCCCTATGGACAGGTTGTGACGCCCCCAAAATCCCCACGCTCGAACACGGGGAAATTGAGACGTCCGGATGGTGACACCCCGGGTCACCATCCCATCGACGGGTGCCGAGTGTGTGCAAGGCAGCAATTGTGTACAGAGAGACACGCAGCGGATAAGAAAGTCATAACTAAGTACCAGAATTTTTTCTTAACGTAATACAAGCTGTTTAAAACGTACATAAATAAAATATTACAAAACACAAATACAGTTTTAAACAAATAAAAAGATAACATCAGCAACCCGGCGGAGCCGCATCCTCGGGCTCAGCCTCTTCCTCCTCATCCTCAACTCCTGCACCAAAAGCTACGGAACCACAAATAGTTCCGCAGGTAAGTAAAACCCCAAACACTACCAGATAAAAACACATATAACTCAAACAAGATGCATGAAACATGCCCAATACACAAAGCCCAAAATCACCAGTTTTCCCACACACGCCAAAAACCCATTTGACCGCCAAAAGTCCATTTGGCCCAATATCTCGCCAGAAGTCCATCTGGCCCACGCCAAAAGTCACATTTGGCCTCATAAACCATTATCCAATTTTAACCGTATGCACCATGACCTCCCCTAGGAGTCATCCGCACACCCTGGCTCCAGTGTCACACCGCAGAGTACCACCACGCATGTGACACCTAACAAGCGATGCCCAGTTCCGCGCCCCGCGCGTGCGTAGCCAAGCATCCTCTAGCCCTCGCCAGCGAAGGGCCACGGAGTCGGTGAGTAGGGCGATGCCCGGTTCCATGCCCGGCACGTTCGTAGCCAAGCATCCCCTAGTCCCGCTCCCGTCATCTCTCTCGATAACTCAGGGGACATCACTCAGTTTATTCCGCTCCCGAGTGACCAGAGGAGCTCCACCGAGATAATAACCCATCCCGGCTTGGGCTCGTGATACACACGCACCCGTAAAACCAGTCACGCCAATACACAGGCTTTTCACACAATCCCACAAACACACGTGCATGCACCATGAAATGCCAAGTCAATGCATATTAAAATAATCCAACAATATAAATCAATAAAACAAGTAACTCCGTCCTCCATCCATCCAACCCCCGAAACTCCTCGGACTCAGTCCGGAATCAACAACCAACAACAGATATTTATGGAATGAGCAATATATATTTAAATCTGAAAGTAGGGTTTGGAAAATACTTACAGCGCTATACGGCAATTTTAGAAAACACGAGGCGTTGCAAACGGCGGAAAAACAGCAACGTCACAGTGAAATTTCACTGTGGCCGTGGGTCCGAAAAACCCACTTTTGAACGGGGACAAACTAGGACACGGGATTGATAGGGAATGGTCTAGAGGTGGTTGTGAAGCTATTGGAAGTGACGAACGGCCGTGGGTGGCGGCGGAATGGCCGGAAATGGCCGAAAATGGCAAATCGGAAAACAAGCTCGTGGGAGCTGCTCCGGTGGTCGATGGAGGCCGGAAATGGGTGGGTTAGGACGGCAAGGAGTCGGTGATGAAGTGGTGAAGAAATGGTGGCCGGAGGTGGAGAGACGGCGGCGGATCGGAGTAAAATCCGTGGGGAAAGAAATGGCTCTTCCGGCCAAACGGCCGGCCGGATGGGGGAGATATTTGGTGGGAAGGTGCGCCGGAGGGAGGGGGTTCGAACGAGACCGGCGGCGAGCCAAACGGTGGCCGGACGGCGGCGGTCTGGGCAGAAAACAGTTCCGGCGACAGGGGCAAAAACAGAGCAGGTGCAGCCACTTCCGGCGGCTCTCGAAAGCAAACTGCTGGTCCGATGGCTCTGAAAATTGGTGGGGATGATCTATGGTGGAAGGGGAAGAGAATGGTGGTGACGGTGCATCAAACGGTGGCCGAACGGCGGAGAACCGGCCGGTCAAAGGGGCAGCGACGGGATGGAGAGAAAAAGGGGCTGCTGCGTACGCGGGAGAGGAGGAAGAAGAAAGAAGAAGAAAAAAAAAAAAGAAAAAGAAAGAAAAAGAAGGAAAAGGAAAAAGAAAAAGGAAAAAGAGAAAAGAAAAAGAAAAGATGAGGGAAAAGAAATGAGGTCCAGTCCTCACTCCGGAAACCAAAACTGATCCGCCGAAAACGATTTTAAAAACCGTAAAACGACTAAATAAAATAAACACATCAAATAAATTAAAAACCAATTTAAAACACATTAATTCAAAATAAATAAACTAATATATTAATTAAATTAAAAACAACCCTTCAGTGAAAATACACGTAAAAGCGGGTCATCACACAGGTGCTGCCGAAACTTCTATTGACGTGGAAAGTGGAAGAGTGACGAAATTTGTGCATTATGGATGATATAATCTCGAATGGGATAGGATCAACTACCTTTATCAAAAAAACTGTGGGAATTGGAGCATGACATGCATGGGAAATTTATTTGCTGTATACTAATCGATATGTTTATTTAGAAATGGACAAAAGTTGGATGCTTCTTGGTGATAGACTTGGAAAGGATTACATACCCTATACATGTGGAGTAAGAACTTTCATTGATTTCGCTAAGGCATCTGCTAATAGTCGTGGTTACATTATGTGTCCACGTTGAGGGTGCAAAAATCTGTGTGCTATAGGATTGGATAAAATAGAAAGTCATATACTTGTGAATGGTATGGATCTAAGGTATACCCGATGGGTACTGAATGGTGAGCCTTATGAACAGTCACTAGTATTTTATTCGGTCGTACAAACTATATGTAGCACATGGATGAAGATACTAAGCGAGATGATCCTAATGAGCAAGATGAGATTTAGCAGATGTTGGGTGACATTAGAGCTCAGATATTTATGGATTAAGGTGACGAGGATGTTTCAAGTGGCCGAGGGACTGAATCGCAGAATTTCTCTACAATGTGGGCAGATGCAAAGTGCATCTTTATACTGGCTATACAAGACACTACAAAATGTCATTCATTGTGAGACTACTTCACATCAAGGGACTGTGTAGATGTCGAAGAAAGCAATACGTATGGTATTGGACTTATTTAACAAACTGTTTCCCAAAGGTTCTGCATTGCCTAAGAATTATGATGCAAAACAGTTGAGAAATAGATTAGGGTTTGATTACAAGTGCATACATGAATGCAAGAATGATTGTGTTATGTTCTCGGAGGAGAATGAGGAGAAAAAAACTTGTCCCATATGCAGAGAGTCAAGGTGGAAAGGTAAAAAAAATGTTCCAATGACGATATTGCATTATTTTCCCTTGACACCTCAATTGAAAAGGCTTATATATGTGTAAAAAAATAGCTCAAGATATGAAGTGGCACGAGGAGAAAAGAGTTAAGAATGATGCATATATAAGGCACCCAGCTAAGTCACTTGCATGGCAATCTTTTCATGATCAATGCCCAGAGTTTGGCAACAAAGCTTGTAATGTGTGTTTGGGACTCACAACAAATGGATTCAATCCCTTTGGCAATATGAATATAAGTTATAGCATCTGCCCATAGTGTTGATTTTGAATAATCTTCCACCATGGACGTGCATGAAGGCACCAAACTTTTTGTTAACTTTACTTATCCCTAACCCAAGATCGCCTAGGAATGATATTGATTTATTCATGCAGCCGTTGATTGTAGAGTTGAAAGATTGATGGGAAATAGTCTAAAAACTTATAATGCATCTACGTCGACATCTTTTCAGATGCATATTGTAGTAATGTGGACGATAAATGACTTTCTCACATATGAGAATTTTTCCGATTGGAGTATCAAAGGGAAGTTAGTGTGTCTGACGTGTAATAAAGAAACTACTAGTGAATGGTTAAAATATTCCCAGAAGATATGTTTCATGGGCCATAGACAGTATCTAGCAGCAAATCATGCATGGAGAGAAGAAGGTGCTAAGTTTGATGAGAGTAGAGCATTGAATTGCACCAAAGGAATTGTCTATGAACGAGATAGTGGAACAACTAGTACATCTTTTAGCAAATAATTTTTGCAAAAGTCGGGGAAAGAACAAGAGAAAACAAGGTGCAGCAGAGTTAAATTGGACAAAGCATAATATTTTTTTGACTTGCCCTATTGGTCGTCATGCATGTTGCGACATAGTTTGGATGTAATGCACATAAAAGAAAATATTTGTGATAATATACTGGGGACATTGATGAGCATTAACAAGAAGATTAAGGACATGATTAAGATGAGAAAAAATCTTGAGAGAATGGAATTAAACATAATCTTCATTTGCGGGTGGAAGGCAACAAGGTGGTCATGCCTCATGCATGTTTTATGATAACATGGGATGAGAGAATGGATTTTTGCAAATGGTTGCAAAGTGTGAAGCTGCTAGATGTTTATTCTTCAAATATCAGTAAATGTGTAAGCCCTGATGACTGGAAAATTAGTAGACTAAAAAGTCATGATTGTCACATATTTTTGTAGAAGTTATTATCGGTGGGAATTTGTGGGCAGCTAACATCTAATGTATGTGTTGTCATATTCGAACTCTGTATATTTTTCAAGGATTTGTGCACTCAGGTAGTAAATTGAGATATGTTGTGGAAGATAGAAGATGATATTGCTACTATACTATGTAAATTCAAGCAGATATTTCCACTATCATATTTTGATGTAATGGTCTATTTACCAATACATTTACCACGGGAGGCATTTTTAGGTGAACAGGAGCAGTTCCATCGGATGTTTCCAGTCGAAAGATATTTGGGTAGTCTGAAGTGCACTATTGGGAATAAAGCCTGTGCTGAGGGTTCAATAGCAAAGATCTACATACATGATGAACAGTGGTGGATCTATGTATAGCTTGAGAGTGGCCATGCCCCCCTCCCCCCGCCCCCCCCAAAAAAAAAAAAATTTATAACTTTCAAAAATTTTGTAAAATTTCAATATACATAGAAATGTCTTTATCTAATTTTTTTTATAATCCTTAGATTTTGTATAGTTTTTATATATTATCTATTTTCAAGGATCTGACCACACTAAAATTAAATTAAAACTAAGATTAGGTAAAAATAATAAAATATTACTATTGACCCCAAAGTTTTTTATTATACAATTTAAAGTTTTTTAATATAGAATCTAAAGTGAAAATACCATAAAAACCATTTATATGAAAGATAGTGGAGATGTTTATTCTGTAAACTTCATTGAGCAATGAAAGTTTATTTAAGGTCTCAATTGTAGTATTCTATGCTTAATGTGATACTAAAATAGATAGATTTTATATGAAATTTAATAAACTAACTTAGATATTAGAATGAAAGATAGCATTCTAAAAGACCACTTACTAGTTTGTACAAAGAAAACAATTTCTACATATTTTATATTTACAAAAATAATAGTGAATGAATATTATTCTATAAAATATGTTTGTAAAAAAATTTGAAACAGACATTAAGTTGTGTTTTCTAAATTTTATTTTTACATTATTTGACAAATTATCAAGATTTAATTTTATATTTGCTTTACAGTTTTGTAATAATTTTTTTATTGTACATAAGCATCTCGTACGATAGAAAAGTTGGCCCTTTAAAAAACAATTGCCAGTTCTACCACTAACGATGAATGGTTGGCATTTTGCTCTCTATATCTTCGTGGTGTTGAGACAAGATTTAATCATGATGAGTGAAATGCTGATTTCGCTGCTCCACCTCCTCATGAGCTATCAGTGTTTTTCCAGAATGTACAAGATTTTGCAGTCAGAAGATTCTTTGGAAAGCAAGTCAAAGGTTGATAGATATCTAGCTGAAAAATATGAGGATCAAGGTGATAGTTTTGACCTACTAAATTGGTGGAAGGTGAATTCAGTTATATATCGAGTACTTTCAAAGGTTGCACGCGACGTACTTGTAATATCGGTATCTGCTGTGGCCTCTGAATCTACATTCAGCAATGCGGGTCATGTACTTGACCCTTTCCGAAGTAGTTTAAATCCGATAATGGTTGAGGCTCTCATATGTGCACAAAATTGGCTCCATTCTTCCTCTACTCCAATAAGCCTTAGGATTTTAATGGATGAAGTGAAAGAATTTGAGAAGCAAATAGATATGGGTATGTAATCAATTTACTTTTGATTTATTTTGTGATATATTTTGTTTTATCTTCTATATTATTTTAACTTTATTTAATTTGTTTTGTTTTAAATTTTTATGGATCAAAGGAGAACTTGTTGGTAAATTTGTTGATTCTACAGAAGGATCAAATTCAATGGCTACCGGCTCTTAACCCAATGTTGATGCAAGACCAAGAAGGTGAGACAGTAAGAAATTAGAATGATTGTGATGTGCTCACTAAACTCTATTTTTTTTTCCAGTTTTATTTCTTTCTGTTGGCTTTTTTCTGTTTGCAAATATTTTCTTTGTATTGTTGTGTTTTAATTTTTAAGTGCATGGGAATATATAAATCCATTTATCAATATAAATGTAAATGTTAGGACTTAGGAGCTTTAAACAAGTACGACAATAATTAGAATGGGATTGTGATTTTTAAACAGAATTAGTAACTATTGAAATCTGTTTTTGTGGTTTTTTTTTCCAGTTTTTTTCTCTCTTGCGGCTTTTTTCTATTTGTAAATATTTTCTTTGTATTGTTGTGTTTTTATTTTTAAGTGCATAGGAATATATAAATCCATTTATCAATATAAATGTAAATGTTAGGACTTAGGAGCTTTAAACAAGTACCACAATAATTAGAATGGGATTGTGATCTTTAAACAGAATTAGTAACCATTGAAATCTGTTTTTATGTTTTTTTTTTTTCAGTTTTTTTTTTCCTTTCTCTTGGCTTTTTTCTATTTGTAAATATTTTCTTCTCTTTGTTGGGTTTTTATTTTTAAGTGCATGGGAATATATAAATCCAATATCAATGTAAATGTAAATGTTAGGACTTAGGAACTCTAAACAAGTACAACAATAATCAGAATGAGATTGTGATCTTTAAACAGAATTAGTAACCATTGAAATCTGTTTTTATGTTTTTTTTTTTCAGTTTTATTTCTTTCTCTTGGCTTTTTAATGTTTGTAAATATTGTCTAGATATATTAATTAATTATGTATATATAGTAGCTAGCTAGGTACCATGCAAAAACCTAGCTAGCTAGCAGATCATACTTGATGATCACGTTTACGGGTTGGGTTGGTTAATTATTTAAATACTGTCTATACAAAGAAATTTAGAAAGTAGGTGATAGATATCGCAAATGTAGTATATATGCATGTACTATGTATCATTCTAGTTACTTATGTTCCATCCAAATTAGTATTAAAAAATTATTAATTATGAACATGAAGCTGTGCTTAAATGAATTAGTTGGCCTAGGGCAATACGTTTAAATGAAAATCTAGCAACTTTATCTTTTTTGAACTCCACCGCATAGTCCACACTTTATGTGTTTGGTGATGAGAACTTTTGCTAATATTAATTCTTTTGTTTTCACTTTACATGATATTGTGAAAATACTAAAATGTGAAAAGTATGTTAAGCCAAAAAGATGTAGGAGCTACCACGGCCTAATTGAGTAATTTGTATTTTGTGGTAATGTAATTATCTTAATGCTTTATGCTACTATTGGTCATTTTTTTTAAAAGTAATTTATGTTACTGTTAGTCTGTTATAGTGCATCAGTGCATCATATATGTAAATTATTAAATATGACTTTTAGTCTTTGATAGTTCTTTTATTTAAAACCTTTTAATTTTCAATTTTTAAATATGTTTGGGAATGGATTTTTTTTTTCTTTCTTTTAGAAGGCATATTTGAATCATCTGATATATGTAAGATACATGAAGGTAGATTTCAACTGTATTTTTCTCAAATTTTTTTTTTTTTTGAAGACCTTTCTTTTTGTTTTTAGATAATGCAAGTTGCAAATTACAATTAAGTTGGTAGTTTGCTATATGATAAATATTAAATAGTATATACTATAATTGATTGATCCCCTTGTTTAAATTGTTTGGATGTATTTAGAATTTTTTTTTTGGCAATAAAATATTTTATTCAAATTTATTGTATATAAACAATTTTTTTAATGGTTATTTTTATTTTTATTTATAATTTTTTTTTGGATATTTTTGGCTTCAAACTAGATAAATTGTTAATAAATTTTAACTGTTGGGCAGAAAGTTAGGTAAGAAAACAGATTGGGCCTTTGGAGGCCGATCAGACCGATTGAACCGACCGGACCTAACCGCTCCGGTCTTTATGAGGTTCGGTCCGATCTAGGGTGGAAAAACCTTGCACTGACCGGACCGAACTCACCCCTAGTCTGTACCATCGCGATCTGGTCTTTTGTTACACTTTTTTTTTTTTTTTTTTGTATAAATGGGCGTAGATAAACAAGTATTTATGGAGACGCTGTGAGTTCTAATTCAACTACGCCTTGGAAGAACTAGGAAGAAGTTTATTATTTTGATTTGATTCCATAAATAATTGATTTAGTTTTCATAGTTACCATATTGAGGGATTTGATTTTTAGTATGATAAAAATATTTACTTTATTTGATTTGTATGTAATTAATTGTCTTATATATAAATAGAGACTAATATTTTATATTCAATAACAATTGAGAATAAGAAAAATATAGTCATCAAAATTTCTTTTCCTCACCTCGTTTTTTGTGCACCATCTTTCACAAAATGACAAACAGGGGAGTCTCTCTCTTCCTAGTTCTTGCATGCATTTTTGTCAGTACAATAGCATCTGCAAAAGAGAAAGGCAATCATCATTTGCCAGTTGTTCATGTGACCAATGCTTTGCCAAAGAACTCAGAGCCGATGCGTCTCCAATGCAGTGGGGAGGAGATCATACTAAACGCGGGGGAAGATTACCAGTGGACTTTAGAAGAAAACAAGTTAGTTTACTGTGAAGCTTTTTGGGGAAGATCATTTGCTTCCTGGCATGCGTTTCAGCCTGGAAGAGATGTGGGTCGTGGGGCAATCTATTGGCTGGTAAAGGATACAGGGTTCTTTCTTAGCTGGGATAATCGTAGTTGGGTGAGAAAACAATTGTGGGAAACTGAGTGATTCCTTCATCTGGAGCTTTAATCATGATCCACGCATTCTGTTGTTCCATCTGCATGTGTTTTTACATTTGTTATCTGACTTTGAGAAACTAAATAAAGAGAAGGAATTTGGTCGTTTTACTTTTTTTATTGCTCACCTCTTTTTTTATTATGTTTTATATATATATATATATTTTATCATGAGATACACACAATTTAGATTGAGAAATGGTCTCAACTCATCTATTTTCATCAATATAAATTTCTTAAATTTTCACATAAAATATAATTAAAAAATTAATTTTTTTTAAATTTTAACACAATAAATATATATTAAAAAATAATATTTTATCAATATTTTTTTTAATTTTTAATTTTAATTTTATCTTCTTTCATCTCAACTTATTCCAACTCTAAAGGCTGGGGGCGTGTCCCCTGTCTACCAACGCTCCATGCCTCATCTACTTGAACGGGTTGGACTGACACATCCCAAACAGCATTATTTATAGACATGTTCTCGTCCTCTTGAGTCTTTTACAAGTCGTCAAACCCACCTTATGTTTCTCCCCATTTTAAGAGTTTAGAAATGTGGTAATTTGATTCAACGTTTTCGGCCTTCATCTGATGTGCATGCATTAAAGCGGACGAGAACATGACATGACGGCCTTAGCTTACAAGGGAAAAGTTACGCAAAGGTTGATGAGGAAGGAGTTATGGATGATGCACAATGCAAGGGGCTTTACTTTCCAACTAATAAGATATATATTAAATGTTAAAATTAATAAAAATTTTATTTATAAGTGTGTGTAAAACACACATTTTATGGTTGACATGGCGATACTTAAATTGCAAGATTTTTTTTTTTTTTTCTCTTGCAAATAAAGTTTTATCATATCAACAGCACATATCAACAGCATAGAGGATGTACAACATAAACGACTCTTTGCGGTACTGAAAATCTCTAACTTGCAAGTAGAATAACTTATTAGTCCTTATAATTTGTCATAAAGTAAAATGGCTTGTTCATATGCTTTTCAATTGAACCTTTTACTCTTGGTGGATATAAGATGATATAATTGATATTCTAGTAAAACCATTACATATGATGGCGTTACATGATTTAAGATTTATTTTTGAAAAATGAAGAGAAAAATTGTTAATAGTTTACTAACTGAAGTTTAACGAAGAAACTAATTAGATTTTTCTATAAAAACAAAGAGTAAAAAGTAAATCATATAGTATCGTCTGTTCAAGTCATCTTGGAACACATAGAGGTCATAGTTCATGTGAGGACCATGCCAATGTAGGGAACAGACCACCAATCAATTGTGAGCAGAAGGAAAATATGAGAAGAGCTTGAGGTGAGTTAGAAAAGCGGCCCGAACGAAGGTGAGAAACAAGTTAGAGGCAAGCAACAGTCAACGACAATATCCTTGCTGACGTACGAGCTTTTTGGGACTACACATAAATGCTTATAAGATGGTACTGTCATACGCAGAAGCCCACACTCCAATCAAGAGTCACATATCGAGTGGGCCTGCTAAAAAATTACAACTTGATATATCATATAATCTGAACTCAGAGGTATGGTCTAACACCACGTGAGAGACCCTCACTTTAAGAGAGACTAAGGAATGGATCTAAGGCAAGTCGTAAGGACATGCGAGCCATACCCTACCAATCTTCTCTATCATCCTATAGTGGGATGATCAAGACTAAAGGACTCCTATTCACACACGTCTAGAGTCAGAAGGATGTCATAAAGGCATTTGACAAATCCGTACTAAAAAGGCTTAAGGTAAAAGTCAAAATGTTACTTTTGAGATCGTGAATGCCTGAGAGACCTTAGATTTAGATTATTTGTTGAAAGCAAGTGCCTTCAAAAGAAACAAAGAAAGGAACAACACATCACTACCATGATTTTAAGGCAGTGAGGTAGGTTAGCTTCTAAGAAAGTGTGAGGAATAGAGGTAAATGTTGTGTGAGGATGTTATGAGATTTTGGCATATGCATACTCTGTAATCTCTCCATTTTTGCATTACATTTAAGAATTTTTTATCTCGTGTTTTTTGATATTTGAATACATTTGTTGTCAATGCCATCTCTGTGTAGGTAATCATATCATGTGTAAATCATTATGGATGGGACAGAGGATTCTCCAGACCATTCTTGCGGGGTGTCAACATGAGTTTCATGTGGGTAGAGATAGGTCCCGTGAATGATTTGGTTGGGGCGGTATCCCCTGGCATATCAGTTGTAGGTGTCTTTTAGTTGGTTGGCTGTAAAGACGTTCTCCAATGCAATATTTATATCTTTGTGTGAGAGTTGACTTGTTTTGGGGATAGATGAGTTAATTTGAACCATGTTGGTCGAATGGGAGAGATTCCCCGATTTCGAATGGTGGAGCTGCTCACCCCTATTGACCCATCAGGCGATGAATGTCTATATGGCAAATATCTATGTGATAGTTGTGAAAGGCTATTTTATTCGTGGGGCATGTTTTACATGCACGAGAAGAGCGACATTCCTCACATTACCTATAAAATTATATATATATACATGTATTGAGTGTGACGGTCCCAAATTCTGCTTAGGATCAGATGGACATTTGAAGCGTCTAGACATTTAATATAAGGTTACCTGCCTTCGTTCATGATATATAAGGTACAATATTCATAACATGTATCTAGCATTATGTAGTATTCGTCGCGGATAACTTTTTTTCTTGAGCAATACTTTGCACCTAACTAAAAGTGTCACAAATACTTAAAACATACTTTATACATAATAACGTAGTAAATAACCCAGATCACAATATGAGTCAAAAATATCTATGATCATAAGCGTGCTGGAGATTGAACTCCATAAGTACAAGTAGTAAACAAAGGTAACTACTATACTATCCATCACATTGTATTGTCGTCTAGTTGATCGTTTCCATTCAGAAGAATGATAGTCGAGACTACTACGGTGAGATTTCATTACAAATCTCAGTAAGTTAATAGAAAATCTCCACACAGGTTAATGATTTATGCATGACAGTAAAAACATGAATGCATAATCAAAGTCATAAGTAAGAATAACATAACTTGACATATAATATGGCATAACTAGTATAAGTTGAATTGAAACGTGAACCGAACAAGACATGACATCACATAAACTTAATCTGAGACTTAACTTGACATGAATGTGAACTTGAACATAATATGAACATGAACTTGAACATAACATAGATATGAATTTGAACATAACATGAATGCGAACTTAACCATAACATGAACATGAACATGAACTTGAACATAATATAATGATTATAATATGACAGATTATACTCCTTCACCATAGTATTCAGTAGTGCATAAGCCTTGACCGCGTCATATCGTATCATCCTTGACTATAATATAAATTAACTATTATATTTTTTTGTAGTATAGTAAATTATACTTCTTTATCGTAGTTCCTAGCATCACATAAGCCTGGACAGCAATACCTGGCAGCGCTTATCATCCTTGACTATAGTATAAATTAACTAATTTATCCATCGATAATATGACAAATTATACTCTTTCACCATAGTACCTGACAGCACATAAGGCTTGAATGCAATGCTAAGTAGTATGTATCATCCTTGTCCATAGTACAAATTAACAAATAACATGAACTTGTACATGAATGTGAAATACATAAATTTAGAATCTTGCTCATTAACAGAATAAACATGACCATGTGGATGCTACGTAAGTCCCCTTCAGCCATGTGTCCTTACCAATTACCGCATCACAATACAGGTATCTGCACCAACAACTATGAGTACATTAACACATGTGCCACACTTGCCATGGACACACGTATTATACGTACCACAATTTCTATGGTTACACATATTGTATGTGTCACAATTGTTGTGGACATATGTATTTTGAAATATGGCTCCATCGGCATTAGTGCCTGGTGCGTTCCGGTAACCAATTACTTAAGCCTCATTTGCAACCTATTGACTGTACTTTATCAACAAATGAAATTTTACACTAATTTAGACACTCCAAAAAGAACAAATGAGTTCCTCTAGGATATTACCCATCCTAGCACTTAGAGTTGTGATAAACATAAATAACTTGAGATGACTGTACCCAAAATACACAAACTATATTCGAGATGAAATGTGACATGAAAACAAAAGGACAAAGGCCCTATCATAGCTCAACCTGATATGAACATAAGTTAAAAGACATTGCATACTTGAGACAAAAACATTTTGTAGCATGACATAACATGTATCATAAAACATTTCATAACGTGATTTAACATGTAACGTACAACATTTTGTAGCATGGCTTAACATGTAACAATGAATATTTCAACATGTAACAACTGGCATACATAACATGACATATTGGCAACATATGGCAATATGTGACATAGTGTATTGTGTAACAGATAAGTATTTCATGATAGAATAAATCATGTGTTACAGATGAACATATAATTATGTGGCACGACATCACATATAGGTAAAAGTAAACTGATAGTAAGTTAAAAACTAACTTATCTCAATTTTCACATTTCTATGAAAAATTCAAGCGCAAGCACAAGGAGTTATAACTAATGATTCTAAAAGTCAAAAACTTAATAACTAATAATAAGAAACATGAAAAATACTAAATCATTTTAACCCTAACTTAAGGATTTTGAATCCTAACTCTATATGTGGAAAAATGATCATTTTAACCCTAACTTAAGGATTTTGAATCCTAACTCTAAAAATTACCAAAATTTACATATCTCATGTAAATTTTATACTAAACTCAAATATCAGAGGGGCTGAAACATGTAAAAGCTACTCCCCTTGATTTTTATTGCAATTCCTCCAATTTCAAAACTCAAGATCCAACCAATTTTTTGCAACAAAGACATTCATTTAAAATGTTCTTAAAACATCCAATAAAAATATGATATTCATCAATACCAAACTTTTTAGTAAAAAGATCCAAACTTTTTAACTAAAAATGCTAACCCTTGAATCACCAAGTTTGATCTATTTCAAAGCAACTCCAAGAACTTAAAAAAATCCAAATCTTGCTTTCAACATATTCATAACATGTTCCTAAAACAGTCATGCTTTGAATCATCAAATAAAAGTCATCAAAAATTACAAAACAATACTTGGAGTTTTCGGTTTCATCCTTAGTCCAAAAATAGAATTTGTTTCTTAACTAATTTTGATCAACCACTTGATCCATGGCCTAAAAACATTAGATCTTAAAACCAAAACAATACATGGTTTAAAATGATGTCTGAAAATAGATCTAAGCGTTAAACTCAATCACATGGTTAAAAATCAACCAAAACATGGATTTAACCAAGAACATCAATCCTTTGTGGTCTAACCAAATATCCTCTTACATAAAACTCTTTATCTTTGAAACTAACATCAAATATATTCAAAAGAACATCTTAACATATATATAAGAGGCTTAGGATCCTCAAATAAAAATATCAAAGCCATTGAAATAAGTTTAAACCACAAGATCTAAAATTTATTAAAATTGAAATTGTTTTTTCTCTTCCAGTTTATAAGTTTCTAGATCTAAGAAAATCTTTCTTCAATAGCTTTAATCATACAACAAATCCTCAACCAATAATCATATATACATGTTAACAATACTTCATAAAATTTTTGGAACAAGATCTATCTTTTAGCTTGGTCAAAAACTCCAAAATATAACATACTCTCTAGTTTATCACCCAAAATGACCTTTATGGGGTTAAAACAACTTTTGTGATCAAATGACCTTAAAATGGAATGAATAAGATATCCATGTAAACTATAGTCATAAAGGAATAACTTTAATGAACAAAGATTTATGAGATACTACTTACAAAAGCTTCAAAACGGGTGTGCATAAAAACTCAGAAATGTTGTCTGAGAGTCTTTTGGTTTCTTTCTAAGAAAAGTGAAAAAAGAGATGGAATGAGTGTGAAATGGGCTGAACGGTTTCTTGCACAAGAGAGGAATTATGAGAGTGAGCCTGAGTGTTGGTCTTGATAACCCAAATTATTGGGCAAAATATCCTAAGATATTTCTCTCCAAGGTGCCTGTAGAAGTAAAAGAGTGAGGTGAATTCTAGCCCTCCCTTCAAGTACGCTCGAGGGCCTACTTGGGTAGATCTAGTAAGCCATTTGTGGGTGTAATACTTAACCAAGAAGTAATACCAAGGTTTCCAAATTCATGGGCCTTAACCAAATGGACTTCAATTTCGGATTTGAAAGTTTTTTGGATTCTATCAATCCCAAATCTAATTTTTCTTAACCCAATCGAATATCCAAGGTTTAAAAGTTTGGATAATGATATCATAACATAAATTTAAAGGATTATTAGTATGTGAAAGTGATTTAATCAAGTGATTGAATACAATACCATAAATCGATTCAATTAGGTTTTTGAGTTCAACTTTAGGGTGAAAAATATTTAGGGTTTCGGTTTCAACCTTGTTTTTGGGTTTTCAATTGGATTCCAATCAGTTAGGATTTTATTAGGGTAGAAACCCTCTTTGGCTTAGCACAATCTAGTTAGTCGAATTTAATAGGGTTTTACTTAGGTGTCATGATCTCACACCTTGATTCCTTCAAAATCCATCAAATGGTTCCTCATGGTGTCAAGTGTCTAATACTAGTCACCAAGTGTGGCTAAGGTCTTGCTAGGTATCCAAATAAAATTTCTCTAACCTAATTTGGAAATGTCACATTGTGATTTTGAAAACACCATTTGGTACACTTATCGAGGTTACCATTCACTCTGAAAAGGTGAACAATAAACTTTACATTATAAAATGTTAAATATTCGTTCAAACCTAATACTAAATTTCTTTTATTGAAATTCAACTGCGAGGTGCCCCTAAAAAAAGAACACAGTTTCAAATAGGCGTTTGTTTAAAAGTATGAAAATTGGATTATTGCGCATAGGGGTCATTTTTCTACATATAAAACAGTTGCAAAAATTTTACAAAGTGGTTTTTATTGGCCTCATATATATGTTTAAAGATGTGTATAGTTTCTGCAAAAGTTGTGAGCCATGTTAGAAATTAGGTGTTGTCACTAAAAACAACCTGATGCCTTTACAACCCATTTTGATCATTGAGATTTTTTATTATTGGGGAATTGATTTTACGGGGCCATTTCCTGCCTCTTTTGGTTATTTGTACATGTTAGTGGCCGTTGATTATGTTTCAAAATGGGTTGAAGCCATACCATGTAAAACAAATGGAATTTTTGAAGGAAAATATTTTTGCTAGATTTGGCATGCCTAAGGCCATCATAAGTGATAATGGCACCCATTTTTGGAACAAGCCCTTTGTTGCCCTCTTGCATAAGTATTGCATTCACCACAAAGTTTCTATCCCATATCACCATCAAACGAATGGCTGAGTTGAACTTGCTAATAGGGAAATTAGGACCGTTTTGAAAAAAACTATGAGTCCTAACCGAAAGGATTGGTCTTTGAAATTAACCGATGCATTATGGGTATATGTGACTGCATATAAAACTGTTTTGGGTATGTCTCCTTATCGGTTAATCTATGATAAGGCTTATCACCTCCCCAATGAGCTTGAACACAGTGCATTTTGGGCCATCAAAATGTTTAATCTTAATCTTGGTCAAGCTGGATCTTTGAGGAAATTACATCTTTTTGAACTAGGGGAACTTAGGAGGGATGGTTATGATTATTCTAAGCTATCCAAAGAACGCATGAAGTCTTTTCATGATAAGCATATTTAAAGAAAATCATTTGGACCAAATTAGCAAGTTTTACTCTACAACTCTCGACTTCATTTGTTCCTTGGCAAGTTAAGATCCTGATGGAGTGGCCCTTATTTGCTTAAAATAGTTTCCCTCATGGTGCTATTGAGATTGCCAATCCTCAAAATGGAAATGCTTTTAAGGTTAATGGTCAAAGGCTCAAACCTTTTATTTCTAACTTTGTACCTGAGGAATCTACTCCACATTTGCTTGATCGTAATTAATGTTTCTTGATCTGTCCCTTTCTTTTCATTATTATCTTTTGCCTTTCAGTTTTTATTTTTTATTTTTGCTGCATTCCTTTCAAAGCTGTCTAGGTACTTCCTTTCCCTCTTGCCTTCAATTTTTCCTTTCCTATTTGGTTCTTCTTATAGCTGTTTTGCTCCTTACTGCCCTCTTTGTGTAAATTCTTTCATTGCTCTTGCATCATTGAGGATGCTACAATCTAGTTGGGGGGTAGAAGAGAATTTATTTTTTCTATTTGCATGCCTTAGACATATGTTGGTCCACCTAGGGGTAGTACTAGTAATGAGTTCAAAGTAGATTAAATTCCCTATTCTTGAATTTTACATGTTGGAAAGTGAACTGAAAAATGATTTGTTGAGATCATGGAACATATGGAATGTAGTGCAAATTTGAGTATATGTCAAAAGCGGGAGTTATCCATTTTATTTAGTTGTTAAACCAAGGGAAAATGTTAAAAGTTTTGCTAAAACACACACAACACATGCCTGGGGGCCGGAATGCCTACAAAGACTACATTGGGTCACTGTTTGTTGATTTACACTTCGGTTGTTTGGGACTCTAATGAACCATATCCTAATGGTTTAGGAAAAAATCTGAAGTGAATTAAATGAGGAAAGGGACAAGCCAGGGATCAAAAAAAAAAAAAAAATCCTTTATGTAGACTAGTGGTAAGGGCCGACTAGTGAAAGTGTGGGTAGGCGCACATTCATAGGTTTGATTCTCACACTAGAAAAACTAAAAAACAAAAATCATATATGATTTACATTTGTGTATTGGAAAAGGCTACCTATTACTGGGTCCTTACTAAATAAGAAAGTAGGTTCATTTTAAAGTGTAATATCGTAAAAGCGGCCACTACAATAGTTTTGAATTAGAGTAATACCATGTAGTTTTCTCAGATTAGCTGTTGTGATTGAAATAGTTAATGCGTATTGGTAGTCAATCTTAGAATTCTAACCTTATTCCCATGCACTTGAAGGAAAGCAAACTTTGTTACATTTAGTTCCCTTGGTTGATTAACTAAATGGTGTATAAATCTCCCAGTTGATACAAAAATTCAGATGAATCTATATCCTATGTTTTTAAACTCAACAAGTCTATTTCATGACATGTAATTCTCGAAATTTCTGAAATTGTAGTTGGTAATCTCATCTTTGCAGGAATTCATTCACTTTATTTGTTAGAGTCTAGAAAAAAGCTAGTTGGGGGGTGTGGTGAAATGCTAAAACAGCATGATTAAGTTACTTAAGTAGATAAATTGTTTATGTGATGACCCGTTTTTACGTGTATTTTCACTGAAGGTGTGTTTTTAATTTAATTAATATATTAGTTCTTTTATTTTAAATTATTGTATTTTAAATTGGTTTTTTTATTTTATTTGATATGGTGTTTAAATTATTTTAGTTGTTTTATATTTTTAAAATCGTTTTCGGCGGATCAGTTTTCGGATTCCGAAAGTGAGGACTGGACCTCGTTTCCTTTCCCTCATCTTTTCTTTTTCCCTTTTTCCGTTTTCTTTTCTTTTTCTTTTCCTTTTTCCTTTTTCTTTCTTTTTCTTTTTCTTTTTTTTCTCTTTTTTTTTCTTCTTCTTCTTTCTTCTTCTCCTCCCGTGTGCCCGTTTCTCTCTCTTCCCTCTCCCCATCGCCGTTCGACCCAGCCGCCCAGACTCGCCGCTTGCCGGCAACGTGGCCGGCACCACCCCCACCAAAATCTCCCCCTCTGGCCAGTGATCACCCCCACCAAATATCACCCCCATTCGGCTAGCCGTTAGCCTCCTACGCCCCATCCAAGCCGCACGGCTTTTTGCCGTTTTCGGCACCGTCGCCCCACCTCCGGCCACCACCTCTTCACAGCTTCTTCCTCTACCTCTTACCAACCTAACCCACCTAATTTTGGCCCCGATCCGTTGCCGGAGCAGCTCCGACAAGCTCAACTCCGTTCAGCCCATTTTTGGCCTTCCACCGCCACCCACGGCCAAAGCTCACTTCCTTTAGTTTCATAAACAGCTCAAGACCATTTCCTATCAATTTCATGTTTTGGTTTGTCCCTGTTCAAAAGTGGGTAATTTACTACCCACGGCCACAGTGTAAAATACACTGTTACGTTGCTTTTTCTCCACTGTTTGCAATGCTGCGAGCTTTTAAAAAATACCGTATAGCGCTGTAAGTATTTTCCAAACTCTACTTTTAGATTTAAATATATTTTGCTCTTACAATAAATATTTGCTGTTGGTCAATTGATTTCGGACTGAGTCCGAGGAGTTCGGGGGTCGGATGGATTGAGGACGGAGTTGCTTGTTCTGGTTGATTTTTGTGATTGGTTGGTTGGTTTGTGCCTTGAGATTGCATTTACATGGTGCATGGTGCATTTTATTTAAATTGAGAAAATCCTGTTTTATTGGCGTAAATGGATTTTCAAGTGCGTGTGTCTCACGAGCCCAAGCTGGGATGAGTTATTATCTCGGTGGAGCTCCTCTATTCACTCGGGAGCGTAATATACTGAGTGATGTCCCCTGAGTTGTTGCCGGGTGACAACGGGAGCGGGCGGGATGGTAACGCTCTACGTATCAACTCCGTGGCCCTTCGTTGGCGAGGGCTAGAGGATGCTTGGCTACGAATGCGCGGGGCGTGGAACTAGGCATCGCTCGTTTAGGTGTCACATGTGTGGTCGTTATCTACGGTGTGGCATAGGAGCCAGGGTGTGCGGATGACCCCTAGGGGAGCTCATGGTGCATACGGATTAATTGGTTAATGGATTGAGTTGGATATGGGCCAAATGAGACTTTTGGCGAGTTTTGGAAAATAATATATTTTTGGGACCAAATGGGATTTTTGGCGTGCGTGGAAAAATATGGTTTTACGGGTCATGTGCATTGGCTTTTCTTTCATGTATATTGGCCCAAAAACACATATTTCCAAAAACCACGCCAAAAGTCACATTTGGCCTCGATAATCGTCTCAAACCAAAAACCATTTTATCCGTATGCACCATGACCTCCCCTAGGGGTCATCCGCACACCCTGGCTCTAGTACCACACCGCAGAGTACCACTACACAGGTGACACCTAACGAGCGATGCCTAGTTCCACGCCCCGCATGTTCGTAGCCAAGCATCCTCTAGCCCTCAACAGCGAAGAGCCACGGAGTCGGTGCGTAGGGCGATGCCCGGTTCCGCGCCCGGTGCGTTCGTAGCCAAGCAACCCCTAGCCCCCGCTCCTGTCGTCGCCCAGCGACGACCCAGGGGACATCACTCAGTTTATTCCACTCTCGAGTGACCAGAGGAGCTCCACCGGGATAATACCCCCGAACTCCTCGGACTCAGTCCGGAATCAACCAACCAGCAGATAAAATAATTGAATGAGCAATATGTATTTAAATCTGAAAATAGGGTTTGGAAAATACTTACAGCGCTATACGTTAATTTTAGAAAACACCCGGCATTGCAAACGGCGGAGAAAAGCAACGTTACAATGAAAATTCACTGTGGCCGTGGGTTGTGAAATACCCAGTTTTGAACGGGGACAAACCAGGGCTTGGGATTGATAGGGAATGGTCTAGGGATGATTGTGAAGCTATTGGAAGTGGTGGTTGGCCGTGGGTGGTGGCGAAGACGCCGGAGAGAGGCCGGATTTCCCAAAAAGGAAAGCTAGCTCGTGGGAGGTGTTCCGGTGGTCGTTGGAGGCCGAAAATATGTGGGTTAGGACAGCAAGGGACCGGTGATGAAGTGGTGAAGAAATGGTGGCCGGAGGTGGAGCGACGGCGGCGGATCGAGCCAAAAACCGTGCAGGCTTTAAAGGAGTTTTCCAGCCAAACGGTCGGCCGGATGGGGGTGGGAATTGGTGGGGAGGTGTGCGGCGGTGAGAGCCGCACGGTGGCCGGACGGCGGCAGGTCGGGGGTTGGGCTGTCGCACGGCATGGGTGAGGAGAGAGAGAGGGTCGACTGACGCGGGGAGAAGAAAAAGAAAGGAAGAAGAAAAGAAGAAAAAGAAAAAGAAAGAAGAAGAAAAAAGAAAAAGAAGAAAAAGAGAAAAAGGAAAAAGAAAAAAAGAAAAAAAGGAAAAGAGGTGTAGGGAAAGAAGATGAGGTCTAGTCCTCATTCCGGGAAAACAACACTAAACCGCCGCAACGAGATTAAAAACCGTAAACAACTAAAAGAAATAAAACACAACATCAATTAAATTAAAAACCAATTTTAAAACGCAATAAATTAAAATAAATAAACTAATATATTAACTAAAATAAAAACAACCATTTCAGTGAAAATACATGCGAAAGCGGGTCATCACATCCTCCCCCCCTTAAAACAAATTTCGTCCTCGAAATTGGCAAGATCAACCACCAACTTAGCAAGCCACATAAAAGCACATAAACCAACTCTGACCAAGATTAAGATACATACCTTCATTATTCAAACAAGTACGGGTACTGCTCCCTCATGTTCGCTACTCGCTCCCAAGAGAAGTCTTGAGGTAACGGATCTCCCCAAGCCACCTTAACCAAAGGTATCGTCTTGGACCTCAAGTGTTGCTCCTTCCAATCCATGATCTGCGACGGAACAACTTCATAAGTGAGATCCGGTTGCAACTGAATACCCGCTGGGTCGACGAAGCGTGGCTCTTGCTGTCCAAAGCTCTTCTTCAGGGATGATACATGGAAGACATCATGAATATCCCCAAAATATCCTGGCAAAGCAACTCTATAGGCGACGGACCCTACCTTCTCCAGAATCTGAAAAGGGCCGACATACCTCGGATCCAACTTCCTCTTCTTTCCAAAACGCTTAACACCTCTCATGGGAGAGACTTTGAGATAAACCCAATCACCAACTTCAAAAGACAACTCTCTCCTCCTAGTATCAGCGTAGCTTTTCTGGCGACTCTAAGCTGCTGCCATTTTATCTCTGATGATTCGGACTTGGCTTTGCATTTCTTGAATTATTTCGGGTCCAATTATCCTACTCTCCCCGACGTCATCCCAACACAAGGGCGACCTGCACTTTCTCCCATAAAGAGCTTCATAGGGAGCCATCTGAATGGTCGCATGGAAGCTGTTATTATATGCAAACTCGATGAGCAGCAAATGGTTTTCCCAACTCCCTTGAAATTCCATGACACATGCTCGCAACATGTCTTCAAGGGTTTGTATTATGCGCTCTGATTGGCCGTCTGTCTGCGGGTGATATGCAGTACTGAACTTCAACTTAGTACCCAAAGCTGCCTACAAACTCTTCCAGAACTGCGACGTGAACCTCGGGTCTCGATCCGACACTATACTCTTTGGTATGCCGTGTAGCCGCACTATCTTCTTGACATACAAGCGGGTCAACTTACTCAAAGAGTCAGTGTTATTAATAGGCAGAAAATGAGCACTCTTCGTTAACCGGTCAACAATCACCCAAACAGAATTTTTCCCACTAGGCGTTCTCGGCAAACCCACTACAAAGTCCATCGCGATGTCATCCCATTTCCACTCAGGAATAGGGAGGGGTTGGAGCATACCTGCAGGTCTTTGATGCTCGGCCTTCACTTGACGGCATGTGTGGCATTTCTCAACATACAAGGCAATATCCTTCTTCATTCCATCCCACCAGTAACTTTTCTTCAAGTCCCGGTACATCTTTGTACTGCCAGGATGAACTGAATAAGGGGCCGCATGAGCTTCTGCCATGATCCGTTCTTTAAATTCTGAGTCTTTAGGGACCACTCTGCGATCTCAGAATCGAAGTATCCCATCGTTATCCATGCTATAATGCAACGGCTCTCGAGATTTTCTGACTCTTTTCCTGATGTTCAGCAGCTTTGGATCCTTCCTTTGGAGAGTCTTCAATTCTTCAAAATCAGTTACCCGAATATCAAGAACTGAAGATAAAATCTCTTCTTGCTGCGAACTCTCAATAAGGAGCCTTCTCATCCCACAAAGCAACGAATCCAAATCTGACGGCTCGGCTTCATCTTCTAAGTGCGACTTCCGGCTCAAAGCATCAGCAACTATATTAGCCTTCCCCGGATGGTACTTGATCTCACACTGATAGTCACTGATTAGCTCCAGCCATCGCCTCTGCCTCATATTCAGATTTTTCTGGGAAAACAAATGCTTCAAGCTCTTGTGATCAGTAAATACCTCGCAAGCTTCCCCATACAAGAAGTGCCGACAGATCTTGAGAGCAAAAACAATCGCAGCCAATTCTAGATCATGCGTCGGATAATTCTTCTCATGGTCCTTTAGCTGACGAGATGCATAGACAACAACTCGTCCTTCCTGCATAAGGACACAACCCAAACCAAACTTAGACGCATCACTGAAGACTACGAATAGCTTATGTGGTTCTGGGAGCGCTAACACTGGTGCCGTCGTCAACCTGTTCTTTAATTCTTGGAAGCTTCTCTCACATTTCTCTGACCAAACAAATTCTGTGTTCTTCCGAGTCAAAGCTGTGAGAGGTCCGGATAGGCGAGCAAATCCCTCCACAAATCTTCGGTAGTACCCGGCCAGCCCCAAGAAACTCCGGATCTCGCGCACTGTAGTTGGGCGCTGCCATGACAAAATGGCTTCTACCTTACTAGGATCAACAACGGCTCCATCTCGGGAAATTACATGCCCAAGAAATTTAACTTCTTCCAACCAGAATTCACACTTGCTGAGCTTGGCGTACAATTGGTGTTCTCTCAATTTCCCAAGTACCAGACGAAGATGATACACATGCTCTTCAACATCTCGGGAATAAATCAGAATATCATCGATGAATACTACCACAAATGAATCCAGATAAGGTCGAAATACTTGATTCATTAAATCCATGAAAGCTGTAGGGGCATTAGCTAACCCAAAAGGCATCACTTTAAATTCATAATGTCCATACCTCGACCTGAAGGCAGTTTTAGGCACATCCTTGTCTCTGATTCTCAGCTGGTAGTATCCCGACCTCAGATCAATTTTAGAGAACACGGCTGCTCCTTGAAGCTGATCAAATAAATCATCTATCTGCAGAAGAGGATATTTATTTTTGATGGTCACCTTATTCAATTCCCGATAATCTATGCACATACGGAGGGTTCCATCTTTCTTTTTAACAAACAAAACTGGTGCACCCCACGGTGAAGTACTAGGCTGAATAAATCCCTTCTCTACCAGCTTTTGCAACTGAGTCTTCAACTCTTTTAATTCAGCCGGTGCCATGCGATAAGGAGCTTTATGCACAGGAGCCGCTCCAGGTTCCAAGTCTATAACAAACTCCATTTCCTGAACAGGGGGTAGTCCGGGCAAGTCGTCCACAAACACATCGGGGAATTCTTCCACAACTGGAATGTCTGCCAAAGACTTCTCCTTGGACGGCGTGGACATCATCTGAACCAAGAATGCATCCGCTCCCCATGCAATCTCCCTTTTTGCTTGAATTGCCGATATAATTATCGGCTTTTCTTTTAACTTACTCCCTGCAAATTCCAGACAATCACCATCTGGAAGCTGAAAGCTAATTATCCGACTTCTGCAATTAATACTCGCAGAATAACGGTATAGCCAATCCATTCCGAGGATGATATCAAAACCCAACAGCTTGAATACCACCAAATCAGCATCCAAGAACCTTCCCTCAAAATTTAACGGGCATCCCAAAGCAACCTTGGAACACCACACCATTTCACCATCGGGTAGAGCCATTACCATAGACTTCGGCAACGGTTCCGTAACCAAATTACACACCCGCGCAAACGTGGAAGATACAAATGACTGCGACGCACCGAAATCAAACAAAGTGCAAGCATAAAACTCATACAAACGAACTCTTCCTGAACCAATACATCAACCCATGAAATCCAAAAAAAAAAAAAAAAAAAAAAAAAAAAAAGAAACCAAATACACCAAAAATTAAATCCAACTTAAAATTAAATTAATCCATACCTGTAATTACTCCAGCATCATGGGCCGCTGGCGCCTCATCATCTACCTCTCTGGGTGTGATAGCATAAACCCAGGCTTGCACTGCTTGTCTCGGGTTGGTTCTTCCACCGTTTCTACCTCTACGGCTTCCTTGAACTCTGACGAGGCAATCCCGAGCAATATGTCCCACTTGGCCGCACCGGTAACACTGGGGTCCACTACTCATCCGACACTCGCCCTCATGAGCTCTATTACATGCTCCACAAATAGGTACCCGTCCTCCCATACGAACACCTGAGGACGTTTGAGGTCGAGTTCTGGTCCGCTGAACAAATTTTTGGGGCGAACCCGAGCTGCTTCCATCACCAGAAAAACTTCGCCTCTTATGCCCTGGAGGGGAGCCCACGCTTAGATTATTTTCCCGCTCCACAAGGGTGGCCACATCCACTAATTCCTGAAAAGTGGATATCCGATGGCTGACCACCATACGGTCCTTCATCAGGGCGTAGTCCCTATTGAAAACGATCAGCTCGCATCTCCTCTGTGGCGATAAGATGAGGAGCAAATCGCCCAAGTTCTATGAATCTCCGGGCGTACTGTTCCACTGTCGCACCCCCTTGGACCAGATTTGAGAACTCTCTTGCCTTTTGCTTCCTTACCGCTGCGGGGAAGAAGCGGTCATTAAATTCCTTCTTGAAGCGCTGCCAGGTCACAGCAGCGAAAGACCCCAGTTCTGATTCCAGCATCACCCTCTTGGTATCCCACCAATCAGACGCCGTGCCTTGCAAGAGATAGCTAGCGTAGAGTACCTGTTGCGCCTCGATGCAACCACACACCTCAAATGTTCTTTCCAGATCTTTGATCCATTTTCCAGCTTGAAGTGGATCTTCTTCTCCAGTGAAGTGTGGAGTCCTATGCGCCAGAAAGCGCTCATAGGTGCATCCGGCTTGCACCATGCCACTGGACCCTCCCGGGTACATCCAAGGCCCTCCCTGATGTGGCCAAGGACCTCCCGGTTGTGGCCAAAACCCTCCTTGCTATGGACAAGGCCCTCCTTGTTGTGGCCAGGGACCCCCTTGTGGTGGCCAAGGTCCTCCTTGTGGCCAAGGCCCTGCCTGTTGTGGCCTAATATTCTGCTGCATAAACTCTGTCATCTGCCGTATTGCTTCGGCTATGGAGTCATCCCATGAGGTATTGTCCCGTGGCTCCTGAGTAGATTTCCTTGGTGTCCCCATTTTATCCTGTCACCACAACCTTTGACCCCCTTTCAGAAAACAAAAACAAATAAAACCACCAACAAACAAAAACAGAACCACAGACCAGCACCACATCACAGAAAACAAAAGAAACCAACTTGCAAAAACATAACCAAATAAATAAAAACAAACAAACAAGCTCCAACAAATAAAACAAATAAAACAAATCAGATAACTTTACTTAACATAATTTTCAAAACACAACTTTAAAAGCATTCTGGTACTGCCTACGGGACATGTAGTTTTACCCAGAGCCAAACCGCTCTGATACCACCTGTGACGCCCCCAAATCCCCACGCACGAACACGGGGAAATCAAGACATCCGGATGGTGACAACCCGGGTCACCACCCTAACGATGGGTGCCAAGTGTGTGCAAAGGCAACATATGTGCACGAAGAAACACGCAGCGGATAACGAAAGTCATACAACTAAGTACCAGAATTTTTCTTAACGTAATACAAGTTGTTCAAAACATACATAAAATATTACAAAACATTAACATAGCTTTAAACCAAAAACAAAGCTTAACATCAGCAACCCGGCGGAGCCGCATCCTCGGGCTCGGCCTCCTCCTCCTCATCCTCAAAACCTGCACCAAAAGCTACGGAACCAAAAATGGTACCGCAGGTAAGTAAAACCCAAACACTACCAGATAAAAAGACATAGAACTCAAACAAAATGCATGAAGCATGCCCGATGCACAAATCCCATAAAACATGATTTTTCCACACACGCCAAAAATCCCATTTGGCCCAAAAATACATATTTCCAAAAACCATGCCAAAAGTCACATTTGGCCTCGATAACCGTCTCAAACCAAAAACCATTTTATCCGTATGCACCATGACCTCCCCTAGGGGTCATCTGCATACCCTGGCTCCAGTGCCACACCGCAGAGTACCACTACGCACGTGACACCTAACGAGTGATGCCCAGTTCCACGCCCCGCGTGTTCGTAGCCAAGCATCCTCTAGCCCTCACCAGCGAAGGGCCACAGAGTCGGTGCGTAGGGCGATGCCCGGTTCTGCGCCCGGCGCGTTCGTAGCCAAGCAACCCCTAGCCCCCGCTCCTGTCGTCGCCCAGCGACGACCCAGGGGACATCACTCAGTTTATTCCGCTCCCGAGTGACCAGAGGAGCTCCACCGGGATAATACCCCATCCCAGCTTGGGGTCCTGATACACACGCACCCGTAAGTCCACTTACGCCAATAAACAGGCTTTTTTACACTTGAACAAAAACACACGTGCATGCACCATGTAAATGCAATATCAATGCACAAAAATAATCAACCAACATAATTCAATAAAACAGGCAACTCCGTCCTCCATCCATCCGACCCCCGAACTCCTCGGACTCAGTCCGAAATCAACCAACCAGTAGATAAAATAATTGAATGAGAAATATGTATTTAAATATGAAAATAGGGTTTGGAAAATACTTACAGCGCTATACAATAATTTTAGAAAACACCCGGCGTTGCAAACGGCGGAGAAAAGCAACGTTACAGTGAAAATTCACTGTGGCCGTGGGTTGTGAAATACCCACTTTTGAACGGGGACAAACCAAGGCTTGGGATTGATAGGGAATGGTCTAGGGATGATTGTGAAGCTATTGGAAGTGGTGGTTGGCCGTGGGTGGCGGCAAAAATGCCGGAGAGAGGCCGGATTTCCCAAAAAGGAAAGCTAGCTCGTGGGAGCTGTTCCGGTGGTCGTTGGAGGCCGAAAATAGGTGGGTTAGGACGGCAAGGGACCGGTGATGAAGTGGTGAAGAAATGGTGGCCGGAGGTGGAGCGACGGCGGCGGATCGAGCCAAAAACCGTGCAGGCTTTAAAGGGGTTTTCCGGCCAAACGGCCGGCCAGATGGGGGTGGGAATTGGTGGGGATGTGCGCCGGAGGGAGGGGAGTCGAATGGTGGTGGCGGTGAGCCGCACGGTGGCCGGACGACGGCAGGTCGGGGGTTGGGCTGTCACACGGCGTGGGTGAGGAGAGACAGAGGGTCGACGGACGCGGGGAGAAGAAAAAGAAAGGAAGAAGAAAAGAAAAAAAAGAAAAAGAAAGAAGAAGAAAGAAGAAAAAGAAGAAAAAGAGAAAAAGGAAAAAGAAAAAAAGAAAAAAAGGAAAAGGGGTGTAGGGAAAGAAGATGAGGTCTAGTCCTCATTCCGGGAAAACAACACTAAACCGCCGCAACGAGATTAAAAACCGTAAACAACTAAAAGAAATAAAACACAACATCAATTAAATTAAAAACCAATTTTAAAATGCAATAAATTAAAATAAATAAACTAATATATTAACTAAAATAAAAACAACTATTTCAGTGAAAATACACGCGAAAGCTGGTCCTCACAAAATGGCCCACATCCGAAAACCATAAAAACAATCCGGTTATGCATGCACCATGATCTCCCCTAGGGATCATCCGCACGCCCTGGCTCTGTGCCACACCGCAGGTAACGACCACGCATGTGACACCTAAACGAGTGATGCCCAGACTCGCGCCCTGCGAGTACCTGGCCAGGCCATCCTCTAGTCCCCGCCACTCTAGGGACTACGGAGTCGACACAATAGCGTTACCATATCGTGCGATCCGGTCATCGCCCTGCGACAACCCAGGGGATGTCACTCAGTTTTATCCACTTCCAAGTGACCAGAGGAGCTCCACCGAGATAATAACCCATCCCGGCTTGGGCTCGTGAGACACACGCCCCCAAAAACCATTTACGTCGAAAAAAAAGGAATTTTTTCGATTAAAAACAATATTCACATAAACCCAATATGCAACTCGCCACATAGCACAAATAATCAAGCAACCCAAACAAGCAAAACCAAACACTCCGTCCTCAATCCATCTGACCCCCGAACTCCTCGGACTCAGTCCGGAATCAGCCAACCAAAAACAATTAATTATTGAGAGAGCAAAATATATTTAAATCTAAAAGTAGGGTTTGGAAACTACTTATAGCGCTATACGATATTTTTAGAAAACACGTGGCATTGCAAACGACGGAAGGAAAGCAATGTAACAGTGAAAGTTCACTGTGGCCGTGGGTTGTAAAATACCCACTTTTGAACGGAGAAAAACCAAGACTTGGGATTGATAGGGAATGGTCTAAGGATGATTATGAAGCTAGTGGAAGTGAAGTTTGGCCGTGGGTGGCGGCAAAAATGGTGGTTGATGGCCGGATTTCCCAAAATGGAAAGCTAGCTCGTGGGAGCTGTTCCGGTGGCTATTAGAGGCCGGATATGGGTGGGTTAGGACGGCAAGGAATCTGTGATGAAGTGGTGAAGAGGTGGTGGCCGGAGGTGGAGCGACGACGGCGGATCGAGGCAAAATCCGTGGGGCTTTGTTGGGCATTTTCCGGCCAAACGGCTGGCCGGATGGGGCTGGGGTTCGGTGGGGTGGTGCGTCGGAGGGAGGGGGTTCGACCGGTGGGGGTGGTGTCGCCCACGGTGGCCGGACGGCGGTGGGTCGGGGCTGAGGGTGCTTCCGGCGTGGGAGAGGAGAGAGAGAGAGAGACGATGGGGGGGTTTACGCGTGGGAAGAAAAGAAAAAGAAGGAAAAAAAAAAAGAAAAAGAAAAAAAAGAAAGAAGAAAAAGAAAAGAGAAAAAGAGAAAAAGGAAAAAAGGAAAAAAAAGAGATGTAGGAAGAAATAAGGTCCAATCCTCACTCCGGACAACAAAACAAATCCGCCGAGAACGAGATTAAAAACCGTAAATCAAATAAAAACCAAATTTAAAACGCAATAATTTAAAATAAATAAAGCAATATATTAATTAAATTAAAAACAACCCTTCAGTGAAAATACACGTAAAAGCGGGTCATCACAACATATGAGATAATGATTAGTTATAATTGATAGTCACAAGTCCATGTGTTTTTTAAGAATGTGATATGAATAAATAGATGCAATATTAGCAAAATAAATACAGCAAGTTCTTTTCTATATGACAAAAAAAAAAAAAAACATAGCAGAAGGTAGATGCAAATAGAAGAGCAATTCAGATAGTGGAAATCAACAGCAAGCAGATGGAGAGACACCAAAATAAGTAGAGAAGCCACTCAGATCTGTTAAAAAAACATATACAAAAAGAGAATATTAATATTATAATTGTAATATTCTCTTTCTTAAACAACGCTATACTAATATATTAGAATTTAATTTTCTTAATATTTTATTTTTTTATTGAAATTTTATGAGCAATTGTCATATTACTAAAAAAATGAACAGACTATAGATTGATATTTCGGTCTGAAGTCATTTAGATCTCTATCTATTTTTCATATAAATTTTTATTTGTTTATTTTTGATTGATCAATACCAAAAATTTAGTTCAGCATTTTTCACTCCAACTCCAACGATCTTGCTTAGAGGTGTAAAAATATTCTATTCATACGATTATTAATAATAATATTGACAATATTAATAAAATATATTAAATAAGATTATAACTATAAGTTATTTTTATAAAAAAAGGTTATACCATAAGAAGTTTGAATCAAAATTATTTGGTTGAATAGTTAAGTTTGAGTTTCTTTTTGTAAAATTAAAAATTTTTTTATTAATCAAAAGATAAGATTAGAAATTTCAAAATAAAAAATTGAAAAAAAAAATTAAAGGAAAAATCTAGTTGCAAGCACACTTGTGCACTAATATAATGTGCATCAATCTAATGTGATTGGATAAATAGTAAATTTTATTGAAAATAGTGCTATTTTAAATTTTGAATATGAATGAATCAGTATTGATACAGATTAGTATGCGACTTTGCATGTATATAGCAAAACTCAAAATTAAACTATACAAAAACTTCGAGCATAATACATCATGATTTGATGACACAATTTGAAGGCCCGCAATGACATCTTACATCATGTAGCATAATGTGGGTGGAGTTCAAACATATAATTCATCAAGTGCGTGCAATAGAATTTGTTAACTAGGGTGTAATCTGTCTGGTTTGTGGTTAACGAGCTTTATAAACATTTTTTCTCTTTTTTTTTTAATTTTTAATTTTTAATTTTTTTTATTTTTATAAACATTTTTTTATAGTATCATATATATTATATATTATATACTATATATAATAATATAATATAGTATATTATAAGAAAATATTATATTATAATATACTATACTATAATATATTATTAATGGGCAAGGAGTTTTACATGGAGATGTGCTCTATGCCTCAGGACGCATCCTCCCACATCATGACTGTATGCAGTGTAGTTTGAGGTCTCTGCGAATGTTATCGTCGAGCTGCTCAGGATCAGTCGGGTAGCTAAGGTGAGTCAGATTATAGCAGCTGCTCAGCAAAAGGACACAGTAGCTGGATCAGCTGCAGGTGCAAGAACACTGGATGCACATCTGCATTATCTATTGGCCGAAGTGAGGTAAAGGATACTGCGCACAAGCCTAAGGATGACGACTGAGATCAGGACTTCTATGTCCTCACTGGCAGAGACTGAGAGCAACTAGAGAAGAAGAATTCCTTCAACTAGAATTAGTTGTTGCCTTTCTTTTGCATGTTGCAACTTATTGTTGCAACAAATCTAGATCTTGTGGCACATAAGATCACGTTCAGCCGAGCTTGCATGCCATTCTTGATACTTGTGGCATGTGGAGAGTCGGTCGACTTGCCATAGAGGATTTTTGAGAAGATCCGTTATGAGGCAAGTATCGTCCCGATGGACAATCTCCCATACAAAATCATCTTGAGTCGAGTATTACTGGCCCGGTGAGTGTGTTACGTTCTTCTTGCTTGAGAAATCACCAGAAGAAGACCTGTGTTGCAGACTACTGAGATAGAACAGATTACGTAGTAAACCTCACAATCTCACAAGCTCAGAAAGCAAGGAACACGCAATCAAGAATCAAGAATTCATTAAATTCTGTTGATAGAGATTTTCGAGCAATCCCTAAGCTCCACAATTTCTCTCTGTACCGATTACAAGAATTCAGATAAAACCTTTTCACTCACAGAACAGTCTTTTTATACTCACTTTCGATCCTAACAGAAACAACTAACAATTACATGCAAATGAACCGACGTCGCTTTGCCTCCAGTCAATCCTTGCTAAGACTTCACGCAACGCACCGTTTTATTAATGTTGCAACGCAGCGTATTGCAGCTTCAGAAACACTACTCCTTTAGGATCATACGCACCGTTTCATTTCGACAGTTAAAGCCGTTAATTCCTTCTTCAGCCTTCAACCATACACACCTTACATTCTCCCCTCCTTAAAGGACTTGCCCACAAGGCCTTCAATCATACACACCGTCACAGTACAGTTCCTACCAAATGAGGATAAAGCTGCCTCAGCTTATACAAACTTTCCCAAGAAGCATCCTCAACCGTAGCTCCCACCCAACTGACCAACACTTCTATAACAGCATGATTTCCCTTCTTCTGTAACCTCCTTTCAAGAATTTGTTGAGGCTCAGGTTGCACTTGACCAGAAGAATCCGTAGGGGGTAAAGTAGGCAATGGGGTAATGTGCTGACCCAGTTTCTTTTTAAGGCAAGAAACATGGAAAACTAGATGTATTTTGGAAGATTCAGGCAAGTCAAGCTTATAAGCCACAGTCCCCAACTTTTGAACAATCTGGAAAGGGCCATAGAAACGTGGGGCTAACTTCATATTGTGCCTCATAGCTACTGTTTTTTGTCTGTAAGGCTGAAGTCTTAAAAACACCCAATCGCCAACTTCAAATGACCTATCACTCCTCTTCCTATCAACAAAATACTTGATTCTGTGCTGTGCTCTGAGCATATTATCCTTTAAGAAATTCAGCAACTCTTCCCTAGACTTGAGTAGCTTATCCACAGCATCATTGGAAGAAGTACCTGGCACATAAGCCAGCAATTTAGGAGGAGGGTAGCCATAAAGAGCCTCGAAGGGAGTGATGTTAATGGTAGAATGGACAGTAGTGTTATAACACCATTCAGCCATTGACAACCATGAATTCCATTCCTTAGGCCTTTGATTGCAGTAGCACCTCAAGTAGCCTTCCAAGCACTTGTTCAAGGCTTCAGTCTGCCCATCTGACTGAGGATGGTAAGATGAGCTAAAATCCAATGAAACCCCTTGCAAGTGAAATAATTGCTTCCAAAATGCACTGGTGAAAACCGTGTCTCTATCTGAAACAATGGAACGAGGTAAGCCATGTAGCCTGAAAACCCCATTAAAGAAGACTTGAGCCACCTTAGCTGCTGTATAAGGGTGTGATAGAGAAAAAAAATGAGCAAACTTGGTTAATCTATAAATCACAGAAAAAACCACAGAAACTCCATTTGAAAGAGGCAAGCCTTCAATGAAATCCATGGAAATGTCTAACCATGGAAAATCTGGTATAGACAAGGGCTGCAATAGACCAGGATACAAGACATTCTCATTCTTACTGACTTGCCAAACATCACATTCTTTGACCAATCTCCTGATATCTTTCCTCATACCTTCCCACCAAAAATCTCTTCTAGCACGATGGAGTGTTTTGTGATACCCCACATGACCAGCTTGTGGGTTATTATGAATGTACTCGAGAATTTTGGACTGGATAGAGGAGGTAGGAATAACCGCCATCTTACCCTTCCTTAACAGCAACCCTTGTTGCATGGAGAAATGTTTAGGAGCTAGTTCCCCCAACTGCAACTTAGTAACAATATCTGTTATCCTTGGGCACAAAGAATAACTTCCTTTGAGCTCATCAATCCATAATGGAGTGGGAAAAGAAATTACTGCCAAAACAGCTTGCTCTTCCTCATTCTTTCTAGAAAGAGCATCAGCCACCACATTTTCCTTGCCTTTTTTATAAGCCATAGAAAAATCATACCCAATGAGTTTTGAAACCCATTTATGTTGTGCCTCAGTTCCAATCTTCTGTTCCACCAAGAACTTGAGTGCTTGTTGATCAGTCTTGATCTTAAAGGAATGGCCAAGAAGATAAGGCTCCACCTTTGCACAGCAGAAACCAAAGCCAACAACTCCTTTTCATAAGTGGACAGCAATAGTGCCTTCCCTTTCAAAGCTTTACTGTAAAATGCTATAGGTTGAGAGTCTTGCATCAACACTGCACCGAGACCCACACCAGAAGCATCACACTCAATTGTGAAAGGTTTACTGAAGTCTGGCAATCTCAACATAGGAGGATAGCTAACTGCTGTTTTCAACAATTCAAAAGCCACAACAACTTTTTCAGTCCAACAAAAAGAATTTTTCTTCAACAATTCAGTTAGAGGAGCTGCTATTGAACCATAGCCTTTAATGAATTTTTTGTAATAGCCAGTCAAACCTAAAAATCCTCTTAATGACTTTAAGGTTTTAGGAATGGGCCATTGAACCATAGCTACTGTTTTTGCTAAATCTGTCTGCACACCTTTCTCAGATATAATATGGCCCAAGTACTCAATCTCATGTAACCCAAACTTGCATTTGGACATTTTAGCATGAAGAGTATGTTGTCTTAATATGCCTAAAACAGTTTTCACATGCCCCAAATGGTCCTCCACAGTTTTACTATAGACCAGAATATCATAAAAAAAAACTAACACAAACCTCCTTAAAAAAGGTTTGAAGATGTGGTTCATCAACCCTTGAAAGGTTGCAGGTGCATTAGTGAGCCCAAATGGCATCACTAAGAATTCATAATGACCTTCATGTGTTCTGAAGGCAGTTTTCTCAATATCTCCTTCTCTTACTCGAATTTGGTGGTAACCAGCCCTTAAATCCAGCTTGGAAAAAATCTTGGCCCCAAAAAATTCATCCAACAGGGATTGGAAACTTGTCTTTAATAGTTTCCTGATTCAAGGCTCTATAATCAATACACATACGCCAAGTTCCATCAGCTTTCTTAACCAACAAAACAGGAGAAGAAAATGGACTCTGGCTAGGTCTCACCACACCAGAAGTCAACAAGTCATGAACAATTTTCTCTATTTCAGACTTTTGGTAATGAGGATACCTGTAAGGTCGAACAGAAACAGGTAAGGCCCCTTTCTTCAAGTTGATTGGATGGTCAAATGCCCTTCTTGGCGGCAGTCCCATAGGTTCCTCAAAAACATCAGCAAACTCCTTCAGTAACCCAGACATTGGTCCTGCCTGACACAGTCCAGGAGACTCTTTGTCAACCAGCATCAATTGGAATAACCAACCTTGCTTATTCACAAAATCAGACTTGAAACCTTTAGCACCAACCAACATTTGAACAGTTGCAGAAGTTAAGCCCTTCAATTTAATGGCTTGACCCTCCCAAGTAAAACTCATGGACATATCCAAAAAATTCCAAGTAATCGAGCCTAATGTCTTCAACCATTGGACCCCAAGTACAACATCACAACCACCTAAAGAAAGAACATGAAAGGGAACAGGAAACCTCGAGCCTTGAAGCTTAATGATTTCTTGCCCACTGCCTTGAGTCACAATTTTTTCCCCATTAGCCACACAGACTTGCAAACAAGAATCTTACTGAACTTTCAGCTTTGCTGCTTGAACTACTGCAGGGTCCAAAAAATTGTGTGTGCTCCCTGAATCAACCAGAACTTCAACAACACAAGAGCCCACATAACCATGCAACCTCATAGCATTACCCCCAATACAACCTGAAATAGCATTGACAGAAACCTCCAAGCTATCACCCTTATCAGACTTAGGCTCTTCATGAATAGAAACCTCAGACTCCTCAACTTCTGGTTGGCTTTCTATATCAGAATCAAGTTGAATAAAATAGACTTTTGGTTTCTTACACACATGATTCGGGTTCCATTTTTCTTCACAATCGAAACACAGGCCTTTTTTTCTCTTTTCATCAATATGAGAAGGATTAACTTTCTTAAAAGGCAACAATCCTTTGTGACTCTGAGAATCTGAGTCATTAAGGGCATTGGTGTTAATTGGCCACTTATCAGCATAGTGAGTAGTAGGCTTCCAAGATTTTCAGGAGGATAGCACATATTCCTCCTATAACTTAGCCAGACCAAAAGCAGCCCCCAAATTCAATGGATTAAACATTTTAACAGGAATTCGAATGTCATCTTTTAATCCACTAATGAAGCAACTCATTTTGTATCGTTCAGATAAGCCCCTCAATCTATTAGTCAATGCCTCAAATTGAGAAGTATACAAACTCACAGAAGAAGTTTGTCTCAACCTAGTAAGAGCTTCCATAGGATCATCAAATGAGGATGGTCCAAACCTTGTTTGTAAAGCTACCACCAAGGTTTCCCAAGAATTAAATTGCCCCGAGTCTAAACCATTTTGGTACCAAACCAAAGCTTCCCCATCCATATGGTGTGAGGCAACCATCAACTTCTGATGAAATGGAACTTGAAAACAATCAAAGTATTGATTGGCCTTAAAGACCCAACCAGCAGGTTCAAGTCCATTAAAATGTGGAAAATCCAATCTAAAATTCCTCTGAGCCCCACCCCTTTCATCATGAGGCCTAGCATCATTATCTCTATCACAAGGAGTGTCTCTCTCCCTACGAGAGATTATATTCATAGTTTCCACCAAAGTTTTTAAAATATCAGACATTTGATCTAACCTCTCTGCCATGCCAGAAATTGCGATCTGGTGATGCTCCAACTGTTGCTACACCATTTCTTGTTGTTGGCCCTTCAATGCTTCAGAAACACTACTCCATTAGGATCATACGCACCGTTTCATTCCGACAGTTAAAGCTATTAATTCCTTCTGCAGCCTTCAATCATACACACCTTACAGAGTGGCACTCTAGGCAGAGGAGTGGGTGGTAGACCAAAGGAACCCCTTGGACTTGAGCACACATCGTTGAAGCATTGGACAAGGGAGGTGATATGCTCAACGTCAGCCTGGGCTTGTACCGAATCTTGTTCTGCCAACCCAATCAAGGCCTTATGTTGCCCCCCACATTGGGAGTACTGGTCAACAGTTGATGGGTGCATCTATGACGAATGTCCAACTAGCTTGGGTTCATGCAGTGTTCTCGGAGATGACAATGCATATGGACCGATAGATTGATAGGCAGAACGCACATATAGAGCAGATTGTTGCACAGATTGTTCATCGTGCCGATGTTTTAAATTAGAAGGTCAAGACACTGATAGAGGAGTTTCATACATTTGTGATTAACACATTCTGAGTGTTGTTTAAAAATTGTTATGATATTTTGTATCTTGTTTTCAAAATATGTATTGTTAATATTATTTAATGTATATATTATTTTGAATTTCAATACTTAATTTTCTTTCATGTTATCTTATCCAACTTTAATATTAAATCACTACACTTCAAATTTAAATATTTTTGAATTTGATATATCCAACTAAAAGGTACAGGCCCCACACCCTACTTCCCTGCCCACATCCACCCTGCCCCCATATGACGGGATGTGCAACGTCGCCCCGCCCATGTCAGAGACAGGGGGCCGAGAGGGCCCAACCCCATCTTGCCCCCGCTTATATATATAAAAACATAAATACTTATAAAGTATATATATAAAAACATAAATACTTATAAAGTATATTTATATAAACATAAATATATATAAATATATATTTATATTTTACAAATTTAGTATATATAAATATATATTACACTCTGTTAGAATTGTTCACTAAGTATGCACTAGCAAATTTAAAAACTACATAAATTTTAAATTATAGTAATATTTACAAAATACTCTATACAAAGTTCGAATGTCACTCACTAGCATTTGAATGTTGGTGTCAAAAAATATAATGTTCACACGTAAATAGCCTTAATGTTCAAATGTCCATGTGATGTTTGAACATAAATTGGCCTATATTCGAACGTCAGGCTAATTCTCATCTAGTTTTACTGATGGTTTCCACAAACCGTTACAAAAATTGGTTTTTGGTGAAGTTTTGGAGACAGTCACAAATTTCAAAGCTTCACTAAAAATCATTTCTATTGTAGTGCTCGGACCCACCTATATCATATCATCCCTCATCTCTCTCCTCTCTTTGATCAACACTCTCCCTCTCCTCTGAAATGGCGACATTTGTAGCAAAACCTTGACTGAGGTATGCATTCTTTGTAGAAAAATGCACCCACACACACATAAATAAAATGGTAATTAGACTCATTCTTTCAATGTTTTTGTTGATCCTTCTAAGCAATTTATGGCTTATGGTCCTATATTCGTTATTTAAGTTCATTAGAGCTATCAAAAAGTTGCACAATTGCAGGCATCAACTTTGAAATTTACCATTGCTCACTCATCATATTCTATCGAGTCCTTTGCTTCAGCTCCTTATTTGAGCGACTTTTGTGTACCTTGATTAGATTAGATGGCTCTGGCGCATTCATAGAAATCTCACCTCAGTTGGAGTCATCCATGACCGAAAACACTACAAGAAAATGTCATTGTACAAGTTATGCATTTGATTTTTTTTCATATAAAGTAATAGAAGTGTCTGTTTGATCTGCATTGACATTTATATCTTCTCCAAACAATAAACTCCATTAATTTAGGCTCCATTCGTAGAATAAAGTTTTAGTAGGAACCCTGGCAAAATCAACTCAGGGTGGTAAAGGACAATCGGCAGTAGAGCAAACCTCAAAAGTAAGTAATACAGATTTTACCCTCGGGTCACTTAATAAAGCTCAACATGGAGGTCTACCCTCAGGCTCAAAAGAGGCACCAGACGAAAATAAACTGACTATTGTTGAAGATGAACCAGGGATCCAATTCACTTTAGGTGCTTACACTAAAATGGAACTAGACTCTAACTATGTACCTTTGAAATTTATTGAAAAACCAAAAGGTCTGATCATACCACTTGAGGTCCAAGAGGGATTGGTGAGCAGTAAGGTGGCACCACCTAATCTTCACATGGACTCTATCTTAAAAGTAGACTTAAAAGCAGAGATGATATGTCACTTATTGGTGCAGATGCCAGCTAGAAACCATGCATGAGTTCTATCGAAATCAACCCCAAAACTGGAGCAAATGGAGGTGGAATCCTAACTGATATCTCAAACTATTTCCTCTGAACTGGTATAAAAAAGGGTGGAAAAGGAAGAACTAATAAAAATGAGCATGATCCAAAGAGATTAAAGAGGAAGGAGAACACCAATGAGAACAACACAACTAAGGCAATGGCTAGACCCCAGCCCTGCAAACAACAATGATTATCTTAGCTTGGAACTCCAAATGACTTGAGAAGCCTCAGACAGTCAGATCCCTTAACCTCTTAGTTAAGGATAAGTGTCCAACCATGATTTTTCTCGTGGAAGCAAAATATTCAAAGGCAAGAATTGAAGATGTTTGCAACAAGTTGAGATATGGTTTCATGCCTAGTTGTGGACAATAGAGGAAACAATGGGGGCCTTGCATTAATGTGGAAAATAAGTGTCAATGTGGTTATATATAATTAATCAAGGTGGCACATTAGTGCATATGTAGCAAATGCAAATAAGCAACCATGGTTCTTCACGGATTTTTATGGTCACCCAAAAACCTCAAAAAGGCATTTAAGTTGGGAGTTCCTTAAGTTTCTTAAACCAGTAGCTCATACTCCTTGGCTATACTATGGAGACATTAATGAGATTGTTTGTCAGGTTGAGAAGATTGGAGGTGGCCCTTGACCCTACAAACAGATGGAATCTTTCAAGAACACACTAGAATGGTGCTCTTTGAACTCAATTTTAACCAGAGGCCCTAGGTTTACTTGGGCTAATAATAGAAGTGAGCCAAATTTCACCAAAGAAAGAAAGACTGGATTGTGCTCTTGCTAATCTAGTATGGTTGCCAAACTTTAATGACTCATGTTGCAATGTACTTCTAGCCTTTAAATTAGATCACTCCCCCCTGCTTATTTGCATTGGTTCTCATCGAGGGCAACCTAATTTTAGAACTAAGTACTTTAGATTTGAAGCATCCTGGTCTTTAAAAGCAGACGATGCTACAAATATTCAAGAAGCCTAGAGTAAACCTGCTTATGGGGAGAATACTTCTGAGATTATGAGAAGAAGACAACTAAACTGTGGAACTGATTTAAAGAAATGGAATCTGAAAGTAAACAAGAGGGCTCCAAATGGCATAAGACAGAAACTAAAGAGACTAGGTGAGTTGCAAGAAGCAGGTAGTGGGGATCATGTGGAAGCTATCAAAATGTTGCAAAGTGAAATCAACCAAGCATTTGCTAAGGATGAATTGAGCTGGAAACAAAGAGCTAAGAAATGTTGGTAACAAAAAGGGGACCAGAACACAACATTTTACCATTTGCATGCCCACACAGAAGGAAAGTCAATAAGATTTCACAGATTATGGATCACAGGAACATGATAGTGCCTGACAAATGGCAAATTAGAGCCAGGGACATGCCTCAAAGATTAATAGCTGGTATGAATGCCTTTCTGCTCAAGGAATTTACAGAACTTGAAGTCAAGAGTGTTGTCTTTCAAATGAAAGGGATGGGATCCCCATGACCAAATGGTTTTCTAGCTCTATTTTACCAGTCAAATTAGGACATCACAAGTAAGGAAGTGACAAGCTTTGTGCTCAACATTCTTAACAAAGTAGGTTCTTTGAAAGGTGTAAATCATACATATATATCTTTGATCCCAAAAGTCAAAAATCCCAAAAAAATTTCAGATTTTAGTCTAGTCTATGCAATGTAATTTATAAAATTGTGGCAAAAGTGATATCAAATAGACTCAAACTTGTATTGCCTAACATAATTTCTCTGAACCAAAGTGCATTTGTTCCAAGTAAGACCATAACAGACAACATCTTGGTGGCATATGAGACCCTTCACACCATGTCCACAAAAATGCAAGGCAAGATAAGTTACATGGCTTTAAAACTCAACATGAGCAACGCTTATGATCAAGTGGAGTGGTCATTTCTATCCACTATGATGTGCAAGATGGGCTTTGATAGAAAAGATGGATATCAGTTGTGATGAAGTGCCTCACTTTAGTTTCCTACTCTATTTTGCTCAATGGTGAAGTTCAGGACAATTTCAAGCCAACTCGTGGACTAAGGCAGGGGGACCCTTTGTCCTCCTACCTATTTATTGTTTGTGCAAAAGCCCTCTCAAACCTACTGTCCCAAGCAGAGATGAATGGTAGTCTTTCAAATGTACCAAAGAGAAGGGGTCTTAATAAAGTCAGCCACATCTTTTTTGCTTATGACAACACATTATTTTGCAAGGCAAATACCTTTGAATGGAGGAGACCTATGAGCATTCTGAATGCATATGAGCAAGCTTTTGGCCAACTATTAAACAAAGATAAGTCATCCATTTACTTTAGCAGAAATACACCCTCCGATGACAAGACTAACATTCTTCGAATTGCAGGAGTCACTCCCATAAGATCTTTTGAGAGATACTTAGGCTTACCTACCAAGGTGGGAAGAGCAAAGATGGCTTGCTTTCATGGATTGATTGATAGAGTATGGTCCAAGATCACCGACTGGAAAACAAGCAGCTATGAACTACTGGAAAAGAAGTTTTACTAAAATCTGTGGTGTAGGCCATCCTCACATACACAATGGATATCTTTCTCATCCCCAAATCCATCACCAATAGATTGGACTAGGTACTAAGGAAATTTTGATGGGGTTTCAGTGAAGATCAATCAAAGATACATTGGGTAAAGTTGAGCCAAATAAGGAAAGCAAAAAAATCAAGGAGGTTTGGATGTTACAATGCCCAACTTCAGTCCCTGCCATTATTCTCAAATGAAAATATTTCCCACATGCCTCAATATTAGATGCAAAAGTAGGCTCTCGACCATCACTGGCTAGGAGGAGTTTGCATGCTGGTATCAAGTTATTAAGAGAGGGTTTGCACTGGGTAGTTGGCAATGGCTCATAGGTGAAAATATAGGAGGATAGATGGCTTCCTAGACCCAACTTCCTTGCTCCACAAAACAAGTCTAACACTTCAACTGATGTGATGTTAGTGGCTGACTTAATTGACTCTACTCTCAGAAGATGGGATGACAAAATTCTCTCTAATTTGTTTACTAAGCAAGAGGTGGAATTAATTAAAACCATCCCAATCAGTTTGAGAAATAGACAAGATCAATTGATTTGGGGAGGCACCATAAATGGCATATTCTCAGTGAAGAATGGCTATCATCTTCACAAAGAAATTTAGTCCAATCAAGTCAGTGGCCCCTTAACTAACTATGCATAAAGTGACCTATGGAAAGTGTTGTGGAAATTGCAGGTTCCAAATGGTGTTAGAATGTTCCTTTGGAGGGCATCTAATGAGGCTTTGCCAAGTTTCTCTAATCTACTCAAGAGAAAAATCAGACACGACAACAAATGCCCAATCTGTGGTCTTCTCAAGTCATGTTCTATGGAATTGTGGTGCTGCCCGAGATGTCTGGAGTCAAGCTAGCAGATCACTTCAAAAACTTTCTCTAGATGGCTTGTCCTTCAATGAAATTTGGCAGCAAATGCTTGAAGCTACCAAAAACATTGTTGGAGGAAGTAGGATCGATAGTGAGACTAATATGGACATCCAAACATGGTAAGGAGTTTAGACATCCAAGCTTCATTGTTCACAAAGCCCAGGATGATCTAAAATGCTTTAAAGTTGCAAAACAAAATACCCTAATTACAACAACTGCAGTCTACTCTGAAAGTAATCAAAGATGGAAAACACCTCCTGAGGGGACCTACAAATTGAACTGGGATGCTACTATTAATCAAACCATGGGCCTAATTGGTATTGGAGCAATCCTTAGGAATAGTAATGGCCATGTTCTTGGCACTCTCCGAGCAAGAAAAAGCTTTAAGATCTCTCCCTTCACTACAAAAGCATATGCAATGGTGATGGCTGTTTTATTTTGTAAAGAGGTTGGCTTTCATCCTATCCTTTTTGAAGGGGACTCGTTGCAAGTGGTGGAAAGAATGCAGAAGATAATAGTTGATTGGAGCCAAGGTGGTTTAATCATTGAGGACACAAAATATGTTCTAATAGGTCTTTCTTCTTGGAGCTTTCACCACACTAAGATGGATTCTAACATTGCACCACATGCTTGCCAAAGATGCCCTCTTGAGTGATTGTGATCTCTATGAATTACAAGGAATTACAAGAGATTCCCAATAGTATTAGACATGTTGTTCAGTTAGACTCTTTCTAGCAAGATGTTTGATGAATGAAGGTTTTCTTGATTTAAAAAATTAAAAAAAAAAATCTATTGTTTAACACTACTTAAGCATGCTTCTTGATCTTAGTCAATGCACCAAACCAATAGAATCATTAATTGAGTCGTCCTTTTACCCTTCTCTTCGTTCTTGTTTTCCCCTTCCTTTCCTTTTTACTTTTCTGCATTGGATATGAAAGACTTTGTTCACCTTTTTTTGTAATGGGACCCCCATATATATGACAACTATTGGTTTGGCTGTGAAGTGGGAATGTGGACATGATGGCTACATACCCACTTGCTTCTGATATGAGGAAAAAAGAAAAGAAAAAAAAAAAAAACTTCAAAACCTCATCAGAACTCTCTCTTAGATACAAGTGCTTTTTAAATTTTTGTTCAACAAACCCATTTTCCAGTTCTGTATATATATCTTTTCCAAATATTATTAAGTTTTCTTTTATAAGTAAAATAATTTGTTTTAATCAATTAGTATTATGTGTACTTAACTTATTATGCTAGACTTATTACTTATTTCTATACTAGTGTCGAATTTATTTCTAGACAAGACTTATACTATAATGTCTAATTACATATTTTTATACATTGCTATTACATGTTATTATACTAATGTCTAACATATTTCTAAATTAATTATATGCTAGACTTTCTAGTGTCTAATTAAATGGTATTATACTTGAATAAATTAGTATTTTGTGTTATTAACTTATTATACTAGACTTATAATAATAATATTAGTGTCTAATTTATTTCTATACTAGTTGATTATGTATGGTAGCAATACTATGATATTTACATATACTAAACTATTATTAGTTTATTTATATTATAGTATAAGTACATTATTTTATAATAATTAGCTCATATTAGTATATTATTGAATTTAAATATATAACTTCTAGTTATATAACTATATAAATATACTAGTATAGATGATAAATATATAAATAAATACATATTTTTATAACAAATGTACAATATCAGAGTCGGATTCAAAGTTGAAGTCAAGTTTGGAGGGCAAAGTTGTTGTCAGAGTTGTTCCAGCAGCACCTCTGACTTTGACTGAAAAAAAGAAAAAAGAAGTCAAATTTGAAGGGCAAAGTTGGAGTCAGAGTCGTTCCAGCAACATCTCTGACTTTGACTGAAAAATTAAAAAAAAAAAAAAAATCAGACTCCAACTCCATTTTGTTGAAGTCGGATCTTCGGATTTTTTATTAGCCCTAACACTGGAGGTGGCTGATTAGGGGTGTAACCAGTCTAATTTGGTCTGGTTTTGGATAAAATTTGGGTAGTATGCACCAGTTTTTCATTTTCGAAAGCCAATTATGCACCGTTACCCTCCTAAACTAGTACCTTCAATTTTACTAGTTCCAATCAAGTTCAATTTGGTTTTCCAGTTTTAATAGTATTAGTATATATATTAGTATTAGTTATAGTGATTAGAATAACTATATATTAGTATTTGTTATTTGTTATAGTGATTTTATTTTATTTTATTTTTTTAATTTTTCTTTTGAAAGGAACATTTTAAACTTTTATTCCAATCTCAAAGTTGCTTACAATAAGTGAGCAATACATTGCAGAACTTCCTCTACATCAAATAATGAATCAACAATGCTTAAACCATTTCTTGCCAAAGCATGAGCAGCTGCATTTGAGGATCTTTGAACATGAACTACTGACCATTGTCGAAAATGAGCCAAGATAGACCTTGTGTCAGACATGATCAAACTGGAACTGTCCCAACCTAAGTTACCAGATTTTAAACCATTGACAACATTAAGAGCATCCCTTTCTAAAATGATCCTTTGGAAACCAAGCTCAAGAACAAACTTTGATGCATGAAATGCATCAAGAGATTTAGCAAGAAAAGGATCAGGTATAAGGCTTTGTTTCATCCTCATGGAAGCCAACACATGACCCTTATTGATGTGAACCCCAATCGACTCACTTTGAGATCAAACAACAATAATGGAAAAACAAACCCAAGAAAGCCCAACTCAAGTCAATGGTTGAGGAATCTAGATCCGTTGATAACCCGTTTCAAGAACCTAAATTATATTAAAATCTAGACTCATTGAAGAACCCATCTCAAGAACCCGGATTATAAGGAGGAATGCCACAAATGTTGTGATTTACCTTTGATAAGTTCAAAAGTTCAATGAAGAACAAGAGAGTAAACTCAACTCACCAATAAAAATTCAATAATGTCTAACCTCTCAAATGAGGCTACAAGTGGTTTAAATAAATAACCCCCCAAAATCCTAAGTGAATAGTATTACAGGTACTGTAGTGTGAACAGTGCCGCGATATAGTAACTTCTAAAACCCTAGTTAACGTAAAAGAATAACTTTCCAAATAAACCCTTGGCCAAAATACAACACTTTCCTAAAAACCTTAGTTCATTGGAAATAAGACATATGTGGGCTAGGTATCCTCAAGCCCACTCATTCTAAACTAATAAAATAAGCTCTTTTAATAAAATAAATAAGTCCAAGGCCTTCAATAACGATAGGTCCAATTCGTGTCTTCCATAGTGTATCACATGGATGAAAACTGGATCTCCTCCTCTCAAATCCATCTTGAATGTTGAGGTCTTGCTAAACACGTCTCAAGTGGATTTCACCCAACCTTGCATAGGTTTCTTGAGCTTCCTAGCTCTTGATCTTATAATTGCCCCATCTGAAACTTGTGAAGGATCTTTACGACTTGGTCCACCTTGGGGCCCATCATTGCCCCTCTTCTCCAAAGGATTCCACCTCGAATTTCCACCTAGATCAAACGGAAAAAAATTAGAAACATTGAAAGTAGTAGAAATATGGTAGTTACCTAGAAGATCCACTTGATATGATTATCATTAATTTTCTCAAGAATGTGAAAAGGTCTATCCAAGCCATTCCTATCATCAACAAGCAAAAACATCAATACTAAAGGAGTAAGTGGATTAAAACCATATACAATTTCAATATGAGAATAAAAAATAGTAGTATGCATGGTCCTATTGTATGCAAACTCTAACAAGAGCAAACGATACTCCCGCAAACATTCATGCAACAAGTCAATGAAATGAAAATGATACTCCCACAAATGTTCTTGAAACACATTTAAAATCTTCCTTATACCAAAATGACCACTCCAATTATATGTGACCTCAATGAATGGCAAACTGTACTCCCAAAAGTGTTCATACAATACGCCTAAACTCTTCTCTAGACCAAAGTGAACACTCCAATTATATGTAAACTCAATGAATGGGAAACAATACTCCCACCAATGTTCATGCAACACTTCTAAGGTCCTCTTTACACCAAAATGCCCAATCAAACCACCTCCTTATGCTCCAAGCACAAGCAACTCAGGCAAAGAAGTATTAGATACAAAAAGTCTATTCTCTCTAAATAAGTACCAATCTAGTCTATAGAACTTACCAAATGATACTTTCTCACATACTCCATACACACTATCGAAGTCATCATCACTACATGCAATTTCTTATCATATTCAAATATCAAAAAATTTTCATCCAAAATGAAGACAAGGACATATCTTCTTGATATTGCAACAACCACATAATTTTCCTTACCATGCGTGTATTTGATGACAAGAGGAAAAGTTCCATTACGTTCCTCCCACTTGGCATGCATTCTATTAAACTAACCTTGTCATTTCAAGTGAATCACGAACTTATGTTTGGTATGTAGGACAAATTCTATTGGCCAAAGGTAATGCTGCCAATTCTCCAATGCTGTCACACAATCAATTTGATGCTTTGTTGCCAATTCCCTGCAACAAAGAGATAACAACATTAGGCAAAGATTCGTTAAATTTGTTAGTATTAAAATTTGCCCTAGCATAAAAACTCACTTCTCTTTCACTTTCTTCACTCTCATTTTTCTTTTCAATCTCGTTTTTGTTTTTACTCTCTTTTTTTCTTTCACTTGCTTTCTCCTTTTCGCTCTCTTTTTTTCTTTTTCCTTTTCACTCTCTTTTCTTTTACTCCCTTTTTCAACATCTTTTTTTGAACTCTTGGCCTCGCAATTGTTTTTCAACTCGTTCTTTCTTTTTCTTGATGTTTCAGCCTCACCCTCATATGTTTTCTCTCTCATTTTTTCTCTCTCTCTCTCCTTTTCGATCTCACTATTTCTTTTTTTCTCAATCTCACTCCCACTCTTTCTTTTTCGCTCAACGTCACTTTCACTCTCTCTTTTTTGCTCAATTTCATTTTCTCTCTTTCTTTTTTGATTAACCTCACTTTCACGCTTTATTTTTTGATCAATCTCACTTTCATTCTTTTTTTTTATCAACCTTACTTTTCAGTTTTAGTTGGTCCTCATGGACTTGTGTTGGAGTTAAAGGAGCAAGTTTGATTATTTTTCCATCCTTTTCAAAACTGTACATGTTTCAAAACCCATCATAGATCACTTTCATATCACACTTCCACGGCATCCCTAACAAAATATGGCCAACATGCATAGGCATTATATCGTAAAGTACCTCATTCTTGTACTTTCCAACTGAAAAAGAAGCTAGTACTTGCTTATTTACCCTAACTTCCCCACAATCATTCAACCATTACAACTTATATGGTTTAGGGTGTTTCAAGGTAGGAAAATTCAATTTCTCAACTAGAGTAGTGCTAGCCACATTACTACAACTCCCTCAATCAATGATCATACTACATACCATCTTGCTAATGTGGCATCTAGTATGAAAAATATTCTCTCTGCTACTCTGTTTCATCTATTTTAATTTGTGTATTGAGAGCACACCTGGCAATAACAAACTCACCATGCCCTTTATTCTCATACTCATGTTCACGTCTCTTTCTATATCTCTCACCTTGTAGATTTCTACTCACTATATCTAGATGATCTATCCTATCCCTCACTTTCCCCAACACCAAATTTAACCTTTCAAACTTTTGTTGTATGGACTGCAATACAAAGAATGAATTGTCTGCCACCCCTTTTAGTGTTAAGTCACTATTATGAGACATCGTAATGTGCTGCACAAAAAGAATGTTAGTAGTAAAAACCTCAGACGCCCTTACGTGTGTTTACGCTTGAATAATTACACTCCACTCATATTTCACTCTTAATTGGCTTTTTCTCGATAATGATCTCACACTCTCTTGCCTTTTACCTCAAGAGTTTTTCCACTCAAGTTCTTTAAGAACTAATTGTACTCAATCAAGACAATACAACCTTATTTTATCCCAACTAGTAATTAGGTCCAAGAAACAAGAATAAGAGAAAACACGGAAAGAATAAAATGACACGAAATTCAAGAAAATGATACGAGGGAAAGAGTAATCACAAGAAAAGATACCAACTACAATGATATGTATGCAGCCCCTTTGATGATAAGGCTCAATCAAATATTTTTTTTTTGAATTTTTCTTTTCCTTTTTTTCTTTTCTTTTCTTTTCGTTTCTTTTCTTTTTCTCTTCCTTTTTTTTGTCACCAAATCAATCACAAACAACAATATTCAATTGTGACCATCAAACAATTGAATTCAACCTTATAAAAATTGACAAGGAATAGAAGAGAATCAATGAAATGGCATTCCAAGCAATTGACAAACTTGGAGATGCAAGAAACTCTAGAAATTTCAAACCCTCTAGATGGTGCAAATTTTGGCAGCCCTCGAATAAGGAATTTAGCCACCTTATAATGATGAACATGAAACCAAAATGATAGAGTAATTTGGCAGCCCTAGGAAAAATGAATTTCTGCACTATTTTATTTTTTTTTGCAACCCTAGAACAATGAAGCACTAGAATTAAATATGCAATAAATAAAAGATAAAATTAGACTTGACTAGAAACCGACCTCTGAATACCAAATGATGTGAACTCTAATTTACTCGCTTTGAGACCCAACAACAATAATGGAAAAACAAACCCAAGAAAGCCAAACTCAAGTCAATAGATGGGGAATCTAGACCCATTGAGAACTTGTTTCAAGAACCTAGATTATATCAAAATCTAGACCTGTTGAAGAACCCGGATTATAAGGAGGAATGCCACAAAGTTTGTGATTTACTTTTGATAAGTTCAAAAGTTCAATCAAGAACAAGAGGAGTAAACTCAACTCACCAATAAAAATTCAATAATGCCTAACCTCTCAAATGAGGCTACAAGTGGTATAGATAAACAACCCCTCAAAACCCGAAGTGAATAGTGCCTCAGGTACTGTAGCATGAACAGTTAGTGCTACAGTAACTTCTAAAATCCTAGTTCACATAAAATAATAATTTTTCAAACAAGCCATTCGTCAAAATACAAGGTCTTCGCAAAAACCCTAGTTCATTAGAAATAAGACATTTGTGGGCTAGGCATCCTCAAGCTCACTCATTCTAAACCAATAAAATAAGCTTTTTTAATGAAATAAATAAGTCCAAGGCATTCAATAATAACAGGCCCAATTCGTGTCTTCCATAGTGTATCACATGGATGAAAACTAGATCTTCTCTTCTCAAGCCCATCTTGAATGTTGGGCTCTTGCTAAACACGTCTCAAGTGGATTTCAGCCATCCTTGCATAGATTTATTGAGCTTCCTAGCTCTTGATCTTGTAATTGCCCTATCTAAAACTTGTAAAGGATCTTTACGACTTGGTCCACCTTGGGGCCCATCACTTATTGCCTCTAGCCACAGCTCCAAAAATAGCTAAACTTAACTATTTGTCTACTGAGGCATCCTAGTTAACTTTGATTATACCCTTGAGGTGGAGGAGCCCAGCATGATAAGACATTAGTAGGAGTCAAAACCCTTAGCTATTGATTGAGCTGAAATATTGCATAATTTAGCTATTTAAAACCAATGTATTTTAAATTCTTCGTGATACTATTATTGGTTTTAGATGAAAAAATGGTTAATAAGCATAAATACGAGTTGTGATTTTTAATTGATTAATATCATGTTTATGCTTAATTTTATAACTATGATTTAATTGGACAATATTTCCTCACATATATAATCTATTTTTTTTTTAATAATCTAGTTTTTTTATTTTTATTTGAGTGCTATTTTTATCTCTTATTTTTAGCTTAAATAAAATTCACATGAAGGAAGTGGTGTACTTCAGTAGCTAAAAAAAGAAAAGACGAAGATTTTTGGTGGAGTGTGAACATAAGAGACGGCAGCTTGTTGATAGTTTCGGTTGGTGCAGGTAAATGAAAATGTGGTAGTTGATATTCAAGCAGAATCAAATAAAGTTGATGGCTTCGGTTGGTGCATGAGTTGAGTTTATTAATCGGTTGGTATGAAAAGAAAGAAAACAGAAAGGAGAGGAAAATTAGCTAAAGGGGATTGATTTGCAGGAGAGGTGCCATGATTGAAGGGGATTAAAGAGAATTTTCTGTGGGAATTCATTGAAGATAGGTGCCGTGCTTGACTTGTGGAGAGGGACACAGTTGGTGGTGATTGTTTTTGAGAAGTCGGCTGGAATGAATTGGGATTAGAGGAAGGAGTTTGGCACTGACTTGAGGCAGCTATATATATATATATATATTGCTGGACAGAAGAGAGGGGGAGAAGAGAGGTAGAGAGGGTGAGTAGAGAGGGAGACGTGTAGGGAGTGAGAGGAGCCTTGTTTGACTTGGTTGGACGTGAGGGAATTTATTTTACTGGGCAGCTTTAATTCTCTTGCAGGAGAGGTGTCGTGCTGGAGTTTTATTGTGCTAAGAAAGTATTAACATGGGAGAGGAAGAGTGAACGGGTAAGTAGAGTGGTAGAGAGGGTGAGTAGAGAAGGAGTTGTGTCATGCTCATAAAGGAGTGAGTCGGTGCATGATTTTTCTAGGGTTGAAGGGAATCAGCTGGAGTAATTTAATTGGCTAGGGTTTATTTTGGTTGATTGTAGAGGGAAGTAGAGAGGAGAGTCGGTCAATTGGGATTAGTTTAAACTTTTGCAGGAAGTCGGTGCAGTTGGTACGTAGGGAGTGAGCTATGCTTGATTGATTAAAAGAGAGAGTCAGCTGTTTTATTTTGCTGGGAGGAGAGTCGGTCAGTGCTTGGAATTGAGAGAGGTGTCAGTGGGTGCTTGAGTTTATTTTTCTTGGAGAAAGTCGGTTGGAGTAGAGAGGGACGTTAGAGTTGAGACATGAAAAAAAGAAAGAAAGAAAGAAAGAAAGAAAGGAGAGTTGGAAAGAGGGAGTTGAGGAAGTCAGTGCTTGATTTCTTTTCGTTTTTTTTTTCTTGAGTTTTCATTGAAGAGAAGTCGGTGGAGAGAGGGAGTTGAAGGGGAGTTTTCGTCCAATCTACTGGTTTCATTTCTATTTTCTACAGTTCAATGACAGCATGGATTTTATTCTCTCAGCATCGACTAGATTTTAAATTTTATTATTTCTAAATTATTGCCTAGTATTTCTTGTGTTTTATTTTAGTTTTCTAATGAAGAATATTTATGTGATTTCTATAGTACTTGTAATGAATATGTTGGCTAAATTTTCATACTAAAGTTAGAGGTGAAGTTTAATGATTTAAATTTCATTTTCGGATCCACGTAAAATTTATTCTGCGAGCTTGATCGATTGAAGGATTTTATTATTGGATATTTTGATTATCTATATATTTATCTTGATTCATTGTGATTTTCAAATACAGTGAATGCTTGAGGAATCCCTGTGATATTCAAATAGATTTGTGAATGTTTTAATCATCAATCGTTCACGCTCAATCATAAGCGACTATTTTTCTTGATCTTAAATGCTAAATCTTCCAATTAAACGGAATCATTATTATAGTTTAATTGAAGTAAATCGATCAGAAACAATATCATAAATTATTAGACGGATCCTCGAAACCTTAGTCTTTCTCTATATCAATTCATTTTATCATTTTAGTTTGATTCATATATTTTACAAGTCTTCATCTTTATATTCAATTGTACGTTTCTTTTAGTAATTTTGTTTCATTGTCTGAATTTATTTTTTTTATCACAAAAGTCAATCCCTGTGGATTCGATCCTGTAAGATACTACAACACCTGTATACTTGGAGGTAAAACTGTACTAGATTTTTGGTTCATTAATTTGAATCAAAATTTAGGCGCAACAGCTGTTGAGCTTCATTTCTGGTTTTTATATCAATCAATCTTTGTGTTGCTTGATTGTATAACACTAGAGGATGAGTGAATAGAATCTCAAATACCACTACATTTCTTCTTATCCAAATTTTCCACATCACCACAGAAATCTCCAAGAGCTCCGCTCCTTCAAGTTTATCAGAAAGATGAAACAAGTGCTCCTTAAAAGTCTAGCCTGCAATCTGAGTTTTTTCGTAACCTTTTAGAGTTGTAGACCCAAACATCTCTAGTAGCACCACAGGACCATAGTGCACACTCAGCTGTTTCCTCAGACAAATCACAAATAGGAGACATAGGGGAGAGTCCACAACCTTTTTTTGAAAACGGTTTAGCTTGGTTGGTAAGCCCTCATGGCATTCTTTCCATAGAAAAACCTTCTCAGCATTAGGTAGCTTAAGAGACCACAAAGTTCTCCACTTGTCTTGGTAAGAATTATGAACAAAACATTGGCCTTTATGAATTTCCTCAAGCTCAACTTGCATATGATAAGCAGATTTCATAGTAAACATCCCATTTTTGGTATATGACCAAATCTATTTATCTCCACTTCCACATTGGCTAATTGGTGTCCTCAATATCATCTCAGCTTCTTCTTGGCAAAAAACTTGTCTCTTGAGCTGGTGTTTCCATTGGCAAGCTTCTTCATCTATGAGGTCTAATACTAAAGCATCTGTAGGTAAGATAGAGCACCTACTTTGGACTTGAAAATTTGGATTTAGAGGCAACCACCTATCAAACCAGATTCTGATATCCTTACCATTGCCTACCCTCCAAGAAAGTTTGTTGTTAGAACAGGTCTTGCTCGCAATAGACTCCTCCATAAAAGTGAAGGTTTCTTCCAAGTTGAACATTCAAGAAAGAGCTTGAATTATGGTATTTTGAAGCCAAAACTTTAGTTGCCAAGGAAAGAGGATTCTACACTAGTCTCCATACTTGCTTGATTAACATGGTCATATTAAACAAATCCAAGTCCTAAAATCCTAGGCCACCCAAATCCTTCCTCCTTTCCAATTGATGCTTCAGAACACATTGAATTGTTCTCTCAATTGATTTCTAACCCCACCAGAATGCATGCATAACTCTATGAATTTCAAGCAAGATGCTCTTTGGGATTTTAAAAACCACCATGCTATATGTCAAAATTGCTTGAATAAAAGATTTGATCAAGACTTCATTTCCAGCCTGAGATAGGAACTTCAATTTCCTATTTGATAGTCTTGCTCTAATAGTCTTGCTTTAACTCTATCCAGAATTCCATTCAAAGAGGTAGCTCAAGATCTTCCAATCATTGCAGGTAGGTCAAGGTACTTTTCATAAGAATTGATGGTCCTAACTCCAACAATACTGATTAGAATATCTTTCACATCAACTCTAGTGTTCTTACTAAAATAGATTGATGTTTTGTCTTTGTTTACCTTTTGATCCAAAGCCATTTCACAAATACACAATAGCCTTTGCAGCCTACACCATTCAATAGAGTTTGCCTTGCAAAAAATAAACTATCATCAGTAAAGAAAAGATGATTTACACGTAGCTGTCCTCTTGCTAATGGAATACCAGAAATATAGCCCACTGAATCAGCCCACTGAATCAGCATAATGCCCCTTGGGGGATAGAAATTATGTTGAGGAGTGCCATTGATGAGAAGGAAACTGGATTCGAGATATGTTGGCCTTTTTAGATTTTGGAGAAGGTAGGGTCCATCACTTATAGAATTGCTTGGCTAGAATATTTTGGGGATATTCATGATGTCTTCCATGTATCATCCTTGAAGAAGAGTTTTGGACAACAAGAGCCGCGCTTTGTCGACGCTGAGCGTATTCAATTGCAATCGGACCTTACTTATGAGGTTGTTCCTTCACAGATTCTGGATTGGAAAGAGCAACAGTTGAGATCCAAGACGATACCTCTGGTAAAGGTGGCATGGGGAGATCCGTTATCTCAAGATTTCTCTTGGGAGAGAGTAGCAGACATGAGAGAGCAGTACCCCTACTTGTTTGAGTAAATGACGGTACATTTCTTAATCTTGATCTCGGTGGAATCATGTGGCTTGTTTCAATTTAGTGTTCGATCTTGCAAATTTCGAGGACAAAATTTGTTTTAAGGGGGGTAGGATGTGATACCCCGTTTTTACGTGTATTTTCACTGAAAGAGTTTTTAATATAATTAATATATTGGTTCTTTTATTTTAGACTATTGTATTTTAATTGCTTTTTATTTTAATTGATGTGGTGTTTAATTTATTTTAGTCGTTTTATAGTTTTAAAATTTATTTTCGTTGGATCAGTTTTTGGACTCCGAAGGTGAGGAGTAGACCTCATTTTCTTTCTCCATATTTTTTTTTCTCTTTTTCTTTTTCCCTTTTTCCCTTTTTCCTTTTCCTTTTCTTCTTTTCTTCTTTCTTTCTTTTCTTCTTCTTCTTTTTCCTTCTCTCCCCGCGTGCGCACTATCCTCACGGGTCAACTCCCCTCCGGCCGGTGAACCTCCCCACCAAAAACCAACCCTCCCGTGCCGCCATTAACCCCCTACAGCCCATCTAAGCCGCACGACTTTTGGCCATTTCCAGTACCGTCGCTCCACCTCCGACCACCATCTCTTTACCACTTCATCCCCTACCTCTTGTCGTCCTAACCCACCCATTTCCGGCCCCGATCCGTTGCCGGAGCAGCTCCCATGAGCTCAACTCTGATCTATATCTTTTTTCGCTTCCACCGCCATTTCCACCGCTATCCACGGCCAAAACTTACTTCCTTTAGCTTCATAAACATCTCTAGGCCATTCCCTATCAATTTCAAGTCTTGGTTCGCCCCCGTTTGAAAATGGGTATTTTACAACCCATGACCATAGTGTAAAATAGACTGTTACATTGTTTTTTCTCCACTGTTTGCAACGTCATGATCCTTCAAAAAATACCTTATAGCGCTGTAAGTTTTTTTCAAACTCTATTTTAGATTTAAATATATTTTTGCTCTTACAATAAATTATTTGACTGGTTGGTTGATTCCGGACTGAGTCCGAGGAGTTCGGGGTCGGATGGATTGAGGACGGAGTTGCTTGGTTTTGTTGTTTTTGTGATTGGTTTGATGTTTTGCATCTTGAGGCATGCATTGCATGATGCATTCATGTGCATTTTATTTTAATTGAGAAAATCCTGTTTATTTGCGTAAATGGATTTTCGGGTGGGTGTGTATCACGACTCCAAGCCGAGATGGGGTATTATCTCAGTGGAGCTCCTCTGGTCAATCGGGAGTGGATAATATTGAGTGACATCCCCTGGGTTGTCACTGGGCGATGACCGGATCGCACGATATGGTAACGCTGTCGTGTCAACTTCGTAGTTCCTAGGCTCGCGGGGACTACAGGATGGCCTGGTCCAAGAGCTGGGCGTGAGAACTGGGTATCGCTCGTGTAGGTATCACACTCGTAGTCGTTACTTGCAGTGTGACACAGGAGCCAGAGTGTGCGGATTATCCCTAGGGGAGATCATGGTGCATGCAATAATTGGAACGGGTTTTGGTAACTGGATACGGGACCTTTTTTGGAAAAATGGCGAGGTTATGATTGAGGCTTTGTGATTCATTTTCAGGGAAAATGGTGGTTTATTGATTTGGGCCATTATCTGGGATAATGGCAAGGACTGGTTTAAAGGACATGTTTTTGGGCCAAAATGGGATTTTGGAGTGCGTGGAAAAAATGTGGTTTTATAGGTTATGTGCATTTTCATTCTTTCATGCATATTGTTTGATTTTAATATGTTTTTATCTAGTGGCGTTTGGATGTTTACTTACCTGCGGCACCATTTTTGGTACCGTAGATTTTGATGCAAAGATCCAGAAGGAAGAGGAGGCTGAGCCCGAGGAGGCGGCTCCGCCAGAGTTTTGATTTGGAGTTTATGCTTTGTAGTTTGATGTTGAAACAATATTTGTGGCTTGTAATATTTTATTAGGTCTGTTTTGAACGGGTTTGTATTAAACATAGAAAAAATTCTGGTACTTAGTCATGAGACTTTTTTATCCGCTGCATGTTTTTAATTGCACACTTGTTGCTTATACACACACTTGGCACTTGGCGATAGGGTGGTGACCCGTGTTGTCATCATCTCGACGTCTCGATTTTCCCGTGTCCATACGTGGGATTTGGGGATGTCACATAAGTAGTCGTTACCTACGGAGTGGCATAGGAGCCAGAATGTGCGGATGATCCCTAGGGGAGATTAAGGTGCATACAGATAACATTGAAAATAGGTTTTGATTCTTGATATGGGAGTTTTTCTTGGTAAATGGTGGGATTTTTATAAGTGGATTTTCGTGGACCATTTTCTCGGAAAATGACTGATTCTTGTTTTGGGCCATTATCTGGGATAATGTTGAGGAATTGTTTTAATGGAAATATTGTGGGCCATTATCTGGCATAATGGTGAGAAAATCTTTGAATGGAACTGTTTAGGCCAAAAATGGAACTTTTGGCATGCGTTGGAAAAATGATTATTTTTTGAAAATGTTTATTTTCAGATCTCATACATATGGCATCACGTTCATACATATTATTGCAGCTTTAGTGTATTTCTATCTTGTGGGTTGCTTGGATGGTTAATTATCTGCGTATCATCTTTGGTACCGTAGATTTTGATGTAGAGGTCGAGGAGGCTGAGCCCGAGGAGGCGACTCTGCTAGAGGATTGACTGGTGCTCTTAGTTATCATTTGGAAATTATTTTTCTTGTCTTTAGATTATGTATTTTGGATTTATGACATTATTGGGACTTGGTCCAAGGGAGTATGATCGTGGAATAGTATGCTCGAAGATTTATAAAGCTTGCGTGATTTGCTCCCCACCTCATTGCCACGGAGGAGATGCAGGCCGAGCGTTTCCAGGAGGATCTACGTCGGATATATGCAGAATGGTGGTTTGCCACCGGATTTCCACTTTTTAGGATTTAGTGGACTTGGTCACTCTTGCGGAGCGAGAGAATAATTCGAGTATGGGCTCCCCTCCAGGACAAAAGAGGTGGAGTTTTTCTGGCAAAGGAAGTAGCTCTGGTTCTCCTTAGAAATTTGTTCAGCAGACCGTGTCTTGACCACAAGCGACCTCGGGTTTACTTATGGGAGGATGGGTGCCAGTTTGCGGAATTTGTAATAAAGCCCATGTGGGTGACTGCCTTCGGGTGAGGCTTGATGCTATAATTGTGGCCAGTAGAGACACTTTGCTCGTGAGTGTCCCAGGCCAGTTCAAGGAAGCCATGGAGGTAGACGTGGTGGAAGAACAAATCAGAGGCAAACAGTGCAAGCTCAGATTTATGCTTTTACACCCGAAGATGTTGATGATAAGGCACCAGCCACCCATGATGCTGAAATGATTATAGGTATAGATCTAATTTAATTTTTTTGGATTTGATTTTTGTTGTGACTTGGTTTCTTCTTTATATTTGGATTTCTTTGGTTAATGTGATTGGTTCAGGGAGAGTTTGTTTATATGAATGTTATACTTGCACTTTATTTGATTCGGGTGCATCTCAGTCATTTGTATCTTCCACTTTCGCTCGGATATGTAATATGGTTAAGGGACCTTTGCCAAAGTCATTGGTAGTGGCTCTACCAAATGGTGAAGTGGTGTGGTGTTCTAAAGTTGCTTTGGGTTGCCCTTTAAATTTTGGTGGAAGGTTTCTGGATGCAGATTTGGTTGTCTTTAAGCTGTTGGGATTTGATATCATCCTTGGGATGGATTGGCTATATTGATATTCTGCGAGTATTAATTGTAGAAGTCGGGTAATTAGAATTCAGCTCCCAGATGGTGATTATTTGGAATTTGCGGGGAGTAAGCTAAAAGAAAGCCAGTAGTTATATCAGCAATTCAAGCAAGAAGAGAGATTGCTTGTAGAGCGGATGCCTTCTTAGTCCAAATGGTGTTTATGTCGTCTGAGAAGAAGTCATTGGTAGATATCCCAGTTGTGGGAGAATTTCCTGACGTGTTTGTGGATGACTTGCCTGGGCTACCCCCTGTTCGTGAAATGGAGTTTGTTATTGACTTGGAACCTGGAGCGGCCCCTGTACATAAAGCTCCTTACCATATGGCACCAGCTGAATTAAAGGAGTTGAAGGTTCAGTCGCAAGAGTTGGTGGATAAGGGGTTTATTCAACCAAGTACTTCACTGTAGGGTGCGCCAGTGCTGTTTGTTAAAAAGAAAGATGGTACCCTCAAAATGCGCATTGATTATCGGGAACTAAATAAGGTGACCATCAAGAATAAATATTCTCTCCCACGGATCGACGATTTGTTTGATCAGCTTCAAGGAGCAGCTGTGTTCTCGAAGATTGATTTGAGGTCAGGATACTACCAGTTGAGGATAAGGGATAAGAATATACCCAAAACTGCTTTCAGATCGAGATATGGGCATTATAAATTTAAGGTGATGCCTTTTGGGTTAGCTAATGCCCCTGCTGATTTTATGGATTTAATGAATCGGGTATTTTGACCTTATTTGGATTCCTTTGTGGTAGTCTTCATTGATGATATCTTAATTTATTCCCGAGATTTTGAAGAGCATGTTTATCATCTTCGTCTAGTTCTTGGGAAATTAAGAGAACACCAGTTGTATGCTAAATTCAGCAAATGTGAATTCAAGTTAGAGGAAGTCAGATTTCTTGAGCATGTGATTTCCCGAGACGGGGTGGCTGTTGATCCTAGTAAGGTGGAAGCCATTTTGTCGTGGCAGCGTCTAACGACCGTGCGTGAGATCCGGAGTTTCTTGGGACTTGCCGGATATTATCGAAGATTTGTGGAGGGATTTTCTCGCTTATCCAGACCTCTCACTGCTTTGACTAGAAACAAACAAGTGTGAGAGAAGTTTCCAAGAATTGAAGAACAGGTTGACAACTGCACCAGTGTTGGCACTTCCAGAACCGCACAAGCCATTTGTAGTTTTCAGCGATGCGTCTAAATTTGGATTGGGTTGTGTCCTTATGTAGGAAGGACGGGTTGGTGCTTATGCATCTTGTCAGCTAAAGGATCATGAGAAGAATTATCTGACGCATGATTTAGAATTGGCTGCGATTGTATTTGCTTTTAAGATCTGGCGGCACTTTTTGTATGGGGAAGTTTGCGAAGTATACACAGATCACAAGAGCTTGAAGCACTTGTACTCTCAGAAGAATCTGAAGATGAGGCAGAGGCAATGGGTAGAGTTAATCAGTGACTACCAGTGCAAGATCAAGTATCTTCCGGGGAAGGCAAATATAGTTGCTCATGCTTTGAGTTGAAAGTCGCACTTGGAAGATGAAGCCAAATCGTCAGAATTGGATTATTTACTTTGCCAGATGAGAAGACTCCTTATTGAAATTTCACAGCAAGAGGAAATATTATCTTCAATTCTTGATATTCGAGTAGCTAATTTTGAGGAATTGAAGACACTTCAAAGGAAGGATCCGAAGCTATTGGATATCAGAAAAAGAGCCAAAAAATCTCGAGGGCCGTTGCATTATAGTATGGATAAGGATGGAATTTTTCGGTTCTGAGATCGTAGAGTGGTCCCCAAAGATTTAGAATTCAAGGAGCGGATCATGGCAAAAGCTCATGCGGCCCCTTATTCAGTTTATCCTGGCAGTACAAAGATGTACCGAGAGTTGAAGAAAAGTTATTAGTGGGAAGGGATAAAGAAGGATATTGCCTTGTATATTGAGAGATGCCACACATACCGTCAAGTCAAAGCCGAACATCAAAGACCTGCTGGTATGCTCCAACCCCTCCCTATTCCTGAGTGGAAGTGGGACGACATCACGATAGATTTTGTAGTGGGCTTACCGAGGACTCCTAGTGGAAAGAACTCAGTTTGAGTGATTGTTGACCGGTTAACTAAGAGTGCTCATTTCTTGCCTGTTAATAACACTAATTCCTTGGGTAAATTGACTCGCTTGTACGTAAAGGAGATAGTGCGGTTGCACGGCATACTCAAGAGTATTGTATCAGATCAGGACCCAAGGTTCACATCTCAGTTTTGAAAAAATTTGTAGGCAACATTGGGTACTAAGTTGAAGTTTAGTACTGCATATCACGCTCAGACGGATGGCCAATCAAAGCGCATTATTCAGACCCTTGAAGATAAATTGTGAGCATCTGTTATGGAATTTCAAGGGAGTTGGGAAAATCACTTGCCGCTCATAGAATTTGCTTATAATAATAGCTTCCATGTGTCCATCCAGATGGCTCCTTAAGAAACTCTTTATGAAAGGAAGTGTAGGTCGTCCTTTTGTTGGGATGAAATCAGGGAGAATAAAATAGTTGGGCCTGAAATAATTCAAGAAATGCAAAGCCAAGTTTGGATTATCAGGGATAAAATGGCGGCAGCTTAGAGTCGTCAGAAAAGCTACGCTAATACAAGGAGGAGAGAATTATCTTTTAAAAAAGGTGATTGGGTTTATCTCAAAGTCTCTCCCATGAAAGGAGTTAATTCTTTTGGTAACAGAAGGAAACTGGATCCTAGATATGTTGGTCCTTTTTAGATTTTGGAGAAGGTAGGGTCCGTCGCTTATAGAATTGCCTTGCCAGAATATTTTGGGGATATTCATGATGTCTTCCATGTATCATCCTTGAAGAAGAGTTTTGGACAACAAGAGCCACGCTTTGTCGACCCAGAGCGTATTCAGTTGCAACCGGACCTTACATATGAGGTTGTTCCTTCACAGATCATGGATTGGAAAGAGCAACAGTTGAGATCCAAGACGATACCTCTGGTAAAGGTGGCATGGGGAGATCCGTTAGCTCATGATTTCTCTTGGGACAGAGTAGCAGACATGAGAGAGCAGTACCTCTACTTGTTTGAGTAAATGACGGTACGCTTCTTAATCTTGATCTCGGTGGAATCATGTGGCTTGTTTCAAGTTAGTGTTCGATCTTGCAAATTTTAAGGACGAAATTTGTTTTCAAAGGGGGAGGATGTGATACCCCGTTTTTACGTTTATTTTCACTGCAGGAGTTTTTAATTTAATTAATATATTGGTTCTTTTATCTTAAATTATTGTATTTTAATTGGTTTTATTTTAATTGATGTGGTGTTTAATTTATTTTAGTCGTTTTATGGTTTTAAAATTTATTTTCGTCAGATCAGTTTTTGGACTATGGAGGTGAGGACTGGACCTCATTTTCTTTCTCTATCTTTTCTTTTCTCTTTTCTTTTTCCCTTTTTCCTTTTTTCTTTTTCCTTTTCTTCCTTTCTTCTTTCTCTCTTTTCTTCCTCTTCTTTTTCCTTCTCTCCCCACGCGCGCACGATCCCGCGCATGAAATTTCTTCTGGTGTCGTCGCTCCACCTTCGGCCACCATCTTTTTACCACTTCATCGCCTACCTCTTACCATCCGAACCCACCCATTTCTGGCCCCGATCCGTTGCGGGAGCAGCTCCCATGAGCTCAACTATGATTTGCCCCTTTTTTCGCTTCCACCGCCACCCACGGCTAAAACTCACTTTCTTTAGCTTAATAAACATCTTTAAGCCATTTCCTATCAATTTCAAGTCTTGGTTTGTCCCCGTTCGAAAGTGGGTGTTTTACAACCCATGGCCACAATGTAAAATACACTGTTACGTTGCTTTTTCTCCACCGTTCACAACATTGTGATCCGTCAAAAAATACCTTATAGCACTGTAAGTATTTTCCAAACTCTATTTTAGATTTAAATATATTTTTGCTCTTACAATAAATTATTTGACTGGTTGGTTGATTCTGGATTGAGTCCGAGGAGTTCGGGGGTCGGATGGATTGAGGACGGAGTTGCTTGGTTTTGTTGTTTTTGTGATTGGTTGGATGTTTTGCATCTTGAGGCGTGCATTGCATGAAGCATTCATGTGCATTTTATTTTAATTGAGAAAATCCTGTTTATTTGCGTAAACGGATTTTCGGTTGCGAGTGTATCACGACCCCAAGCCGAGATGGGGTATTATCTTGGTGGAGCTCCTCTGGTCACTCGGGAGTGGATAATACTGAGTGACATCCCCTGGGTTGTCACTGGGCGACAACCGGATCGCACGATACAATAACGCTGTCGTGTCGACTCTGTGGTTCCTAGGCTGGCGGGGACTAGAGGATGGCCTGGTCCAGGTATGCGCTGGGCGTGAGAACTGGGCATCGCTCGTTTAGGTGTCACACGCGTAGTCGTTACCTGCGGTGTGGCACAGGAGCCAGAGTGTGCGGATGATCCCTAGGGGAGATCATGGTGCATGCAATAATTGGAACGGGTTTTGGTTACTGGATACGGGCCATTTTCTGGGAAAATGGTGAGGTTATGATTGAGGCTTTGTGATCCATTTTCTGGAAAGATGGTGGTTTATTGATTTGGGCCATTATCTGGAATAATGGCAAGGACTGGTTTAAAGGACATGTTTTTGGGCCAAAATGGGATTTTGGCGTGCGTGGAAAAAATGTAGTTTTATAGGTTATGTGCATTTTCATTCTTTCATGCATATTGTTTGAGTTTAATATATTTTTATCTAGTGGTGTTTGGATGTTTACTTACCTGCAGCACCATTTTTGGTACCGTAGATTTTGATGCAGAGATCGAGGAGGAGGTGGAGGCTGAGCCCAATGAGGCGGCTCCATCGGAGTTTTGATTTGGAGTTTATGCTTTGTAGTTTGATGTTGAAACAATATTTGTGGCCTGTAATATTTTATTATGTGTGTTTTGAACAGGTTTGTATTAAACATAGAAAAAATTCTGGTACTTAGTTATGAGACTTTCATTATCCGCTGCGTGTTTTTAATTGCACACTTGTTGCTTATACACACACTTGGCAATTGGCGATAGGGTGGTGACCCGTGTTGTCATTATCCCGATGTCTCGATTTTTCTGTGTCCGTACGTGGGATTTGGGGACGTCACATGATACAAAGTCGTTACCTTCGATGTGGCATAGGAGCCAGAGTGTGCAGATGATCCCTAGGGAAGATTAAAGTGCATACAAATAACATTGAAAATTGGTTTTGATTCTGGATATGGGAGTTTTTCTTGGAAAATGGTGGGATTTTTATAAATGGATTTTCGTGGACCATTTTCTGGGAAAATGACTGATTCTTATTTTGGGCCATTATCTGGGATAATGGTGAGGAAATGTTTTAATGGAAATATTGTGGGCCATTATCTGGGATAATGGTGAGAAAATATTTTAATGGAACTGTTTAGGCCAAAAATGGAACTTTTGGCATGCGTTGGAAAAATGATTATTTTTTGGAAATGTTTCTTTTCAGATCTCATACATATGGCATCACATTCATACATATTATTGCAGCTTTAATGCATTTCTATCTTGTGGGTTGCTTGGATTGTTAATTATCTGCATACCGTCTTTGGTACCATAGATTTTGATGTAGAGGTCGAGGAGGCTGAGCCTGAGGAGGCGACTCTGCTGGAGGATTGTCTGGTGCTCTTAGTTATCATTTGGAAATTATTTTCCTTGTCTTTAGATTATGTATTTTGGATTTATGACATTTTTGGGACTTGTAATATTTTGTTACGTTTGTTTTAAGCGAGTTTGTATTTAAATAAAATTATGGTACTTAGTAGACTGACTTTTATCATTCACTACGATATTTTTGTTGTACATATGTTGCTTGTACACACACTTGGCACTTGGCGATGTGATGTTTGACTCGTATTGTCATCATCCCGATGCTTCGATTCCCACGTGGGAGTTTGGGGTGTCATAGATTTAATGCCTCCATTTGCATCCTAAATCAAAATATAAGAATAATGAGTAAATTTGGCACCAAATAAGTATAAAAGACTCAACTTTAAGGGAGAAAAATATGACATTTTGCATTCTCATCATATATGGAAAACACTAACACAAAGGTAAGGGTGACATTATGTGATACTACTTGAAATCTAACATGAACATGACATGAAATAAACCAGTTTGGATTTGATATTAACGGGTTTGGGTCAAAACGGATTGATTCATTAAAACATTTATAAATGTATCGTTAGTAGGTTAACCCGCTTAACCAGTTGTGACCCGTTAAAATTTTTACTCAAAACTACATTTATAACCTCTTTAAAACATAGAAGGCAAAATAGGCTAACCCTAACTATCTCTTAGACCTCACCTAATTGGCGACCAAGGAAATGCTATTGACTATAATTGACTATAATGCTTTCAATACAATAATTTTATTTTATATTAAACTTTAATGATGCCCTTTTTTTAATAGAAACATAAGAAATAAAATTGGACGTGCTAATTGAAGATGTTATGGAGCTGGATGTCAACAAGAACAAGAAGAATGCTTCATTTCCTTCTTCAGGTTCTAATAATGATTAGATTTGTGCTTATTATTATTGGGATTGTAACATTAATATTATTAAAATATGTTAATATTTTTATTGTTTAAATTATAATTTTGGACTTATGAAGTTATGCTCCTATTTGGTATTGTTGACATTTTAATTTTACTATTTTTATTGTTTGGATGGTAGTGCTGGATTTTAATTTAGATTTTTGCTTTTATTGTTTGGATTGTAATATTAGTTTTATTATATTTTTAAATATGAAAAATATTGATATTTTTTATTAGTGTCTAGTTCTATATTTTTGGGAGATATTGTGATTTTAATTTGTATATAAAATTATGTTAATCAAGTCAAATAGGTCATTCAGGTTAGTTCAACCTATTTACATAAAACAAGTTGAAACGGGCCGTGTCCTGTAGATCATATTTTAATTAATTGAAAGCAAGTTAAAATGGATCATGTCGTGTCAATCTGTTATATTAACGGTTTGTGCTAGGGTGTGAAAGTCTGACTCATTAGGCCTAACCAGTAGTATTTGGGTTGACATCTATAGTATAATATACATGATTTGACACGATACTAACATGATCTTCTAACACGATTTGCCTCTCCTACACAAAGGGATTCACAAACTGATGTGACATTTCGCCAGTCTTTTAATTTATTTTTTAATTTATTTATTTTTATTCTCACTTCCCTTCTCCCCCCCCCCCCCCTCCCCACACCCTCCACGTACCCTTTCCTTTCACAAATATATCTCTTTCTTGGGAATGGTTTCATTCTCATGCATAAATCGAATGAAAATAATGGTTGTTTCATGTTTAGTTGTTGAGAAAATAAAATTGAAACTTGTTCTTTGTTTGGTTGTTGAGAAAAAGAAAAAATTGCAAAGAAAATGCATTGAAAGGGAGGGAGAAGGGAGAAACTGTGGGAACAAATGGTGTGTACTTGGTGGCGAGGGATGGAAGCAGTGGCTACGACATCAACTGTTTGTTAGGGCTAGCTCTAATGAATGACATTAGCTATTTGCATGAGAAAGGGATGCGAGTTTGCGATGGGGAAGGGGGAGGTGGAAGAGGTGTGCGGTGAGGGGGAGGGAGAAAAAGATATGAAAAAAATAAATAAATTGACGTCACATAATGCCATGTGAGTTTGTGAGATTCCTTTTGTGGGATCCCTATCTGCCTTTAGCAGCCCTCATATTATTCGGAAAAAAAATAAAACTTGGGCCTTTTTGTTAGCAGAGGACAATACTCTAATTTTATTAATAATTCTCACTTATGAAGATGAATGTATTATACATGAGGGAGATTGAAGATTACTAAGATCTTGCCTCATGCTTAAAAATGTACCTATCTCTCCAAAAGCAGTTGTCTTACTTATTATCGATGTTTCCCTATACTTTTGAAATTGTAGGAATAAAATTGACCGGGGTCCAGTCCATTGCTAAAAATAAAGGAAGAGATAAAGTCAAGAATTTAGCCCATGGATACTGCCAAAAGGACATAAGACAAGTTGACTTAGACTCCTAAAAGGAAAGAGACTCATACTCCTAGCAAGAAAGTGATTTACAAGGCAAGGTAGACTCAATTACTCAAAGGAAATAGATCTCTATATAAGGAGGATATCCCCACAAATCTAACAAGCTCTCCATAGAAGGTCCCTATGTACAAACTTCACCACACATAGTGACTTTAAAGGATCTTCTCTCAAGGGACGTATTATCTTCAACCTTCCGAAATCCTAAATTTTTCCATTGCATTGAGAGATATGTGAGGCCATGAGAGATGGTAAAATCACCTATTATAGTAGATTTCATCCCCAAACAATTTGTGGACATAAACTTTTATGCTGAACCAAGTAAATCCATGTGTTTCACTTTATTTGTTTTTATTATTTATTTTAGGGATTAACGCAAACAGCACTGTATTGACACCAAAATCATTATCGTGGGCCTGGAATAATCCTTTCCTTCCTTCCTGTTTGTTGTGCAATTTTTGGCATTCATAGTGACGCCATCTATGGGATCTGACTTTTGATTATTTTTTGGTCATGGTAGTAGGATGATTCTCTGGCCTACTAGATTTGCTCCAATTATATTAGATAAGTTTCCTCTCACATTTTATCTATCATCATTCTTTATTACTATCATAAAAAATAATGTTACATAAAAAAATAGTTTTTTTTGGAATACATTGCGGACTTGGTGCACATGAAAAGAACCACCTTCAAATCATAACACACGGGTGTGCACTACGCACGTGAGGCTTGCATCCACTCACAATGGAGTGATGGGTGCCCCAGGAGCCTCTTGGCAGTGGGTTGGCAACCCTTTGCCCAGCTCAGGTGGTAAGGCTCACGCTTGGCAAGTCCACGTGGTTGGGCAAAGCGATGGGAGCACTCCTGCCTAGTTTGTCACTGTATAATGGCCTGGAGGCCAATTGAGCCCTCCTACCAGCCAATTTCAAGTTGGTGAGGTAACCAACAGCTACCACAAGAATTGTCGAGGTTTCTGCCACCGATATAGTTTCTCTATCCCCTAAAAAATTTTGGGAATGTCCGCTTTTCGAATTAGGTCTCGTATGCCATGCACAACACGCGATGGTGGGCATGTAAGAGTTTTATTTAAACTCTATGTCCCACACACCCATCTTAATAGAATTTGAAATAGCTCAAGTCTATCAGATTCAAGATGAGTGATAACGGGATAAGAGAAATCCTAAGAGATAAGATTAAAACTCTATCTCTAGTTATAGTCAGATACAAACTCTTAGATTTCTTGATGGTCAGAAATCTATAAATAGCACTGAGGGATTAAAGGGTTCTCACCTACAACATAAGAGTGCCTTTTGCCATCGTGAGACACTTGTGAGGCGAAGTTGCTAGGGTGATCCTTCTCTCATATTCAGATTTAATTCTTCATCAAACTGATGGAGAAAGGTACGCATTTATTACTGTTTATTATTGTGGATCATATGAAATCGAAGATCCGTTTATTAATATTCATGTTAAAATATTTAACATGTGGTATCAGAGCCAAGTTATAGATTTTTTATGATCTCGCTATAATATTGCACATGCCGTACATCACTTTAATATTTATTTTAGATCATGGAAGATAAAAATACACACTGCTTTGTCCCGATAATATGCATCCATCTGCTACGCCACGCATATGCATAAAATTATAATTTGACTCTGCATATGTATTATTATCGAATTGGTATTCATGATCTGTATATGAAATATAATATATGTGTGTACGTGAAATTGCATATGTGAATTTCTGTATATTTATGCATATGAAATTGTTTCAATTTTTAGAAACTCTAAACTGCTCTATGATTAAACCGAATGATATTGTTTTCGGGTTTATTTATAAAAAAAAAAAAAAAAAAAAAAAAAAAAAAAAAAAAAAAACACAAACTGGCCGCTGGGTCTAGCTTTACCACCGTGTGTGTGGTGGCCGTGGCTATCATCGGCTGAGGGAGGTCAAGCGCCAGGAGGAGGTTGAGCTCCTCCTTGCCGGCATCTCTGTAACGGCGGCAGAGGGCTCAAAAGCCCACTGCCGTAGAGGTTCTGTGTTTATAAAAAAAAAAATAAAAAATAAAAAAAAAGGAGAGAAGGATGGTGCGGCGAGGAGGCTGAGAAACTCCTCGCTGGAGTTCCTGTAACGGCGGCAGAGGGCTCAAAAGCCCACTGCCGCAGAGGTTCTGTGTTTATAAAAAAAAAATTTGAAATTGGAGAGGAGGTGGACCTCGGCGGCGGATGGAGGCTGGTGATGCCTTGTCGTTCTCCTCCTCGCCGGCGAAGACCACCATGAGTTGCCGTGACCCTTGAAGTGCCGCGTGAAGATCGGTTGAAGTGCTGTGTGCTTGATGAAGTGCGGCGCTGGTTCTTTCCTGAGGCAGAAGAACTAGATTTATTGCTAGGTTTTCATTTAGTGTAATGGGTTTGGGCTTGGGCCGTGGACTTTGACCCAGTCCAATTATTTTATCTGCTTTATATTTATTAACAGATGGGTAAAGCACTTGGGCCTGCATTTTGGCCCAGCCCGAGAGAAAATAACGGGCCACAGTAGTGGCCAGCCCAATAAAAGAACCAAAAAAAGGACGGGCCTGTACAGCTCCGGCCCAAGTCAACGCATTCAGTTGACTTGGTCTCGGTCCGGATTGCTGAACCGGTCCGGTTCAGACCCGGACCGGACCGGTCAGATTATTAATAAAAAATAATAATAATAATAATAATAATAATAAAAAAAAATACGAATTTTATTTATTTATTTATTTATTTTTTATATACATGTTATTAATGTTATTTACATGTATGAAAATTTTATTATTGATAAATTTGTATGCATGTTATTATTGTTAAATACATGTATTAAATTTTATTAAATGTCATGTGCATGTTATTATTACATACATAAAATACATGTATGAATTGACTCTCATTATCATGTTATATATTTAATTATTTATCCAATGTGGACAAATGATTTTCATTAAAATTAAAGAAAAACTTGGTTGCCCAAAGGTACAAGATTTTCTTCAATTTTGGTACACAATCATTAAATTCCATAGTAAGGTGGATATGATAGAGTGAACAATTTTGTGTGTCAAGATCTATTCCCAAATGAGGGTTTTGATGACACTACTAGTTCATCCATCAAAAGAAAGGTTGGAGGGAACAATTGTATGTCAGAGTTTACTCCCAAAGGAGAATTCTGATGATACGCTTAGTTCATCCACAGAATTTAATATTGGTGAGAACACTTTGTGTATTAAGATCTACTCCCAAAGGAGGATTTTAATGACACTATTAGTTCATCCATAATTATTTAAATTCTGATTATTGTTTATAAGTGTCTAACTCAAAGCATTATGTGACGAATATTTTCTTGCAGTAAATGTACCGACTCATTATATTCACAAACTTCATCAGTTCCTGTTTTGAATGGCTCTAATTTTTCTGAGTGGGTTGAGCGAGTCAGATTCACCTTAGGGGTCCTTGACCTGGACTCATCCCTTACAAGTCCAAAACCACCACCCATCACTGAAGAGAGTAACAGGGATGAGAAAGAGTCATTTAAACAGTGGGAGAGATCAAACAGGCTGAGTCTAATGTTCATGAAAATGACCATATCTGAAAATATTAAAAATTCACTCCCTAGTGTTGAGGATGCCTAAAGTTTTATGAAAAATACTGAGGAGAGATTTAAGTCTGCAGATAAGTCTTTAGCAGGAACACTGATGGCTAGACTTACCACCATGAAATATGATGGAGCCAAAGGAATGCAAGAGCATATCCTTGAAATGACAAATCTTGCTGCTAGATTACAAACCCTGGGAATGAAGGTAGAGGAGTCCTTTATTGTTCAGTTTATTCTGAACTCATTGCCACCTCAGTATGGTCCATTCCAGATGCATTATAATTCTATTAAGGATAAATGGAATGTGAATGAGCTGGCAAGTATGGTAGTTCAGGAGGAAGTAAGACTGAAACAACAAGGGCATTACTCTGCTAATTTTGTGACCAAAGAAGCTGGAAAGAAAAAGCACCATTATAGTAAAAAGAAACGAATTGGACCACCAAGAGGAAAGGAGCCTGGAAATGTTAATCAGGTTCAACATCGTAGTACCAAATGCTACTGGTGTGGGAAAAATGGACACATGAAATCTGAGTGTCAGAAACGTAAGGCTTGGTTTGAAAAGAAGGGTAAGCCTCTTGCCCTTGTATGTTTTGAATCAAACCTTGTAAATGTTCCTACTAATTCTTGGTGGCTAGATTCAGGTGCTAATGTTCATGTTTCTATAACCATGCAGGGATACCTTACAAGCCAAACACCAAGCCCCAGTGAGCGATTCATTTTTATGGGAAATGAGAATAAGGCTGAAGTTTTGGCCATAGGGACTTTTCGTTTAGTTTTGAGTACTGGTCATTGTTTAGACCTTCATAACACAGTTTTTGTGCCTTCTGTGAGGCGTAATTTAATTTCCCTTTCTAGATTGGACTCTGATGGTTATTCCTTTTCATTTCACAATGGTAGTTTCAATTTGTTCAGAGACTCTTTATCTATTGGTTCTGGGTTTCTTTCCGATGGTCTTTATCGACTTTGTCTCGATAATACATTTATTCATAATACCTATACCCATAACCATGAAATGTGTATTGGAACTAAAAGAAACATGATGAATGAACATTCATATGACTTGTGGCATAAGAGATTGGGGCACATCTCCAAAGAAAGGTTAGAGAGATTAGTAAAAGAAGGGATACTTCCGCATTTAGATTTTACTAATCTTGAAGTATGTGTGGATTGCATTAAAGGAAAGCAAACCAAACATACTAAGAAAGGTGCCACAAGAAGTAAAGAGCTTCTTGAAATAATTCACACAGATATATGTGGACCATTCTCTACTGAATGTTTTGGTGGAGAAAAGTATTTTATCACCTTTATAGATGATTTTTCACGGTTTGGATATATCTATCTGCTACATGAGAAATCTCAAGCTGTTTCAGTACTTGAGGTATTTCTCATGGAGGTGGAAAGGTAGTTAGATAGAAAGGTGAAAATCATCAGGTCGGATCGAGGTGGAGAATACTATGGAAAGTATGACGAATCGGGTCGTAACCCTGGCCCATTCGCCAAACTTCTTGAACAACGTGGCATTGTTGCACAGTACACGATGCCAGGGACGCCACAGCAGAATGGTGTTGCTGAAAGGCGTAACCGGACTTTATTGGATATGGTCAGAAGTATGGTAAGCAATTCTACCTTACCCAAATCATTGTGGGGTGAAGCCATTAAGACGGCAACTTATATCTTAAACCAGGTTCCTAGTAAGTCAGTTCCAAAAACTCCTTTCGAGCTATGGACTGGTAGGAAACCAAGTTTAAGACACATGCATGTTTGGGGTTGCCCAGCAGAAGCGAGACTTTACAACCCACATGAAAAGAAATTGGATCCCAGAACAGTAAGTGGGTACTTTATTGGCTACCCAGAGAGATCCAAAGGGTATAGGTTTTACTGTCCTAATCACAGTCCGAGAATAGTGGAAACAGGGAATGCCAAATTCATTGAACTTGGCGAAATCAGTGGGAAAATAGAACCTAGAGATGTGATCATTGAGGAAGTACGAGTAGATGTCCCCATACCTACATCCTCAGAAAAGATAATGGTTCCTCTAATTGATCATCACACTGATACATTGGAACAAGAGAATGATCACCCATCTCAAAATGATAATATCACTGATGAACCAAGTACGGAGTTACCAGAACAGATAGTCTTACGCAGATCTCAGAGAGATCGGAGACCTGCTATTTCAGCAGACTATGTGGTATATCTCCAAGAATCTGAATTTGACATTGGGACAAGTGAAGATCCACTAACGTTTTCACAAGCTATAGAGAGATGTGATTCTAGTAAATGGATCGATGCCATGAAAGAAGAGTTGAAATCCATGGATCAAAATCAAGTTTGGGATCTCGTTGAGTTACCTAAAGGATGTAAAAGAGTCGGGTGTAAATGGGTCTTTAAGACCAAATGCGACTCTAAAGGCAACGTCGAACGACATAAGGCCAGACTTGTTGCTAAGGGTTTCACCCAGAAAGAAGGCATTGATTACAAAGAGACCTTTTCTCCAGTATCTAAAAAGGACTCATTCAGAATCATTATGGCATTGGTGGCTCATTTTGATTTAGAGTTACACCAAATGGATGTGAAAACAACTTTTCTAAATGGAAGTTTGGATGAAGTGGTCTACATGGAGCAGCCAGAGGGCTACTCAGAAAAAGGCAAAGATCACCTAGTATGTAAGCTTAAGAAATCAATATACGGGCTTAAACAAGCTTCCCGACAGTGGTACTTAAAGTTCAATGATACCATTACTGCCTTTGGATTTAAAGAAAACATTGTTGATCGATGTATATACCTAAAGGTCAGTGGGAGCAAGTTTATATTTTTGATCCTGTATGTTGATGATATCTTGTTGGCTAGTAGTGATCTTGGCTTACTTTATGAAACCAAGGGTTTTCTATCCAAGAACTTTGAAATGAAAGATATGGGTGAGGCATCCTTTGTGATCGGAATTGAAATCCTCCGGGATCGAAAACAAGGACTGTTGGGATTGTCTCAGAAAAATTACATAGAAAGAGTTCTTGAGAGATTTGGCATGAAAAGTTGCTCATCACTTGATACTCCGATATCAAAAGGTGATAAGTTTAGCCTATCACAATGTCCTAAAACTGAGTGGGAGCGTAAAGAGATGGCAAAAATCCCCTATGCTTCGGTTGTGGGGAGCTTGATATATGCACAGATTTGCACGAGGCCAGACATCAGTTTTGCAGTTGGCATGCTTGGGCGTTACCAGAGTAACCCAGGGATGTCTCATTGGAAAGCAGCAAAGAGGGTATTGCGATATCTGCAAGGAACTAAGGATTACCAGCTTACCTTTAGAAGAACTGACAACTTAGAGGTAATTGGATACTCAGACTCTGATTTTGCCGGTTGTTCTGATAGTAGGAAATCTACTTCTGGATATGTTTTCCTACTAGCCGGTGGAGCGATCTCATGGAAAAGTATGAAGCAAACTATCACTGCTTCATCAACAATGGAGGCTGAGTTTGTGGCATGCTTTGAGGCCACAGTGCATGGTTTATGGCTGAGGAACTTTATCTCAGGACTTGGAGTTGTTGACTCTATAGAAAGGCCGCTGAGAATTTATTGTGATAATTCCTCTGCAGTATTTTTCTCCAAAAATGATAGGTATTCTAAAGGTGCTAAACACATGGAGCTCAAATACCTAAGTGTCAAGGAGGAAGTACAGAAACAGACAGTGTCCATAGAACATATTAGTACTACGCTTATGATAGCAGACCCATTAACAAAGGGTCTAGTAGCAAAACAGTTTAAAGAACATGTTGACAGAATGGGTCTTATGATGTAAAACATGTTATTGAGCTCATATATCTTTTATTTTGTTTTTGGACACTTAATGATATCTATTATGGTTGTTTTGTTTCTATTTTCTTGTCTTTCCAATTCTTTGTACATTGAATGGTTTGGAAGAATGGTGACAAGATAATGTCTACAACAGACATGAATTGGAACCCAAGGCATTACGGTATTAGCCTTAATTATCCCAATTAAAGATCATGTAAAATTGGTTGCTGGTGTTGTGGTACATGGAAGGGAATTTGTTGATTATATAACAAAGGACCGCCATGACTCGCATCAGTAGTTGATTTAACATTGATATTACAGAACTCATGTAATGTACTTTGAGCTATGAAAGTTTCAGGAAATGAATTTGCGCAGTATGGTTAATTCCTGTAATAAATCCATGAACGGAAAATATTATTTTATGGGCGTATGGGCCAAGTGGGAGAATGTAAGAGTTTTATTTAAACTCTATGTCCCACACACCCATCTTAATAGAATTTGAAATAGCTCAAGTCTATCAGATTCAAGATGAGTGATAACGGGATAAGAGAAATCCTAAGAGATAAGATTAAAACTCTATCTCTAGTTATAGTCAGATACAAACTCTTAGATTTCTTGATGGTCAGAAATCTATAAATAGCACTGAGGGATTAAAGGGTTCTCACCTACAACATAAGAGTGCCTTTTGCCATCGTGAGACACTTGTGAGGCGAAGTTGCTAGGGTGATCCTTCTCTCATATTCAGATTTAATTCTTCATCAAACTGATGGAGAAAGGTACGCATTTATTACTGTTTATTATTGTGGATCATATGAAATCGAAGATCCGTTTATTAATATTCATGTTAAAATATTTAACAGGGCATGCTCCTTGCCTCGCATGGATCAAGTCTAGCAGCCATGGTGGGGTGTCCAAACACAACCGACAAAAGTTTTCTCAATGGCTCTTTCCTTTCCCTCTCGCCAGAAGCTCTCTAGCTCCCATCCATGGACACGTGCACACCTTTCACCCTTGTTAAACCCACCTAAACTACAGTGACAGATTGCATCGACTGTAGTTTTTGTCGCCACCATGGCGCTCCTTGGATCGAGAGCCGCCCATGGGGTTGTTCTCATCCTATGCAACATGTGTGAAAGCCCAAGGGTGCGTGTCGTCATGCACCTAACAACCATGCATGGCGACCATAGTGCCCACAATTCCCACAGGCATGACCAACTTGATGCCTACCTCCACGTTAGATCGTCTTGTACTTTTTGTCATCAGTAAGGTGGCTCTCAGCCACTAAAACTTTACTCGCCCAGCTCACCACCCCGTAGTGGGCAATAGTCCCTCCTAGGCACTACCCATGGTGGATAATGGCTACTAGTTGCAGCGGACTTGTGTTGGTGAGAAGCAAACTCGCCAACTATACAACGGGCAAGCTCCCTAGCCAGCCCACAATAAATCATACAGTGGGTAAGCTCCTTTGCCTACCAATTGTGACTCAGTTTTCTCGTGATTGGTTACTACCCCAATATGTTCGCATCCACAATTGCTTGCCTCTAGCGATAGGAAGCAATCAACATAGCGGGCTATGTTCGCATCCAAAATTGATCACCCTAAGTAGCTCAATAGCCCAACAACATCTCCCAACCCTCATGGTTGGCAAGTGCTCACCTATGCTGGACCAATGAGCAGCCCACACAGTGGGAGAAAATTTTCTGCTCACAAAAACTCTACCAACCTAAGCGACTCAACAACCCAGCAGCATCTCGCCACCCTCTTCGCTGGCAATAGCTCACCTTTGCTTGACCAACGAACAGCCCACACAACGAGCACTAATTGTCCACTCACAAAAACTTTACTTGCCACAGAGGAGGTCCCACCCCCGTGTGCATATCTACTATAAGTTCCTCACCCAAAGTATTTTACACAACCACAATAAGTAGTTGCTTAAAATAATAATAAAAAAAGAAAAATACTTCGGAAACAGACAATCTCCTTTGCTACAAAATGCTCAAGAACTTACAACTTTCCTAGGAAAAAATCATTCATCAGTGATCAATTCCAGTTGGAAAAAATGGAAGGAGGGGGAAAAAATTGTTTTGGTTTGTCTCTCTCAAACTTTCCATTTGAATTTCATTTTTCTACTAACAAAAATTTGATTTTTGGAGGTTCTTGTAAAACTCCTCGACCTTCTATAAGAATCCCAAAGGCAACATGATCCATGAAAATAGTTTGCTGGAAGCCACCCATGCGGCTCAGGACCTACAAAGCCTCTCTCGAGCATCTTAATCTGTCTTCATCATAATAGATTGTTCGGTAGCACAAACACCCCCAAGCCTTCATCACACTTTTGCAAAATGGCTCATGTTTACAAATCTCAAACTTGTAATTTGTATTACTCTTACCTAGTTGGTTTTTGGTGAAAATACCTCAGGACAAGTGAACTTCACCTCATGCCATAGTAGTGCTAACTGCCCGATGAAAGTTCAGTCCAAGGACTCGCAGTGAATAACAACCTCAAACACCAATGTCGAATCTAAAGACTTTTGGTGATGCATCGAGCGAGCAGACCAAAGGACCCCGTGACCCTCAAACACCAAGGTCGAGCCTCGAGACTTACGGTTATTGAAACAGGCAAATGCCTTCTCTAGCAAATGCCAAGTGACGACTCTCACACCACTACTGTGGCCATCAGGTTACCTTCGTGAACATGACACCAAGCTCCACAACTACCTCATGCGGGTTTCTTGTAGGAACGAGTCAATGGACTTGACAACGTGGTCGAATACCTCTCTTGCCAAAGCTGAGTTCCAAGCTTACACCTAACGTGGTTGAGTATATCTTCTACCAAAGCAAAGCTCCATGCTCACACCTAATGCAGTCCAGTACATCTTTCTCCTAAGCCAAGCTCTGTGCTTACACCTAATGTGGTCGAGTACATCTCCCACCAAATCCAAGCTCGTCACTTGCAACTAATGCAGTTGAATACATCTCCCACCAAAGCTGAGCTCCACGCTCACACCTAATGTAGTTGAGTACATCTCCTGCCAAAATTGAGCTTCGCTCTCACACCGGGTTACTGCAAACAAACTCTAATATCAACCACAAAATGGGAAAATCAAATGAAGATTTATACCAAGGGGCAAAAAATCCAGTACTACCAACAATAGGAAAAAAAATCATGTAAATACGTATAAAAACTGAATCATGGAAATATGCACTCTTAACCGACAATCAAGCAAACGTACACAAACAAGCTCAAAGTTGAGCTTAGAGATTGTATCTAAGGCGGTTGAGTACCCTTCCCACCAAAACATAGCTCCGCACTCACACTTAACGTGGTCGAGTACTAGGGCCAATTTTTAAAGTTTATTTATTCTACATATTATTGACTTAAAGATTCTCAAGGCCTTATGGTTGAGAAAATTGACCTTAAGTATCGTGGGCAACTGTTGGGATATAATTGACAAGGGTCCAGCCCATTGCTAAAAGTAAGAGAAGAGATAAAGTCAAGAATTTAGCCCATGGATAAAGCCAATAAGAGATAAGACAAGCTTAGACTCCTAAAATGAAAGAGACTCGTACTTTAAGAGGAAAGGGTTCACAAGGTAAGTTGAATTCAATCACTCAAAAGAAATATACCTTATATATAAGGAGAAGATTTCAACAAATTTCAAATCTCCCTAAGTTCAAGTTTTACCACACATAGCAACTCCGAAGGATATTCTCAGAAGGAAGGCAATATCTTCAACCTCCCAAAATCTTAAATTTCTCCATTGTATCGAGAGATATGTGAGGCCATGAGATATTGTAAAATCACCCATTATAATGGATTTTGCCCTTAAACAATCCGTGGACATAGGGCTTTTATGCTGAACTACGTAAATCCCCATATCTCTGTTTATATCTTTTTATTTGCTCATTTATTATTTCTTTTATGGATAAACACGAAGAGCACTGTATTGACACCCAAATCGTTATCGTGGGCCAAGAATAATCCTTTTCTCCCTTCTTATCTATTGTGAAATTTTTTACATTAACAGGAATTAATAGCAAAAATTCGTCCCTCTTACCCTGTAACTTAAACTCACTTTTGCCTTTCAAATCTTTTTATAATAGTGCTACATCCAAAACCTAACAACAATATAGGGTTGAAGGGTGAGAGCCAGTTCTCAAATTATTAGATCCCGACCAATTTATTTTTTGTTTATAGGAGTTGACTGAGTAAAGGGCCTTGGTTTGTCAGTACTAGAGTTGCGTCAGACGTCCTATGTAAGATTTTTGGGATCTTGAGGGGTGACTTTGCGTACGCTGCGTGTGGTACATATGTATCTTGTTTTTCGAAGTTGTTGGACTTTTTGTATGGAGCCTAGTTTTAGTTGTAGAGGCTCGGTTGATTATTTGATCTGACAAGTTGCCGTTGCGATTTTTGGTGGACTTCTGATTTTTTTGACAAATTTTGACTCTTGATCAAACCCCTTTATTACGGTTTACTGTACAATCAAGTTCTGACCCTTTAATCACTGTTTTTTCTTTTAAGAAATATTTTTTACTATAGATTAATCTCATAGTAAAAGTCGGGGATCAAGGTTTCGCTACTTCCCACTCCAATGCACATCGTCAAGAGAATGAGATGAGAGTAGGTAGCTAAGACAGTTATGTGGGTTATAATTATCCTAACAGTGTACATATTGGAAATTACGTGTGGCACCCCAGGCCCCCACCTAGTCAAGGACTGCGACGTTGGGATATTGGCCGCATGGGTCATACACCCTTCACGCAATGTGACGACAAGTGTGTACTCACATGCTGCATAATAAGTGTACAGTTAATTTGAAACGGAAAATACAAAAGGACAATGATTAAAGTAATTAAAGGTACCAAAAAAATATTTAACTTACATCTCCACTATATCTGTGAGCAACATGTCTCAAATCTGTAAGTAAGAATATTACAGCCATCCCTTTAAAATAAGAACAAACTAAATAATTTAGTAAAATGGGGAAAGTTCTTAATCCTCTAGAGGTGCTAGATCTCCTTGCTCGCATCCATCACTAGACACTTAATCTACATCAAAATCTACTATTCCATAGAGTGAGACCATAGTGGAACTGCTATGTTCAATAGCTGTCTCAATCTATCGTATCTTATCTCATCTCCTTACCAATATCATTAAAAAATAAACACTTTTTAACTACAATTCTTAAAATTTTTCATTTAGTCATTACTAAATCATTACAACTTTTCCAAACTTTCAAACAAAAAAAAAAATAATAATTTTTTCAAATCTCAAAACAAATATAATATTAAAAAATAATATTCAAACAATATTTTAACTTTAAAATACTTTTATTAAACGTTTTCTCTCTCATTTTCTAAAACCTAATAAAACATCTTAATTTAAACAATTTTACTCTTATTTACGAATAATTTCGCTACTATTCATAGATTTATCATCTCATTCCAATATCCAAATGATGCATAAGACTAACACTTAAGAATATATGTAGGTGGAAATGGAAATCGTGCAAACATGCAATTTATACCAGGAGATAATGATAATTTAGCATTTCACATTTAAATAAAATTTAAACAATGGCAGTCAATTTCACCCAAAATGTTACCGCATTGAAATTGAAATTTCAATAATTCATCACCAATATATCCCATGTTTATCTCCTGTGATCGACTATCCGAACATGACACCACATTAAGAAACTCAAGACTTGCGAAATGTCCTTGACCATTAGAGTTCCCTATCTTCCACCAGCTAAGAGTCAACCACGACTCGAGACATTACCCTCTATGTCTTAGTTCGGTTCACTTGACCAGAGACATTTGTACCCTCTGAAACCAATTGGGTTCACTAGTTGGAGATTTTCATACCCAAAGACATATATACTCTTTAAACCTCCATTGCAAACATCGGAGCTTTATATCCCAAAGACATTTATACCTTCTAAGTCCAATCGAGCTAGCTTTTCATAGTTGATCTGGGAAATTCCAAACCATTCATACACTTGAGAATCATGATACTCACATACCCCGCATAAAATCTGTTTAATCCAAAAACCATCAATATTACAAAATCCAGATTACAAGCGTAACCCAACAATAAATATTCAGCAAACAGTGCTAAAACATAAATTTATGCCAACAATAAATATTCAGCAATTAATCAATTTTTTTTTTTTTTATAAGGAGACAAAGGTCACCTATACATGAGTAACCCCTCCCAATTTTATTAAAAGCCCTCATTTATGGCGAAGGAATACTGTGGTAACAAAGATTACACTTGGGATTTACAAAAAAACAATAAATCCATCCCAAGTATCAAACCAAAAAGCAAATTAACTAAACCAAAACCAGAGAAACAAAACAAAACCAATCTAAACAGGCACATAAAGACCAAAACCAACCGAAAAAAGCAGAACAAACAAAACAACCCAAAAACTAAAACAAATTAACAACATAAAGAAGGAAGACCAATCTTGTTGAGTCAAACCATTCCTCTCACAACCTACAGCAAGACTTCAGAGCCTTCATATGTTCTATTGATCCCAAATTCACCTTAGAGAGCGAAGAAATTTGCAACTTGATTACCCTCACGAAAGATGTGAGATATTGAGTAGCTCATGCCTTCAAGACGCTCTAGCAACTCCTTCCAATAGTCCCAGAGATACCACAAATTACAATCCTTAGAGGTCAACCAGCGCACAAGTAAAGAAAGGTCACATTCGATTTCCACATGATAAGGGCCAAACTCTTTGAGCAATTAATCACATGCATGATGGCGAGCAATGCATCAATAAATACACGATAACAAACAATATATGTAGGGAAATTTTTAACAAGCATTCGTGTTCGCGTGAAAATATCTGCAAGTTCACAGAATCATAACAAGTAGCAAAGTATTTTAAAGAAAATGGATATCAAACCCACCAAGATTAATTATGCTATTGAGTACCAAGATTTACTAAATCAGTTATTATTTGAAAAATCGAAATTTAAAGAATAGATTATCTAAATTAAACTGAAGAAAATAGCATTAAAATTAACATTGTAAAGACAATAAGAATAAATCTAGAGTGTTTGATTTCAGCTTGCAAATCCCATACAATTTATTCTTCTTCATTATAAAATTTCAAATTTTCCAAGTTGATGATAAAAATCCCTTAACTATTCAATATCTTGTCTCTAATAATATTAAAAATATCACCAACTAATAACTCCATATCTCTATGTGAATTTAACTATTTGAAGACTCATTAAATTCTTTCGATTTTTCTTGAGAATCACACTAATCGAGTAAGGTATCTCCAATTTTGCTTAACTAATAGTGTTTAATCCCAGAGCTCTAATCACAAATCACCTCTCAGTCTCATTGCAAAAAATTGAACAATAAATTAATAGCTGGCCAAAAAGAATAAAACTATTGTTCTTGATTGGAGTCAGTTGATGAAGACACTGGTCACCACAAACGGTCTCGACCATCGAGAGTGTAGCTTTCTTGGGAAGAGTCAAAGTCTTGAGTTAAATATTAAAAATTTCTGCCCGACTTTGAATTCCCTTCTCATAATATGCTTATCATGCCACTTTTAGTTTTATCTTTGTAAATCTGAGCATTCTCATAAGCATCATTGCGGAATTCGTCCATCTCTTTGACTTGCAATATTCTCTACTCACTATCCTCTTCTAAATCAAAGTTCAGTGTCCTTGTCGCCCAATAGGCTCTATGTTCTAGCTCCACGGGTAGATGACATGCTTTTCCATAAACGAGCCGAGAAGGCGACAACCAGATCAATGTTTTGAATGTTGTCTGATAGCCCATAACACATCATCTAACCTTCTCACCTAGTTTGTTTGAGAGATACTCACGCAAAGAAGGAAATCAAGGGTTCCTGCAGGACCATGCTAAGGAAATGATTTTCCTTCGGCACCATCTTTATGAAGAATTAAAAACTGAGTATCTAACAGTGAAAGATCCACTTATTTTATGGAATGATTTAAGGGAGAGATATGAACACCAAAAAACTGTAATCCTCCCAAAAGTTCGTCATGATTGGATGCACCTGAGGTTGCAAGACTTCAAGAGTGTTAGTGAGTATAACTTTGCACTCTTTAAAATTAGCTCACTATTGAAATTATTTGGTGAAAAAGTCACTGATGATGACTTATCAGAGAAGACATATACTACTTTTCATGCATCGAATGTGCTCTTGCAGCAGTAGTATCGAGAGCGAAAGTTCAAAAAATATTCTGAACTTATATCTTATCTTCTATTAGCTGAGCAAAATAATGAGCTTTTCTTAAGAAATCACCAGTCACGTCCTGCTGGCTCTATATCATTCCCTGAAGTGAATGGTACTAGATTTACATCATTCCCAGAAGCGAATGGTGCATCTTTTCAAAGAAAACGAGGGCGTGGACGTGGTAAGAAAAACTATAAAAGTGGAGGTCCTAAAAGTGACCACACTAAAAGGGATAATAATAGATATACACCGTACCACCAAAAGTGGTTCAACTCAAAGAAGGGCAAAGGTCCTCAAAACAAATTTTTAAAGAAAGATGAAGATGGATGCCATAGATGTAGTATGACTGGACATTGGGCTCGTGCTAATAACGTGTTATAAAACTTTAAAAGGAGAGAGAAAGAGATAGAGCTCAGAGAGGTTATGAAACTTATGAATTCCTTAAAGGATATAGCGATATATATAGGAGTACAAAGGAGATTATGCTTTTGACGACTAGCACTATGTGTTTGACGACTAGCTAACTATGTCTTTGATGACTAGCACTATGCATTTGACGGCTAGCTAAAGGTGGTCATACAATTTATTTTACAACAATTTATTTTACAACAGCTTCCAATTAGACACCTCGACCTAATGCTACTTTGAGGATTGTATGGTGTCACCACGTGATGTGTAACTCCATACTTAGTCAGAAGCGTGTCAAATTGGCAATTTCAAAAATGCTTCTTGCCATCATTGATTATGGCCCTCGGAGTTCCGAATCGGGAAAAACTGTTCTTCTGCAGGAAATTCACTACTACCCTCGCATCATTGGTTGGCAAGTCAACCACTTCCACCCATTTAGAAACATAATCTATAGCCACCAAAATAAATTTATTAGAATGTGAGGATGGAAAAGGACCCAAGAATCTATGCCCCAAACATCAAATAATTTAATGACTAAAATATTGTTTAAAGGCATCTCATGTTTCCTAGAAATATTGCCAACCCTTTAACAATGATCACATAAATTAACAAAATTAAAAAACTCTTTAAAAATAGTCGGCCAATAAAAATCACATTGTAAAACTTTTGATGTCGTTTTTGCTCCACCAAAGTAGCCGCCTGCTTCTAATAAGCAATAGTGTCTGAGTATTCTATCCATCTCCTACTCGAGCACACATGTCCAAATTATTTGGTCCACGCAATGCCGGTATAGAAAATGTTCCTGCCAAAAATAATATTTCAAGTCGGAGAAGAACTTCTTCTTTTGTTGATATGTAATCTCGGCTGGTGGAATTCTAAACGCCTAATAATTTACCATGTCAACATACAATGGATCGACTTGTATAGCCATCAATTGCTCATCCGGGGAAGGTCTAATTAATTGGGAATTTCTCCTCACCAGCAGCCTCTTTAAGCTCAAGACAAGATTAGTGGTCAGCCACTACATTCTTGGTACCTTTCTTATCTTTTATTTCCCAATCAAACTCTTGTAAGAGAAAAATCCATCTTAACATTCTCCGTTTGGCATAGCTCTTTGATTACGCTCAAAAAATAACGTGGTAGTTGTAGTACAGCTTTGGAGTGTCAATTACACAACGACGCAAATTAAAAAAATAGCAGAATGAACAAATAAACTAAAGAAAAGTACTAAACGATTAATGGAGAGCAGAGATAAATTTTAAATACAAATTAAAGTAAAGTAAAGTGATTAATGGAAAAAGTACTCAAAAAATTTGAGAAACAGTAAAGCTTCGAGAATCCCTTGTACCAATCTGGTATTTTAATTATTCTTAATTCATTGAATAACTCAATTGAGAACCCAATTCTCAAAATACCCAATGTGCAAGTTCATTCCTAGCCCTACTTGAGAATTTAGTTACCCATAAATATAATGGATAACAAAAATCTCAAGAGAAAAATAAAACAAACAGTGGCCATGAAAATTAATTTTGTCTCTTCGTTCTTCAGTCCGTCCTCTCACCATGGCACTACTAGTTCTTCTCCCAAGTTTTGTGCCAATGATATACTTAAATAGGGTGGGAAAGAAACCCTAACGTTTTCATGATTCCCGTATTAAAAAATTACTTAAATTTTAGGACTCATCTTAGCAGACACGTACGTGCTTCATGAGTTCAAATTTGGAAATTCTTATTAGACAAAATTATATCCCTTCAAGATAGGTTTCCAACGCATCAAGAATCACATCAATCTAAGATGTTCAGAGGGCCTTACATATGAAATTTGCTTGGTGCCTTCTTCAGGGTCATTCTTTATGGGTAGATTTCTTTAGAGGCAAGTATGTGCAAGGTAATCATCTATCCCTCTTGAACCCTACAAAGGGAACTAGATTTTGGAAAGCTATTGTGCATTGTATCCCGGAGGTCTTAAATAACTCTAAGTGGCTTGTGAAGGAGGGAAATGTTTCTTTCTGGTATGATAACTAGGTGGATGGGGGTCCTATTGGGGATCAGTTTCCCGTTATTGAGAGGCCTTTGCTTAGAGTCAAAGAGTGTCGGATTGATAATGGATGGGATATTACTCTTTTGGAAAGATTAGTGGGTCAACACAAAGCCCTTGAGTTGTTTCAGTTCTTGGCTACGAGGAAGGCTGGTCAGGATATCCTTATTTGGCTGAAGGATAAGAATGGGAATTTTAATACAAAAAGTGCTTGGGACTGTATTCGTGTGAAAGCTCCTTTGTTACCTTGGGCCCATTGGATTTGGCATATTCATGTTCCCAAGAAAATTTCTGTCATGATGTGGAAGGCTTACCATAATTGCTTGAGTGTGGATGAGAAGATCAAGAAGATTGGAATTCCTATTGTGTCGAAATGTAATTGCTGTGCTAGGGGACATTTGGAGGATTTAAATCACGTTCTTTGTACTAGAGACTTTGCCAGACGTATGTGGCGGTTGGCAACGACCCATTTAGGTGTCCATATGGGTGTTTTCCATACTTGGAAGGAGCAAATTAATTTCTGGTTTCGGCGTGCTGGTAAGTCTTCTCAGTTAAGGATTATCTTTGGTATTCTCCCCTCTATTATTTCTTGGCAGCTTTGGAATAGGCGTTGTAAAGCTTGGGTTGAGGATAAATGGAATCAGTTCAGTCAGTTTGGCAAGTTGTTAAGTTGTGGATCCGAAGGATTATGCCTTTATTTATGAAAGTTTCTAGGATTTCTAACCATGATGTTGATATTCTGAAAAGGTTGGATATCCCAGTTTTATATCCTAAGCTCCGGCAACCTCGTGTGATCAGATGGAAGAGGCCACCTCAAGATTGGATGAAACTTAATTCTGATGGTAGTAGCTTAGGGAACCCAGGGCCAGCTGGTGCTGGAGCGGTTATTCGTGATAGTCTTGGTAGGATTCACTCAGCTTATACGGTCTTCTTGGGTCATGGGTCTAATAATTTCGCTGAGTTGAGAAATTTGCTGGAAGGGGTTAGAAGGTGCCACCAGTTTGGTTTCCGTCGGGTTGAGATTGAGATTGATTCCCAAATGATTGTCCATTGGTGTACTAAGGGTCAGTGTACTATTTGGTACCTAGAGGATTTTTGGGAGGAATTGAGGGGTCTTTTGGGTTGTATGGAGTATCGCTTGAACCATGTGTTTCGTGAAGGTAATGCGGTGGCTGATTTTTTAGCCAAAATGGGAGCTGGGGGTTTAACTATGGATTGGTCTTTTAACGATACTTTACCTGAACAACTTCGTGGTCTGCTTCATTTGGACAGAATGGGTCTCCCTTATCTGCGTAAAGCGTAGTACCTGGTACGTTTCTCTCTCTCTTTTTTTTTTCATGTCTCTTTTATGTTGACTGTTCGTTTTGCAGGTGCTTTGGTTTGTGGTTATGGTTTCTGTTTTTTGTTGAGTTTAGGCCTGTTAGAATTTTTGGTCCTTTTGTCCTTTGGGTTGTTTGCTTGGACACTTGGTTTTGGGTTAGTTTCTTAGCGCTTATCTTGTACACCCCCAAGTGTTTTAATGTTACCACGGTATTCCTCCGCCACAAGTGAGGGTTTTTTAATAAAATTGGGACGGGCCGCTATGTGGGTGGCTACCGGCTCTTCTTTAAAAAAAAAAAAAAAAAAAAATGTCTAGGCTATCTTCTAGCGAATTTCATACTTAGACTTCTTGCAGTTTCCTTTTGTGATTTTTTTTCTTTATCCAAATTGCTCTCAAACCCCATGAAAGTCTTACTTTGAATTTTTCTGGGCTTTGAATTACTCTTTTATAAACTTTAAAATTAAACATAAAAATCTACTTAGAAGTATCTCAAAGTAAACATAAACTCAATTCAAGAATACACATTAATTTCTATTATTTCTATTCACATTTTGACATTTTAATCCAATAAGAGGGTATTTAGAGTGCACTTTCACACACTCATCACACTCCTCAACTTACTCATTGCTAGTCCCTAGCAATTTTCATGCCAAAACAATAAAAGAGACTAAGGAAAATCACACACAAAGGCCACCAAGTCATACTTTCTAGATTCATATATCAAAGTAATCTTAGGGATTCAATAACCCTATCACAAGCAATCCACCTATAGCAATCCACAGAGTGTTTCATGTGAGGATTCTCTCTGTGGAGTTGACAAATGGTGTACACATACTCTCATGGGGAATTAGCCAATTATGTACAAGCAATAAGCAAACATTGATATTATGATATGAACACTAACAAATAAGACTTCCATCACTCTTTCCAAAACATACTTAGGATCACAATGGTCAACACAAAAATGTTGTAATGTGGCTTGGGTTCAGGGCTATATGAAAAAAAAGTATGAAAATGATTCAAAAACTTCCAAGTACATAGAAAGGGAATCTTATTAAATATTTTAGTAGACCACACTTTTCACTTGATGTAGTCTCCATCGTTTCAAATCATCGAATAATAATGTTTTTCCTTCTTCTTCCTCTTCTCTTTTCTTTTCCCAACAATTTAATGAACAAACACATGCCACTTTGATATTCTTGTCATTTCTACCCAACCTTGACTTTTTTTTTTTCCTTTTTTTGAGAACCCAACACAAAAGAAAGAAAATATAAATTTCAGATCTAGTATACACTTGGAAGTTAAAAGGGTAGAAAACTTAACATATAGGCTATACTCTAAGGTGGAGAGGCATGGATGATGTGGGCATATGAAAAGAAAAGGCTACATGTGTTTATTGGCTCAAAGTTGGCTACTAGGGGTCTATGATGGAAAGGGTTAGCTTAAAAGGCTCAAATGTTGATTCTAAGTTGACTTTCGTCATATCCCAAGTATATCCAACATCCTACTACAAACCATGTAATGATATTCTCAAAAGAAGTTCCCAATTCAACAAATCAATGAAAGCTCATCGCAATTTACTATATTTGTAGGCTCTCAATCCATTCCAAAACTCACATGAATATTTAAGCAAAAGAGTTCTCTAGCTATATGTATCAAACCATTGTATTATCACAAATTTTGGATGAGTGCATTAGGGGTTCTATGAATGCTTCAGCAAAACTAATTATGGTGGGTTTGGTGAATTCATGAAAATGGCTATGAATGAGAATGATTACATATGTGAAAAGGATGAACATGTGATGCAAATTTAAAAAAAAAAAATTGATACATGAAACTATGCTGCATAGTTCCAACAAGCATTTTAAATACTAAAATTGCCCTACCACCCCCAACTTAAATAAAACAGTGTGCTTAATGTTTAAGAATCAAAATTGAATGGGGAGTAACTAAAAAGAGTAGAATACATGTGATGATTGATGTAGGTGGCTCGCTAAACACCAAATATTGTAACTTGAAATGACAAAATGAAATTAACCTGCAAAAAAAAACAAAGAAAACAATAGCAAACTTAAAAAATAAAAAAAAAAACAAAAAAAAAAAAAGAGAAAACAAAAATAAAACAAAACAAATAAAACAAATAAAGAAAAACATACTTACGTGGTGTGGTCAAGGTTGATAGACCGGATCCACAAGTGGAATGCCTTCCACTTCATTGACCATTTACTTTAAAGATTTGACCATCCTTAGGATCCTCTATTTTCACCGCTCCATTTGTAAAAACATTCTTCACTACAAAAGGGCCGGTCCACCTAGACCGAAGTTTTCCTGGGTGCTTATGAAGTCTCGATCATATTAGTATACTTGGTCATTAGGCTTAAACGTTTTCTTAAGAATATTTTTACCATGAAACGCTTTCATTTTAACCTTATAGATCTTAGACTTAGGCAGAAGTTTCAATTTTACTGTTAGTGCTTTCATAATTGATGGAATCTGTTTCTTGCTTGCTTAGGCAACTCGTCAAATTTCGGTTGCCATGCCCATTTGCCATAATCCCGAGTTTTATAAAAAATAGCACAAATATCAACAATATCAGATGAATCACTTATAGTATCAAACTCAGAATTAACAAGGGAATATTCAAGTGGATCAAAATCATGAGTTGTGTAAACTCCTTGTCTATGAGTGCATCAATCATGTATATTTGGTGGCACTCTTCATCTATTGGTTGTTTCTCAATATGGAAAATGTTGACCTCCATGGTCATGTTTCCAAAAGATAGTTTCATCAACTCATTCCTGTAATTTATAAGTGCATTAGTCGTAGTAAAGAAAAGTCTACCTACTATGAGAGGAACCTTAGAGTTAGACTAAAAAGTCGACTGAGTATCTAAAATTAAGAAATCAACAGGATAATAAAACATGTCAATTTGGATCAAAACATCCTTAACTATTCCTTTCGGTTTCTTAACTAAACGATCAGCCAATTCAAGCACAACAAAAGTAGACTTAATTTCACCCAAACCAAGTTTGAAATAAATGGAATAAGACATCAAATTTACACTAGGTCCTAAATCTAGCAAGGCTGGCCCAAACTCATGATTCCCAATATTACATGCAATCGTTGGACAACGAGGATCCTTGTACTTAGGAGGAATTCACTGCTCAATTAGAGTATTAAATTGCTCTATCAAAAATATTGTCTTCTTACCATGGTGCTTCCTCTTAACTGTACACAAATCTTTAAAAAATTTTGCATAAGTAAGAACTCGTTTAATAACATGCAAAAGAGGGAGGTTAATTTTTACTTGCTTGAGGTTCTCCAAGATTTCATTGCTAGGATCGAAAGTCCGCTTATTCAATTTTAAAACTTGAGGAAATGATACATTAACTGGGCTCTTTATTACCTCAACTTGCTTGGGCAGCTCGGCACTACTATTACTTCAATCCTCTTCAACCTCCTCTAACTTATAAGTTGTTGGGATGTGCAAGGATTTGCCACTTTGTGTCATAATGGCATTGACATCCCTCAAATTTTCCAGTACCATATGTTGACCTTGGGGTGTGGATTGAGCTCGAGAAGGGAACTTTCCACACTCATTCACACTCAAGTAGCTCATCATCTTGGATACATGATTTTTTATAGCATCTTGTTTTCTTCAACAACATTCATAATAAAAGATTCAAACTTTTGATTAGTTTTACCCTGTACCTCAATAAAAGCATGTAAAATATCTTCTAAGGAGTTCATAGAAGAAGAAGATGATGCATGATACAATGCAGGGTAAGCTCTAGGTGGATGTGCAGGCTACTGGTTTTCAAATTTCCAGCTAAAATTAGGGTGATTACGCCACCCAAGATTGTAGGTATCGAAGGAAGTTGCATAAGGCTTCTTGTACATAACTAAGGCATTACATTGTTCCTCATACATCTCTCTCATCTCAACAAATGTGGGACACACTTGGGCAAGGTAATCTACCCTGCCATACACAAAACATGGTTCAAAAGACTCTGCATGATTAGCCACGTGTGTTGGCTATAAGTCCTTAGTCTTTAACACCTCTAACTCTCAAGTAAGCATCTCAACCTTAACCTTCAGAATGTCATCTTCCTTGAGATGGTGAATTCAACCACCATTTGGGTTTCCTGCAGGTCATGACCTATTTATGCTCCTTGAGCACTAGGTCCAGTCCAAGTATGAGCTTTTTTAGCAAGCTCATTGAGGTATTCTATGGCCTCATCAGGATCTTTTTGTAAGAACTCACCATTACATACCATTTTCACAAATTGGCACTCTCTAGGTGTAAGTACCTCATAAAAATAGCTCATTAAGTGCCAATTCTCATACCCATGGTGAGGACACGTACTCAACAACTCCTTAAATCTCTCCCAAGACTGATATAAAGTCTCACTATCCTTTTGTGCAAAGGTAGAGATGTGCCTGTTTAAAGCATTGGTCTTATGTTAGGGAAAGTATTTATCAAAGAAGACCCGAGTCATCTCATTTCATCATTCCATGACCCAATAGATCATGGTCTTAGTGAGTATAGCCAACTCTTAGCTCTACCTTCAAAGAGAAAGGAAAGAATTTAAGTGTCACAATGTCATCGGTTGCATTTTGACTACGAAAAGTCGCAACTGCTTCCTCAAACTCCTTAATTTGCACATATGGATTTTCATTTTCCAAGCCATGAAAAGTAGGGAGTAATTTTATCATCACTGTTTTAAAATCGAGTTGGTGAGTATTAGCTACAAACATGATGCATAATGGTGTGGCTGTGCGTGTATGGTGGAAGTAATCCTGAAGGGTCCTAGTGGGTTGATCTCCATGTTCACTCATTTCCTCAGAATTAGAAGAATTATTAAAGAAATGATTAGAAAAATTAAACTCTAACACAGGTCTACAAGCAAACCGACCGAAGGCATCTCTACACCTATGCATGCAAGGTAGAGAAAAACGCAACACTAAAAAAAAAAAAACTACAAAAAGAAAAAAGAAATAAAATAAAGATGTAGCAAGCTAAAAGTGGGAACAAAGTTACCACCTTTACAAACTGATGAAAAGAAAAACTATCTAACAATTCTTCTACTGTCTCCCAGGCAGCAGTGCCAAAATTTGATTACCCCAAAAGAATAACGCAGTAGGGATAGCACAGCTTTGGGGTGTCGATTCCACAGAGAGACAAATTAAAAGAATAGCAGAAGGAATAAAGAAACTAAAGAAAAATATTAAATGATCAATGGAGAACAAATATTAATTTTAAATGCAAATTAAAATGAAGCAAAGTGACTAATGAAAAAAGTACACAAATTTAATGAAACATAAAGCGTCGGGAATCACTTTCATAAATTAGGTATTTTAATTATTCTTAATTCATTGAACAATTCAATTCGAAACTTAATTCTCAAAATATCCAATCGAAAGGTATAGATTTATAAATCAAAATTAAACCAAATGTAATCCTTCGAAAAATCATTCATCACTTCTAAAATTATTATCACTATTGAGAAAATCCAACAACGACAATATACTCAGAGTGTGATATTGTAGCAAAGAATTAAATCAATATAGATAAATAATTTATTCAAACATAATCAAAGAACTAATTCATTCAATAGAAAAAATATGACTGAATCCATAAATAGAATAAATTCTATAATTATTCAGAGAAGAAAATATCAACAATGAATTGAGAATGATAAAATAAAAGAATTTTAGTAATTGAAAATCAAATACATAAATTAAAAATACCATCTAATGTACAAATTCATCCTTAGCCCTACTTGAGAATTTAGTTACCCATAAATATAATAGACAATAAAAATCTCAAGAGAAAAATAAAGTAGATGGAGGTCATGGAAATTAATTTTGTCTCTTTGTTTTTCAGTCTATCCTCTCACCACGGTGCTGCTGGTTCTTCCCCCAGTTTTGTCCTAACGATATACTTATATAGGGTAGGAAAGAAACCCTAATATCTTCATGATTGCCTATTAAAAAAAAAAAAAATGTCTAAATTTTAGAACTCATCTTGGCAGCCACATACGTGCATCAGGAGTTCAAATTTGGAAATTCTTATTATAAAAAAGTTTATAACCCTTTTAAAATATCTTTCCAACACATCAAGAATTGCATCAATCTGATATGTTAGTGGAATGTTATGATTAAAATACTAATATGTCCAGGCAGTCTCCTAGCAAATTTCAAACTTGGACTTTTTGCAGTTTCCTTTTGTTATTTTTTTCTTTCTTTCTTTTTTTCTTTGCTCTCAAACTCCGTGAAAACCCTCATTTGAATTTGACTGGGCTTTGACTTTCTCTTTTATAAACTCTTAAATTAAACATAAATCAAAACTCAATTCAAGATTACACATTAATTTCTATTATTTCTATTTACATTTTAGCATTTTAATTCAATAATAGTATATTTAAAGTGTACTTTTGTGCACTTATCACTCTTCGACAACAAGTATTTAAGAGTGGAGTGATAGGTGTAGACAACCACCTTTGAACCTATCAAATAAGAATGAAATTTGTTGAAGGCAAATACAACCTTTAACAGTTCTTTTTCAGTACTTGCATAATTAAGTTGAGCTTCCATTAAGGTCTGACTTGCATAATAAATAACATGAAAATTTTTACTTTTCTCTACTCCAAAATAGCCCCTATAGCATAGTCACTGGCATCACACATTAATTCAAAAGGTAAATTCCAATCCGGTGATACAATGATAGGTGCTTAAATCAATTTCTTTTTCAATGTTTCAAAAGCATGCAAGCACTCATCAAAAAACTCAAACCATGTATATTTAATCAATAGATTGCAAAGAGGTTTAGTAATTTGGAAAACATCCTTGATAAACCAATGATAGAACCCAGCATGACCCAAGAAGCTTCTCACGCGCTTCACATTGGTTGGTGGTGGGAGTTTGTTAATAACTTTTATCTTGGCTCAGTCGACCTCATTTCCCTTGAAGGAAAAGTGGTGGCATTTTTTCCAATTTAAAACAAGATTTGTCTCCTTGCATCTCTACAAAACCAATGATAAATTAGATAAACAATTATCAAAAGAGTGACCAAAAACCGAGAAATCATCCATGAAGACTTCTAACAATTTTTCGACCCTGTCCAAAAAGATGGACACAATGCATCGTTGGAAAGTGGTTGGCGCATTGCAAAGACTAAAAGGCATGCACCTATATGCAAAAGTGTCATAAGAACAGGTAAAAGTACTTTTCTCTTGATCCTCGAGTGTAGTGGTTGGCTATTTGATTGTAACTGGAATATCCATCTAGAAAATAGTAGTAAGCATGGAAGGCAAGTCTTTCTAGCATTTGATCAATAAAAGGTAAGGGAAAATGATCTATACGAGTTGCATCATTAAGTCTTTTATAGTCTATGCATACTCACCATCCCTTGACTGTCCTCATCGGTATGAGTTTATTGTAGTCAACCTTGATCACGGTTATCCCTCCTCTCTTTAGGATGACTTGTACCGAATGTATCCATGCGCTGTTCGAGATCGGATAGATAATCCCGGTATCTAGCAACTTTAGTACGTCTTTATGCACCACTTCTTGCATGGAAGGATTCAATCTCCTTTGGGGTTGGATGATCAGCTTAAAATTATCCTCCTTTAAAATCTTGTGCACACAAATTGAATGACTAATTCCTTTGATGTTTGAGATGGTCCAACCCAAGGCCATCTTATGTTCCCGCAAGACTCTAAGCATCTTCTCCTCCTCTACATCATGCAAGGAACAATTAATAATAATTGGAAAAGTAGAGCCTTGGCCTAGGAAAGCATACCTTAAATTTGATAGAAACATTTTGAGTTCAAGCTTGGGTGGTTCCTTACTAGGAGATGTTGCCCAAGATGAATTTAGCTCTTCCCTTTTTTCTTTTATTTAAGGAGGAAAGGATGGTGTAGCTTCCAAGTGTCACTCCCACTTCCTAACCTCTTCATCTTTGAATTCAATAGAAGTAGAGTAAGTAAGACATACCTCAAGTGGTAGCTTTGAAAATTCAGCCCCATAAGTCTCGTCGGCCATGGCCAAGTCTGAGTTGCTTATTTGAAAACAAGAATGTGCTTTGGAAGGAAATTCCATATATTTAAATACATCAAAAGTGACGTACTCCTCCCCAACCCTCAAAATGAGTTTCCCTTGCTGGACATCAATTAAGGTTCTCCCTGTTGCAAGGAAAGGTCAATCCAATATCAAAGGGGTCTCCTCGTCCTCCTTCATATCGAGTACAATGACATAGGCCGGCAAGATGAACTTATAAACTTTTACCAGTATGTCCTTAAAGAGTCCTCTTTGGTATTTGATAGATCTATCTGCCAACTCTAGAGAGATGGTGGTTGGCTTTGCTTCTCCAAGACCTAGTTTCCTGAAAACAGAGATAGGCATTAGGTTAATAATTGCCCCTAAGTCGCACAAAGTTTTATCAAAATAGGAATTTCCTATAGTGCAAGGGATTGTGAAACTCCCTGGATCTTTCAACTTAGGTGGCAACTTCTTTTGTAAATTTGCATTGCTCTCCTCAGTTAGCAGAATCTCATACTCTTCCAATTTCTGCTTGTTTGATAATATATCTTTCAAAAAATTTTCATATTTAGGCATTTGCTCTAAAGCTTCAATGAGAGAAATATTAATATGTAGTTGCTTAAATATACTAAAAAATTTAGAGAACTAATTATCAATCTTATTTTTTCTCAATCTTTGAAGAAAAGGAATTGATGGATCATAAATTGAAGGAGAATAAGTCTTAGATATAAACTCTCTAGATTTCTTTGAAGCCCCTTTATTCTCCTTAGTCTTCTCAGCTTTCTGATGGACTATCTTCTTGGTTTGCTCCACACCGTTCATCACAGGCTTGGCTTCCTCATGATTTTCCTGCTTGGTACTCGCTCCTTGCGCTGCTCATATGTCTGCCCACTTCTCAATGATATTGCCTTGACTTGTTCTTTTGGATTGGTCATAGTGTTGCTCAGTAAAGTCCCTATCGTCCTCTCTATAAGTATGCTTGCAATCTGACCGACTTGAGCCTCAAGGTTTGAAACCAAAGCTGAGTTGTTCCGGATCACCAAATCTGTCTGTTGCATGTATGAGTCCATCTTTTGCATGTACTACATGAAGATCTCCTCAATTGTCAGCTTCTTCTCTTGTTGTGGAAACTATTAAGGTGGTCTCACTGGCCGTTGATTATTGCTCCATGAAAATTTTTAATGATTTCTCCATCTGAGATTGAACGTGTTTGAATATGGATTGTTTTGATGTTGGAAATTTGACACATAATTTGCTTGTTTAGCACTTAGTTGAGCAAAAGGATTTCCCACTTGGCAATAGATACTCAAATGATTTCATGCACAATGATCACAAACAACATTAGTTTGAATAGCATTAACGTTCATCTTACCTAGTTGTTTGGATAGATTTTCCATCTGCACTGCGAGTGTGGAAATAGCATCAAGCTCAAAGATAGTGGCCACCTTCCTTGGCATTGCTCTTTCTAGGGCCCACGGATAGTTGTTAAACATCAACTCTTCTAGAAGTTCATATGCAGCTTCATGAGTCTTAATCATTAAAGCTCCTCCCACAACCGCATCAACCATAGACTGATTTGTGGGTCCCAAACTATTGTAAAATGTCTAAACTTGTAGTTATGCAAGAAGGTCATGATGAGGACACTTGCACAATAAGTCCTTGTATCTCTCCCATGTCTCATATAATAATTCACCCTCAAATTGGGTGAAGGTAGTAATATCATTCCTTAACTTCACTGTTTTTACTGGAGGGAAATATTTTGCTAAGAATTTTTATGTCAACTCCTACCACATAGTAATGATGTTGGGCGGCAAAGAGTTCAACCAAGCTTTTGCTTTTTTCCTAAGTGAGAAAGGAAAAAGTGTCAACCGTATCGCATAATCTATCACTCTATTGTGTTTAAAAGTATCACAAATTTCTAGAAAATTTGCAATATGGAAATTAGAAGTCTCTTGTGACTGCCCCCCAAACTGAATGATTTGTCGAATCATGGCTGGCTTGATCTCAAAGTTATTAGCTTGTATAGCCAGCTGCCTTACACTAGATGTCACCCCATTGACAGAGGGCATAGCATAGTCCCTTAAAGATTTATTATCTTGGTCAGCAATGGTGAATGTAGAAGTGGTAGTCTCTTGCTTCTTCTTTTTATTGATTTTACGTAAAGTTCTTTCAATCTCAGGATCGAAAAGTGTGGGCTCTAATGGTTTAGATCTAGGCATACACTTCTAAATCCTGAAATAGAAATAGAAGAAAAGCAAAACTGAGGTCTATTCAAGCAGATTTTAAAAATAAATAAAATAAAATCTAAATTAGTAACAATCTAGCTAGTATCAATATCAATAACAAATAATTAATCCTTGGCAATGGTGCCAAAAACTTATTTGCATGAAAATATTTGCAAGCGCACAAATCATAACAAGTAGTAAGTGTTTTAAAAAATATAGATATTAAACCCACAGAGATTAATTATGCTATTGAGTACTGAAATTTACTAAATCAATTACTATTTGGAAAACCAAAATTTAAAGACTAGATTATATAAATTAAACTAAAGAAAAAACGTTAGAATTAAGATTGTTAAAGATTATAAGAATAGATCTAGAGCATTTGATTTCATCTAGCAAATCCCATACAATTTATTCTTCCTCATTATAAAATTTCAAATATTCCAAGTTGATGATAAAAATCCCTTACCTATCAATATCTTCTCTTGAATAATATTAAAAATATCTCTAACAAATAACTCCATATCTCTATGTGAATTTAACTATTTGGAAATTCATTAAATTCTTTAGATTTTTCTTGTGAATCATACTAATTGCGGTAAAGTATCTCCACTTTCGCTCAACTAATGGTGCTTAATTCTAGAGCTCTAATCATAAACCACCTCTCGGTCTCATTACAATTCAATAGATCGAACAATAATTGGCCAAAAAGAATAAAACTAGTGTTCTTTGTTGGAATCAGTTGATGAAGCATGCAGCTCTTGCCTCTACTCTTCAGATCTACCTCCTCCTTAGAAGAATAAAGAATAAAAACTCCACTCAGATTCTAGACTTTGGACTCTCAAACTCCCCAAACTCATCCCACAAGCCAGGATTAAATAGCTATTAAAGTTGACAAAAACAAAATCAGAGACTTACAGGTACAATCTAACCTAAAGATCTGGAAAATAGTTTCTAAATATAAATATTAACAAAAGAGAAAAATATCTCAAAAATAACGGAATTATCAAAAATAGAATATTCAGTGATAAGCGGCTTGATTTGCAAAATCCAGTATCTCGGGAGGATTTGGTGGTCACCAGATTGATTGCGAAACTCAAAAGGGTCCCACCGGGTAGAATGTCATGTGCACTAAGTAAAACTACTCTCCTTGGCCTGTGACTTAGATGATAGACTCTTGACCGGGATGATAGATTCTTAATCGGGATGATAAACCCCTCTCACCAACCAAACGAGCGGTAAATTTGCTCGCCTTTGCTAGTTGTTGCCCATAATGTCGTGTAGATTGGTCACTTAAATTGGTCATTTAGGGTCAACTTATGTCACCCAAACTAGTCACTCAACCCTTGTTGCCAAGTCTGGTCACCCTTAAGCCTCCTCACCTATCGAGAGAAAAGTCTACGTGCCTATTGAGAGGTAAGTCTTCTCGCCTTTTGGGTGAGATAAGTTTCTTTGCAGCCCGTAGGATAAGGCTCTTCTCCCAAATCTCCTCAGCTCTCTTCAAATCTCATTGTCTCTCATCGGTCTGGATCCGTAGTCTCTTCTCTTGTACCAAAATGATCTCCTTTTGCACTAAATATTCTCATTCCTTCAAATCCAAGAAAATAAAGAAAAATATATAGAAATAAAACAAAATCAATAGAATTAAAGGAAAACTGACACTTTTCATAAAGAAAAATCACACTTTTTAATTCACAAACTATAATTCAATACAAGGGAGTTAATTTCTAGCTCACGTTCACAAACTTTAAACCAACACAAAGGTAAAAAATTTCAACACTCCTTAACGATTGAAAAACAATGCGAATGTGGGAAAAATCCCAACAACACAATTGATAATGACAAGAACTTAAAACAAGAGATTTACAGCCATATACATTAACAAAAAAAAGCCATATACATTAACAAAAAAACAAGCACACCCAACACACAACACTTGCAAGGGCCCTCGGTCACAACATAGTAAATCAACAACCATAGATTCACAACTACCATCACACAACCACAATAAGGAACCAACAACTTCCATCACATGGTCACAGTAAGGAACCAACACCATTGATTCACAACTCCCATCACATGGCCACAATAGAGAGCCAACACCACAAACTCACAACTCCCAAATCCAACAACAAATTTTTAAGCATAGTTAGAGAACCACTTACCAAAATGGAGACTGAGGAAAGGAGGTGGTGGAAGGGCTTTGGACTATGATCGCATCACGGTGGAGCTATCTAAACATAGAGAGGAAGGGAGAAATTGAAAGGGAGGGAGGGAGAGAGGGAGGGAGAGAGAGAGAGAGAGAGAGGTACTTACTGGTGGCATAGGTACTTACTGGTGGCATGGCTAGACGTGGTCTGGTAGCCTCCATTGGTCAAGGTGCAGTACTAGAGTGGGGACAAAAAGTCGGTTAGAGAGAGAGAGACAGAGAAGGACATAAATGGAGAGACAATGTGAGGGAGACAGAGGGTGAGTCACAAAGTGGGGGAGATGGAGAGGGAGAACCCATCGTAGCCGGTGTCAGACTGACACGACATGGTGACAACGGGGATAACTGGACGAAAGCTGAGCACGACTAAGGTTGGAGATTTCAAACCATTAACGAGTTTGAGTTTTAATTCTAATAAGAAGAGGATTGGTGAAGCTTACCAATGCCTTGGTCAAACTACGTATTGGACAGTAGACAGTAACGGCAACCGGAATGATGATAAAAATAAAGGGAGAGGAGAGGAGAGAAATAGAGTGTGAGAAAGGGAGAGAAACCAGAGAGAAATATTTAAAGACCCAATTATTGATTCAAAAACCCTAGGACTGTTGAATACTAATTTGGTTAAAACCTTTAATCCTTAGGATACTAATATTCTACCACGCTTTTGAATCTAACCTCCATGGTAGCATACTCTATCGACATTGACTCGGTGGTAGCCTCATCCCTTTAGGCGGCTTCACTCATCCATCAATATTAAATAGCTTAACACTATGCTCAAATTTTTTTTAAAAGAGTGAGAAATCACCTGTCCAATAGTGACGCCAACCCAAATTTATTAAAAAACTCTCGCTTATAGCGGAGGAAAACCGTGGAAACAAAACAAAGGCCTTTGGAAAAATCTCTAAAAAATCCTAAGTGCAAAAGCAAAGTAATCGAAAGCCACACCAAAACCAAACTTAACAACAACATAAAGAAGGAATCCCTAATAAATCCAAACGTATCAACCCTCGAAGGACTCGAGGCAAAGAAGAAGTATTAGAGTAGTCCAAAATAGCACCAGCAGTGCCAGCTTTAGCCAACCAGTCTGCCACTTTATTACCTTCAAGTGGAACATGCTGAAAGCTGTAATTAATAGATTGGGCTAAGACCACAATCACGTCCCAATAATCCTCCAAGTACCAAACCCCACATCGACCACTATGCCACCAAGAAATAATCACCATCGAGTCAACCTCCACAATTACATTAAAAAGCTGAAAGGGCATGCACAACCGCAGGCCATGTAGTAGTGCCAAAAGTTCTGCTTTATTATTAGAACCCATTCCAATTTGTGAGGCGAAGGCTTTCACAAGCTGTCCAATTTCATTGCAAATAACACCAGTAGTACCACAAGAACCCTGGTTCCCAAGACTATTCCCATCCGTGTTCAGTTTAAACCACCCTGAAGGAGGTTTATGCCACTAGACTACTTTGCAAGTCCTTCCTTTTAAAGGAGCTAGTCTGATTCATAATGACTCAAGGATCATGCCATCAAAACGAGACAAGTTGTAACACTTATTACTCATAAGATCAAGAGAACCAATCCAAATAGAGATAGATTTGACAACCGTATCATAAGATTCCAAAGAACCCTCCATTCTCGCTAGACATCTTCGCCTCCAACGTCTCCAAGTAATTATGACAGGCATGAGGCCTATAATAACACCCACCTGAGAAGATGAATTAGCACACTGGAGCCAAGAGGAAACTTGGTGTTCCCAATTTCTACCCATTGGGAGACCAAAAGGATTGGAGAAAGTTGACCAAATTTTGTTAGGGAAATCTCCCTCAAAGAGAACATGGTTTATGTCTTCATAATGACCTATAGAACAACACTCACATTTGGTTACAATTGGAATGCTAACATGATGCAACCTATCATCCACACTCAAAGCCCTGTGCCACACCTTCCAAAAATGAATAAAAATTTTTAAGGGAAGGGTCTTATGCCAAATCCTAGAATGCCAAGCAAAAGTGGTTCCTCTGACTCTAGTACAATGCCATGCGGAGTTAGTTGAAAACATATCTTCCTCCAGCTTACCCGAATTAGGAACAAATAAAGAGACAAGGATATCATCAACATTTTCTAACCAACCAAATTCTCTAGCAAATTCACATCCCATATATTTGACAATCGACACTCTTTAATTTTCATCAAAGGTTGACCCACAAGTGGCAAATCATTTATCAAGGGGCTATTATTTCGCCATTTGTCATACCAAAAAAAGATATCTCATTCTCTAACTCTCCATTTGGAATTATTCAAAACCAGAGGAATACAGTGAGCAATCATTCTCCAAAATCTCGAACCTTTATCAACATCTATTATTAACTAAGGTTTCGAGCCCACATATTTAGCCTCAAAAAAATTTGCCCAGAGATAAATTATCTTGTAGAAGGTTCTAGGCCAAGCTCATGTGCAAGGCTGTCTAAACATCTTGGAGAAGCCTCAACCCGAGACCTCCTTCTACCAGAGGCCTACAAATGTGTTCCAAGCTACCCATTTGACTCGCCCACAAAAAAGAAAAGAACTCATCATTTGATGGATCTTATTAATGATAGCTTGAGGGATCTGTAAAATAGCAAATAGTTGAAGGGCCATGCTTGAAATAACATGATGTAACAAAATTAATTTCCCTCCAAAAGATCGTAGCCGCATTTTCCAACCACTAAGTTTTTGCCCACTTTATTTACCATGTCTTCAAAATGTACTTGCTTTAGACGACCAAGTATAATGGGCACCTCCTAGATATTTGAAAGGAAAGTAACCCTCTACAAAGCCAGTGTTACGGAGAAGATGCCTCTTTCGAGAGTGGAAAATTTTACTTGAACAATACACAACAGATTTTTGTTTATTAATAGCTTGTCCCGTTCATATTTTCCCAAAATACTTAGAAGCACCCATACCGATCTTTAGCTCCCATTATAAAAAATAACCACATCATCTGCATACATTAAATGAGAAATAATAGGCATACCTCATCCCTGTTGAAACTGCCCAAATCTATGCTCAGCCACACTTCGATGAATCATCCAGGTAAGAATCTCCTGCTGGATAATAAACAGATAAGGAAATAGGGGATTATCTTGTCTTAGACCAATGCCTCCTGGGAAGAAACCTTTTATTGTCCCATTCATCATAACCGAGTACCAGGGACTAGACATACAAAAGAAAATCAAGTCACAAAATTGAGGTGAAAAACCAAACCTCGACATGACCTTTATCAGAAAATTCCAATACACACTATCATAAGCTTTTGCCATATCTACTTTTAACATAATATTGCCGCCATGATTCCTCTTATTAATAGACTGAACCATTTCCTAAGTTAGACTTATATTCTCAAAGATACTTCTACCTGGGATAAATGTGACGCCCCCAAATCCCCACGCCCGAACACGGGGAAATCAAGACGTCCGGATGATGACATCATGGGTCACCACCCTAACGACGTGTGCCGAGTGTGTGCAAGGCAACATATGTGTACAGAGAAACACGCAGCGGATAACGAAAGTCATAGCTAAGTACCAGAATTTTTCTTCACATAATACAAGCCGATTAAAGCATACATAATAAAATATTACAAAACACAAATACAGTTTTAAAACCATAAAGAAAAGCATAACATCAGCAACCTGGCGGAGCCGCATCCTCGGGCTCAGCCTCCTCCTCCTCATCCTCATCTCCTGCACCAAAAGCTACGGAACCAAAAATGGTACCGCAGGTAAGTAAACCCAAACACCACCAGATAAAAACACATAGAACTCAAACAACATGGATGCAAGAAAAACCAATGCACATGCCCCGCAAAACCACATTTTTTCCACGCACGCCAAGAACCCATTTGGCCCATTAAAAACATATTCTTAAAAACCACGCCTCACCATTATCCCAGATAATGGCCCAAACCACCATTTTCCCCGAAAATGGATCAAAAGCCTCAAAACCAAAACTCGCCATTTTCCCAGAAAATGGCCCGCATCCGAAAACCATAAAATGCACCGGTTATGCATGCACCATGATCTCCCCTAGGGATCATCCGCACACCCTGGCTATGTGCCACACCGCAGGTAAGGACTGCGCATGTGACACCTAAACGAGCGATGCCCAGACTCGCGCCCCGCGCGTACCTGGCCAGGCCATCCTCTAGCCCTTGCCAGCGAAGGGCCACGGAGTCGGTGAGTAGAGCGATGCCCAGACTCGCGCCCTGCGCGTACCTGGCCGGGCCATCCTTTAGCCCCCCTCCCGTCGTCGCCCAACGACAACTCAGGAGACGTCAGTCAGTATTATCCACTCCCGAGTGACCAGAGGAGCTCCACCGAGATAATAACCCATCCCGGCTTGGGCTCGTGAGACACACGCACCCGAAAGTCCAATCACGCCAGCAAAACAGGGTTTTTCAAATGGAATAAAATACACGTGCATGCCCCATGCAAATGCAATTATCAACGCACAAAACAAACAACCAATCATAAAACAATAAATCAAGCAACTCCGTCCTCCATCCATCCGACCCCCGAACTCCTCGGACTCAGTCCGGAATCAACCAACCAACAACAATTAAATATTGAATGAGCAATATATATTTAAATCTGAAAGTAGGGTTTGGAAAATACTTACAGCGCTATATGGCAATTTTAGAAAACAAGCGGCGTTGCAAACGGCGGCAGAAAAGCAACGTCACAGTGAAAATTCACTGTGGCCGTGGGTTGTGAAAAACCCACTTTTGAACGGGGACAAACTAGGACACGAAATTGATAGGGAATGGTCTAGGGGTGGTTGTGAAGCTATTGGAAGTGGTGGTTGGCCGTGGGTGGCGGCGGAATCGCCGGAAATGGCCGGAAAATGCAAATCGGAAACTAAGCTCGTAGGAGCTGTTCCGGTGGTCGTTGGAGGCCGGAAATGGGTGGGTTAGGATGGCAAGGGACCGGTGATGAAGTGGTGAAGAAATGGTGGCCGGAGGCGGAGCGACGGCGGCGGATTGGAGCAAAATCCGTGCGGCTTTGTTGGGCTTTTTCCGGCCAAACGGCCGGCCGGTTGGGGTTGAGCTTGGGAGGGGTGGTGCGCCGGAGGGAGGGGAAGAAAATGGGACCGGTGGCGAGCCGAGTGGTGGCTGGACGGCGGTGGGCCGGTAGAGAGAAGGTATCGGCGTAAGGGAGAGGGAGGAGAGAGAGAGAGCCGATCGGGGGGGGTTCGGACGCGGGGAGAGAGAAAAGAAAAAAAGAAAAAGAAGAAAAGAGAAAAAGAAAGGAAAAAAAGAAAAGAAGAAGGAAAAAGAAAAAAGAGAAAAAGATGTGAAAAGAAATGAGGTCCAATCCTCACTCCGGGAAAACGAAACAAACCGCCGAAAAAGAGATTAAAAAAAAAACATAAAACAACTAAAAGGAATAAAACACAACATCAAATAAATTAAATTAAATTAAAAACTAATTTTAAAACGTAATTAAATTAAAATAATTAAACTAATATATTAATTAAAATAAAAACAATTATTCCAGCGAAAATACACTCAAAAGCGGGTCATCACAATAAAGGCTCCTTGTTCCATCGAAACCAGACAAGGCAAAAGACCAGTTAACCGATTGACAATTATTTTGGAGCAAAGTTTATAAAAAACTGAACAAAGTCTAATGGGACGGACCTTGTCAAAACCTATTCGAGAGTCCACTTTTGGGATTAGCACCAAAAAAGAAGCAGTAAAAAACTTAAGAAGAGACTTAGAAGCAAAGAATTCCAACACTACCTTCCACAAATTATTTTTAACCACCTCCCAGTAACTCTTATAAAACCCAAACCTAAAGCCATCAGGGCCAGGAGCACTATTAACCGGAATAGAGGACAAAGCAGCAAATACTTCCTCCAATGAATGGGCACTAACAAGGGAGGCATTCTCCTCCGTAGAAATAATCAGATCAATTAGGCCATCAAAATTTGGTTGCTCAACCTGTGGCTCACCTTGTAAAAAAGATGAAAAATAATCAACTGCACCTTGGTGGATGCTCTCTGGAGACTCAAACACTACATCATTCGAACGCATACTTAGAACCTGCTTGCTCCTCTTCAAGGCTAGGGAAGCAAGAAAAAATTTGGTATTCCGATCACCATCCATTGCCCATTTTAGTTTTGCCATTTGACTTAGACGAATTTCTTCCTGAAGACACCAAATTGCCAATTCTACATTGGCCACCTGTAAATCTCTATCAGAATTCTCATCCCAATTTAATTGAGACTAAAGTTCAAGCTCCTCAATCTGGTTTTCAAGAGTAGAGATCCATTCCAAGGCATTTCAATGACGTAGTCCCTGCTTTTATTACCAATTGTTAAAGACCCAACCATTATTCCAAAAGCTCTAGGACTATTGGATACTAATTTGGTTAAACTTTTTGAAATTTCCCAAGTACCCATGGTTATGCACAATAATGCTGAACAAAACTATGAATTCGGATTTGTAATCAATATAAAATATTAGAAGTATTAACACAATAATTTGGTTACAAAGGGAAACCCTTTGAAGAACTCCTCAAAGGTGAAAACCCTACGGTGCAATCGAACCTAGGAAAGTCAAATTTATTGATTGAGAGTATTACAAGTAAAACATTTACAAAACCTTTGTAACTAGACAAGTTTACCTAAGACATGCAACCCGCTTGTCTTCTACCATAGTAGGTAGTTAGAACCTCTGACACTCTCCATTCTTTGTCTTCCCTACTAGAACCTCTAGCGGTTGAACTCGAACACGAAAACTCCACCTTGGAGTATGTTCTCACTCTATCCCACAAACTGAGCTTTTTGGAAAATCCTTCTCTCAAGGATTTTCTCTTACCCGATCTCTTGAAGTTCTACTCAAATCTTCAAGCTCTCAATACTTGTGAATATGTTCTATTCAAGTCCAATCCTCAAACCCTCAGCCAACTCTTCTATAAATAAGCAATGTTGTGATTGACTTGGAGAAGGACTTTGCTGACAAGTTTATCTAGAATCTTAATCAAATACATCACTAACAATTTGCAAACATCTCCGACTGGATCACTTCTTTTGGATTGTATCGAGTTTAAATTAGCTTTAGTTTCTTCAATAAAGCTTGCATCTTTATCTCTTCAATTGACTCTTAGACTCGAAACATACATAGGACTCTTGTAGACTCTTATCTTATAAGCTTAACAAGATTTGATAAGAGTTAAAATTCAAACACTTATCCTTATCATATAACTTCTATACAAATACTCATCCTTATTGGATGCAATCCTAGAGTCCTATTAAAAATTACACTCATCCATAATTCAAATTTAAATACAGACTCACCTAATTCTAGCCAAACATAAATTACATCTACATTTTTAACTCTTAAGATCATAACAAAAGGGGGCAAAGAGAAATGGGAGAGAGCTAAGGAGCTTACCGACGATGGAAGGGCTATGACAATCGTGTGTAGGGTAGTTGAGTAAAGGACAACAGGGAGGTAGAGGGTGGCAGGGTGAGAGGAGGGTGCGAGAGAGAGAGAGAGAGAGAGAGAGAGAGAGAGAGAGAGAGAGAGAGAGAGAGAGAGAGGGGAAAGAAATCCTAAGGTCAAAATGGTGCTACACCTTTTTTTCTTCTTTGGGGTGGGCTGGGATTTTTATGATTATAGTTAAGTAAACTACTCTCAATGGTATGTATACCACTAGTACTTCCAAACCTGGCCAACAATCGCATATTGTTTTGTTAATAGGAGTTGGCCGAGTATGTAAGGAGTAATCTTGATTGTGTAAATAGATCGAGAGTTGCACCAGACATCCTAAATAAGGTTGGGGAGGCATGACTTTGTGTGCATATATATATAGAGAGAGAGAGAGAGAGAGAGAGAGAGAGAGAGAGAGAGAGAGAGAGAGTTGCTTGTGTTACGTTTCGGTACATGAAATGGATCAGATCCTAATTGTTTAAATTTTAGAGCTGTATGTATACTCATCTTATCCGAAACATCTGCCTCAATTCAGTGCGATACGGGATTGGTAATTTTTGAAGAGTTTTGGCAGGTACTAGGACATCTAAAACTTATTGTTCATATGGCTTTCTTGATGTAGTATGTTGTACAGAGTTTATTAAAAATAAAAAACAAAAATATATATTCAAACCAAAGGGTGGCCTAAAATACAAAAAATAAAAAAGAAGCGCCTTATTCACTTTCATAAAACTCTCATCTCATCTCATCTTAATCATTACAACTTTTTCAAATCCCCATATAAAATGAAATGAATAATTCAACTTTTTTAAATCTCAATATAACTTTTTCAAATCCCAATACAAAAATAATATATTCTAATAATATTTTATTCAACTTATCTCATCTCTGAAAACAAACTAGGCAAGGCTCCATTTGGTTTCACACACCATTTCAATATTCTATCTTATTTCATCTCATCCATTTTATCTCATCTCAACATTCAACCATTCAAATACTAACACTTCTCAATTTTAAAATTTTAACTTTTTAACTTTTTCATCTAATCATTGCCTTGTCATTATAACTTTTTAAAAGTTTTAAACAAAACACAAAAAACAATTCAACCTTTTCAAATCCTAAAACGAAAATAATATTAAAAAATTATATTATGATAATATTTTAATTTTATAATATTTTTATTCAATTCTATCTCTCTATCTCTCTCTCTCTCTCTCTCTCTCTCTCTCTCTCTCTCTCTCTCTCTCTCTCTCTCCTTTTCCAAAATCCTATAAAGCATCTTAACTCATACAATTTTACTACTATTAACAAATATCTCTTTATTATTCACAGATTTCTTACCTTATCTATGTAACCAAACGAGGCCTAAAACTCTAAGTTTCCACTACCCCTTCTGTGTTTATGTTTTTAATAAAGTGCATGGCATCATATACGATGCCATATGAAGAGGGCTATCTGAGTGGTAAGTTTGAAATAGCTAAGTAACATTATTCATTTTTGAATCTATTCAGAACTTAATCGGTTTAGGTCAGTTATTACCGATGCTCAAATGTTTGCCCAAACTACCCAAATATACAACAACCATATCGTTTTACCCACCCACCCACCCACACACACACACACACATACAAAACCGTATCATTTTATCAACATTATAATAAAAGTAATTTTATAATCTGACAAGTCACATCAAACCATTTACCGAAAAGATAATCAATTATTGGTATGGATTACTTTAGTTGCTTACTAAAGTTTAGTGTGTCCATGATCATAATTACGCAATATATATTTAAAAAACTGTAACTAGGAAATTAGGGTATTTATATAATATCCTTCAATTCCAGTATAGAAAAATATTCCCGACAACACATGATGATCTAATTGTTATGGATATAAACATGCAAGTACGTTATGCCACAAACAGTAATGACACGCCGACAAATTTCAACATAAGCGTTGTAAGTAAAACAGAGAAAAGACAATTTTACGTGCTAATTAAACTTAAAGTGGACGCAATTGATTAGCCATAACATGTAATTTATATAAATTAATGGACTAAAAGAGAGAGGCCCGACCCTTTCGATCGGCTAATATATTATATTTAGCCACCGTTTTCTTTGAATTATTGTTAGATTAATTTAACAAGTGGCACGATCATACATACGTACGGCTCCACCAAGTAATTGATCATGTCTTTGTTAATTGTTTGTTACGATACCAATTAATGACATCTAAAGGCCAGCATGATCCCGCGTCATCCTGTCCTTTTTAACTTCTTAATATGCTAACCGACATGTCATCCAATATGACGTACGTTTGCTATTGTTGCATCCGATAAACTTACCGAATCACCGCCACGCAGGAGATCAACCAGAACGTCAGATCAAGATGAAATCAGGAGCTGCAGTACCCCTTTCGATTTCTTTAGTTGCAACTCATTCCACACAGAAAGAATGATTAATCAATCAGTTTTTATATATAATTTGAAGAACTGAGTTATTGAAGTAATTATAATTGTCGATATTTTTGTATGATCTCATCCTCCACTTTTTCATGATGTGGTAATATTAGATAATATGTTTATAAGTAAAATATAATAAATAATCTCTAATTAAATAATATTATATTATGAGATGATGAGATAATGATAAAAATTAAAATGCAGTGACTTATAGCAATCCGTGAAAGTTATTAATATAAATGGAAGACTTGTGCAAGCTGTAAACTACCATCCGTGAAGGTTAATATCCACGATCTCATCCTCCACTTTGTTTTTATAAACGGAAGACATATGCAGGCCGGTAAATACACGTCGATTTGTTGGTAAGTTTGTTCTGATACCAATAGTTGCGTTTCAAAGAATTTGAAGACCTCATATTAAGTTTCATATAAAATAATTAAAGAAAATCACGATCAAATTATATTTGGAAAATATTGTCTTGTTGATATAAAATTAGAAACATAGATATAGTGTGTGCGAAGATAACAATATATTAAGTAATTTTCACCCTTTAATTTTTAAAAGGGTTAAAAACCTTATCTATATATATATATATATATGTGTACATATATATATATATATGGGAAATGGTTTGTGTACCGAGGAATATCCTTACTGACAATGGATCCCGATACAATTTTTTTTTTTTTTTAATTTAGTGATTAAAGAAGTGTTTTTTTAATGATGTTGTACTTTTTTTAAAAAATGTTTAAGAATGTAAAAAAATATATAAAAAAAGACATTTAGCATTTCCAAAAGAATTTGTATGTGTAACACGATTCTCTCTCTCTCTCTCTCTCTCTCTCTCTCTCTCTCCATATCTATCTATAATAATAAGTGGCTATGTTATTGCTACAGGAATGAACAGTACATATCTAAGCTAGGTATTCCTCTAGCTTCAAAATGTCATTGTTGTGTTTTACCACAACAAGAATCCATTGATCATATTTTTTGTAGTGGTGAGTTGGCTGCTATGGTTTGGAGGTATTTTGCAGGTATTTTGGGGCTTCGGTTGCCTAACCTCCAAAACTGGACTGTGGTTATGAATGTTTGGTGGCTTCGAGCGTCAGAATCTTCTCAAGTAAGTTGTTGTCGTGGTATCTTACCTATTATTATCACGTGGGCTTTGTGGAGAGCACGGTGTGAGCATAGAATGGAAGGAAAGTTTATTCATTGGAAGGGTGTGGTAAGGAGGATTAAATTGATGTTAATTGATATTTTTTCTCCGCATCGCAAATTTGATAGATTGCATGCAAATGATATCACGGTTTTACAGGAATTAAATTGCCCTTTTTCTCATGTTAGGAAAAAAAGTATGACAGCTATAGCTTGGATTAAGCCAAGTAGAGGGCAGTATAAACTCAATGTTGATGGTAGTTTGCTCAGAAATCCTGGTTTAGCAGGTGGTGGAGGGGTTATTAGAGATCATGATGGACAAGTGTTGGCGGGATTTGCTATTCATTATGGGCAAGTTTCCAATAATGTTGCTGAGGGGAGAGCTTTACTGGATGGTTTAAGGTTGGCACAACAGTTGGGTATTCGGGACATCTTGGTGGAGTCCGATTCAGAAGTTATTGTGAAATGGATTCAGGCTGGCAAATGCAGTTTATGGTATTTGTGGGATTTTTGGGATGACATCCAGAATTTGTTTGCTGATTTACAGTGTTCCATCCAACATATTTTTAGAAAGCAAACATGGTTGCAGATTATCTTGCCAAAGAAGGGGCTTTTAATAGAGGTAAGTTTTTTACAGGGTTGGATCTTGATAGGGGAATCCTGCGTGGCTTAGTTCGTACGGATATGTGGGGTCTTCCTTATATTAGGATGTAATTGTGTTATTCGTTGTTTTTTCCTTTGATCACAGGGATGGTTTTTTTGTTTATTTTTTGTAAAATCCCTGTTGATAGTGATGTAACCACGGTTTTCCTCCGCCATATGTGAGGGCTTTCTTAATAAACTTGGGACGGGGCTGCTATGTGGGTGGCTACCGGCTATTTAAAAAAAAAAAAAAACCTTCGTGTAGTGCTTTTATGTCCGTGTAAAAGTAAATATTTTGGTCATTTACTGCAACTATGTCAGACAGTCGGCAGCCTTTTGCATTGGAAGACTCGCATCTTGAGCTACAACCCCAAGGGCCAGACCGTGCACGCCATGGCCGAGCTGCTACTAGCCAGGTTCACCCATTCTCTGCCCTCTCTCTCTCTCTCTTCCCCCATCCCTCGTTGATCTTCCTGCTCTCTCTCTTTCACTAAAATACTCTCTCTCACTAAAAAAATAGAATATGATTAAGGAAGGTCTTGATGGATAGGATATTGCCGAGAAAGTTGAGAGGAAAAAGGGAGAAAGACGCCTCCAACAACTTCAGGCAGAGATTTCTGCTCTTTAAGACCACTTTTTCTATTTCTTTTTCAATTCTCTCTCTCTCTCTCTCTCTCTCTCTCTCTCTCTCTCTCTCCCTCTGAAACGAGAAGCTCTGTACTTTTTATGTGACTATGGAGGAATAAATTATTGTGGTTTGCTTCTCCCTTTTTTTCTTTTCTTTTATCCGATTTCTTTCTTCTTTTTGGTTCTATTTTTGCGTTTACAACTCCGAGTTTAATTCTTTTTGTAATTTGTGTTCTCTTTCTTAGTTTTACTTTTTAATGGATAATGTCATCCGAGTTTTCTAGATCATACCCAGAATTAAATTCTAATCAAATTTATGTTTGAATGCTGAACAAACATATCTTTGTTTGGATGCTAAGAAAATGTATTGTTGTTTGGATGGTGAGAAAATGTGGGATTTATTTCTATTTGGTTTGCTGAGAAAAGATCTTGAGTTTTATTTTTGTTTTCTTATTTTCACCAACCATTAGATTCAACAATTGCCACTCTAATTTATCAACTACTGAGAGATGCTGATGAGAAACTGGGTTCGAGAGAGGGCTTTGGGGCGTAGAGGAAAGAGAGAAAGGAGAAGGTAAAAGGGTGGTGCACGTGACGGCAGGGTCCTTAGAGCGACGAGGGTTACGCATGGGGGCTGGATGGCTAAGGAAACCGATGTGGGCTGGCTCAATGGAGATCCATGGTAAGAAAGTAAAACTTTTGCTCTGTTTTTAAATGAGAAAACAGATTTGAGGCCGTGCGTTGAAGTGGCTGTGGGATGGAGACTCACGGTGGTTCCATCATGGCTTCACGACTGGGTGGAGGTTGCTGTGCATGGCATGAAGTCCTTGATGCGGGGAAGAACCGAGTTTGAACTCGTGGGCCAACAACATTAAAGTAAAAGTTTGTTTCTGTAACAAAACAAAAATGGCGACGCCATTTCCAGGTCTCCAGCACCGAGACGAAGGTGGAGCCGTGGTTGTAATGTCGGGCCCAGTGAACTCCATCAACCCTTCAACGTCCAGGGCATGGGTGAAGAACAACCCGAAACCCAAGCCCCCGATCCTAATATTCTTGTTCTTCCACAAGGCCATCCGCTCTGAGCTCGAGGGGCTCCATCGTGCTACCGTGGTTTTTGCTACCAGCGGCGGCAATATCAAGCCTTTGTTGGAGCGGTACCATTTTCTCCTCGGCATTTACAAGCACCACTGCAATGCGGAGGACGAGGTCTGCATGTTACTATTGTTTCATATTGGAAGTCTTTCAGTTGGAGGAAGTAAGGAACGACGGCGTGGAGAAAGAAGGAGAAGAAAAGAAGATGAAGAAGCCCTAAGGGCTGGACCAAACGACGCCGTTTGGGAGGAATTTAGTGGGTTGGGTTGAAGGCTCACGGGTTGGGTTGGGTTGAAGGCCCACGGGTTGGGCTGGGCCGAAAAGAAAAATAAAATACACTAAAAAAGGCCCAGTCCGAAAATAGAAGAGTTCAATAAAAGAAAAATGCACAATAAAAAAATAAATAAGAGCCAGATAAAAATACTACAACTCAATATTAATAAAATAAAATAAAATAATTAAAATCCAACATTAAACTAATTTAAAGTAAAGATCAATTTAAATGTAAAATAATAATTACTACCAAGAAAACACATCAAAATAAATTTCACAACTTAAAATTCATAAAATAAATTTTTTCATTCCTATAGTTTCTATACGAAACATTTCAACTTTAAATTATAATAAAATACTAATTTTTTTATTTTACTTTTTTTGTAAATTAATTATTTACACATTTATTCTTTTTCTAATTCCATTAAATATTTAACATATAGGAGTATATACCGTTTATAAAAACTGCTGCAATACAAGTTTCAGAAAAAATAATGAATGATTCAACTTGTTGCAGATCCAGAAATATTCAATCAGCAACAACACAAAAATTTTAATGTTCTCTCTATTGGCCCCGTGCCATATGGCCGAGAACTACAATGACCATGAAAAAAAAATATTCTATTTATATTTCTATTTTTTTGTTCAAATTTGCTCTGAATAAATTTTTGTATAAGACAATAAAAAAATACAATTAATGCACGTTGCACGTTTGGCCTCCACTAGTATATATATACATATAGATCAAAAGTATGTCAAGGGGAATGTTCCCGACAAAGAGACGAGAAGTCCAATAACATGTCAAGGCGCCGGCCAGTACGACAACAAGATTAACGTAGATCAAAAGTATTCATGAGTTTTCCATCCCACATGTTCCATGCCACACTCCTTGCCGGTGAGCATTGAATTCAAAACTGGAAAAAATGAAAATTCGGCTCATCATGTGTTTCCACCATCTCAGACAAATTCGAATGTATTAAAAAATGGGTAATATGTAAACTTTTTTCCTTTTTAACTAAAGCAATAGAAATTATAGAATAGCAAAAGTAAACACCTAACCAAGATTCAAATAATATAATCCTTGACTATGACTTCATTGTCATACCTTATCTGTGGAACGAACATTATTCTTCGAGCGTGCCTTAATCCTCTAAAAGATCTAGATGAGCGTGACTATCTCATTGATGGGACTTTCTTTGGAAAGTATATTAATTAAATAATTATTTCACCACTACAAGTCTACAACAAAAAACCAATCAGGAGCGGAACTAGAATTTGGTGTGTGGGCACAATTGGCAAAATGTGTCAAAAAGGGTGATCAGTAATTGATAGAACTGACCATCACCGACATTTAACATTAACCATCTATATAAAAGTAACTAGCTAAGGACAATTATTGAAGCCATCCCTATGAAACTCTCACTTGAGCTCCACAGGACTTCGTTTTCCTCCACCATAGTTGCCAGCAAGCTAATGATTCTACATTAATCTTTTAGCTTCGGAGCAGTATCCATGCCGTGAAGAATAGAAAAAGAGCAAGAAGAAAAATAAAGTGGAAGATATGTAAGCGAGAGTTGTTTTGTTATTCAGTTGGTCAAAGGGAAAATAAACTTAAATTTCATTGTCATTTTCTATCGTAGGCGAATGGAGATAGTGTGCTAGTGTGTGAATGGAAATAATAGATTTAGAATTTTTGAAATACTTTACGCTGGGTGTTTGAGTGTTGGGGGCAATCACAAATATTTTAAGGATATTTGAAAGTAGAATTCTACAGTACATAACATTATCTCATAAAACTTTTTTTTTTTTTTGGGGGGGGGGGGGCGTATCCACTACTTTCTCAACTTCTCATAAAAAATTAAATATATCTCAGCCTATTTCATACATTTAAACACATCTCAATAAGATTCATAAAACCCACAAAAAAATCTGAACTCACTACTATATATATATTCACAAATAAGTTCAAATTATCTAAGTTACTCTTAGCATCCAAATGGATATTTCGTATAGTTAATATCTTAAGCTGTTACAAAGCTTTTGCTTAAAGTTTAAACTTAAATACCGGACAATAATCTCATTGAGTGACCTGTTTGATTGATCTCAACCATCAATAGTCCCAAGACTCTTGAATTCTTTTATAGCTTCTATCACGAATAGTTCTCATCTATTCTAATGGAACTCCAGTAGCATGCACTACCAGTGAACTCACCAATGAACTTAGGGACCTCCAATATAGAAAGATCAACCTAGTGATGGTCTCATGTGTATAAAAAGAGAATAGTTAGGCTTGAATGCTCATCAATACCTAACGATATATAATGAGTTTTCTCTTAAGGATTGCAATTGGCATAAAAACTTATGTGACCTGATCTCTCTAAACCCTCAAAGTCAACCTCAAAGTCGTACATAACAAGTTGCATATTGTTGGAGTTGTTTAGGTCACTCGAAATATTCCCTTAAAATATGCCTACACAAGAATTTTGACATTAACATATACCACACCATGCACCATCATCCTTATCGTTAAAATCATCTTTGTCATCATTAAGATCTATGTTCTGTACTTCTGCATAGTAAATGAAAATTAGACGTCATGTACATAAAAAAAACTACTAGAGACACAAATAGATCACATAAAGAGATTCCAAAAACTAACGTGGCACAGTATTATTATTAGGCCACATCCATTTAAGATGAGAGTTTATTTATTTTTTTTCTTGTTTTTTACCCTTTCCCCCTTCCCCTCCCCCCTCCATTTCCCAAACCCCTGCGGCCCAAGCCCCCCAAAACCCCCCTTTGTGAAGCCTAGTGCCATCAATACTGCTTGTTGATGTCCACGTCACCACACCATCAGGCATCTATCTCTCTCGCTCTCGTTCTCTCTGTCTCACTCTCTCTCTTTCTCTCTCCACTTTCGATCTTATTATGCATTTATTTTGTTTGGATTGTTCTGGAACTTATTGTTTTGTATATTTTTTGGATGAAATAAGTTGGTTTGGTTTAGATTTATGGATTTGTTTTTTTAGATGGACCAAGTTGTGGGGCTGGCAATGAGGAACGATAATGGCAATGGTGATGTAGGGATGGAAATGCAAGGGGTGTGGTTTGGGATGAGGACAACTTCTACATGAGGAGTTTGTGGGCAAGGAAGAGCGACATGTGGGGCTGGTGGTGAGGGATGGGAATGGTGGCAGTAACGACGTCGCCCACAAACTCACGGTGGCTTTGAGTGGAATGTAGGGAGACATAAGTTGGGGGTGGCACTACAACAGAAACGAATTTTTGCATCCAATTCTTTTCCATCATTAGATAAATTGTCATGATAAATGAGTACTTACATCTTTATTAAACTTACTGCAAATAACCATCAGAAATGGTCTGATTAGCAATATGCACAGTGTGAATTTTATTTGCATCGACATACATTTAGTTGCATCTTATTTTTTGAGTCGCAAAAGAAATTAAACCCATCAGACCGTTAAGTGTCAATTTTCGATAGTCGCAAAAATCAAACTAGTCTATTCCGATGCATCTTTAACTTTTAGTGTCCAAATTATTGATGCAAAAGAAAATGTATCTATGTACGATGTACACCCTTCTATTTTTCCCCAAATGTTGGTCACACACTGCCTATTGTCACTGTGCGCTGTCAAGTGAAACTCCAAGAAGGGGATTTTAGCTTACCAGGCTTAGAGGAAGCCATTTATGTAGATTCAGATACAGGTTAAGAACACATGAAAATCTCTCTTATTCTAAGCCTCTATTTAATTTCACTTTCACTTACAACTCCATTCAAGGTACGTATGACCAATATCAATATAACCCACATCAATGCTCACCTACATTACTTGAGTATTTGCATCCTTTGTTCTACAATAGTTGGCCTCCTTGAATTATGTTATTTCCAGTAGAGAGTTAAGACTGCAATGATACTTGGGCATCTACATAATTTAGTAATTTGGAAAATTGAACTTTCCACTAGCATGCCATTTGTTTGATTAAAGTCCCATACAGACGAATGGACCTTTATATATATTTTTGTTTTTGTTGGTTTTCTAGATGCATCCAAAATGGACCTTAAATTTTAAGGATGTGCTTTGAGACGAGATTGACCTTTACTTATGGATAAATGTTCATTTACCAAAGTGTACTCAATTGTCACAGGGTTAGGGTCAAACATTTGCTTAATTAGTTGTTTTTCACCAACATCTTTGTTGGGTGTGGTACTAGTTGATGAACATTTATTGGGTTTTTTGTACACTCATTGTTTCATTTTTTGGACGGATGGTAATTGCATTTTATTGTGCATTGCTAAATTTAGACAGGATATGCTAGTTGTTGAGAACATGGTTTTAATTTCCTTTTTTATGTTTGAAGGCCAATGATATGTCTCACCGATTGAGGCCATTTTTTCCCGTGCCCAAATCCAAACCTTTCATGGAATTTAAGTGTATATAGAGGACTTTTGTTGAATTTAAAATTCACTTAGCATGTTGCTACATAACCACTGTTAAGATTTTCCAATTTATGTTCAACAATTACTATCTTTTTTGTTACTTTGAATTAAAAACCACAATTTACATGCTATTATGGTAATAGAGCTTGTATGGGGCCATTGATAGAATTATGCACCAATGATAGATTTCCTTATCTATCTTTCTTTTTAGAATGGGGCAGACCCAACAAATAGTTAGTCTATCATCAGGGTTGCATATATGCTTCATGTTTGCTTCAAAGTCTAAATTTGCATTTTCTAATCATTAATATTGCATATCATGTAGATGGAAAAATTGGATGAATGTTAGAGATAGGTTTAGGTCAACAGAATATGCCGAGGGGTTTAGACATTTTCTCACAATGGCTAGAGCTCACACTGATAGAAATAATCGAATGAGGTGTCCATGTCGAAGACGCCATAATTTCTTGTTCCTTCCTATCAATGAAGTTGAAGGACATTTATTCATTATAGAGATGGATCCAACTTACACATAATGGATATTTCATGGGGACCAAGAATCAATGAATTTTAATGAATACTCTCCAGACGCAGGGAAAAATGGTCACAATGGTGATGATGGTTACATTGATGACATCCATGAGATGTTAGGTGATATTCATGCCACTACCACCGTGGGTGTTGATGAAGAGATGGATACACATACTAATTTTCCTAACCAAGTGCACCCAAAACCAACCACTTTTGAAAAATTGTTGGAAGATGCTCGGCATCCATTTTATCCCAGTTGCAGAATCTTTTCAAAACTATCATTCATTGTGAAGTTGCAGCACATCAAAATAGTAGGTGGCTGGAGTGTAAAGTCATTCGACATGCTTATTAAACTTTTGAAGACTGCTTTTCTTGATGCGCTCTTGCCTACTTCATGCTATATGGAGATGAAAGGAAAGAGTTCTGTCATTGGTTGAGTAGTATTAAGTTCCCAGATGGCTTTGCTTCTAATATTTTTAGATGAGTTAATGTGAGTGATTGTAAAATCTCTGGAAAGAAAAGCAATGATGCCCACTTCTTTTTGCAATGGTTACTACTAGTGGCAGTCGGTGGGTACTTAAGGAGTGATATATGTTTGGCATTGATGGAGCTTAGCACGTTTTTTAGGAAATTGTGTGCATGAACGTGTGAGAAGGATGTGGTTATGTGTCTTGAGTCTGAGATTGTCCTCATTCTTTGCAAGCTTGAGATGATATTTCCACTAAGCTTCTTTGATGTACTGGTCCACCTAGCTGTCCATTTGCCTCGAAAACTATTACTAGGTGGACCTATTCAGTATAGGTGGATGTATCCGTTCAAGAGGTATTTGAGAAAATTTAAGTGGTACATTAAAAACAAAGCTCTTCAGAAAGGTTCCATTGCTGACGCCTATATTCATGTAGAATGCTTGACATTCTCGTCCATGTATTTGCATAATGTACCAACATCATTCAGTTGAGAAGATCGCAATTTTGATGTTGGTGCTCAAACGGCCAATGAGATTAGTCACTTCTTTGTTTTGTCGTAGAAGTTATAGCCAATTGGGTCTTAAACACTTGTCTAGTTAGAGAAGAAACTATTTAAGGCCACAAGATGGTAAACCCTTAATAATTGCATAGAGGCCATGTAGTACTTATAGGAAGAACATGATAATAGCATTTTCTATGTACAAACTAGTAATAGCAACGACCATCAAATTTAGTTAGCCATTTCATTATTCATTGTTTCTGCCTTTATTTTTAATGTATAATTTTGTGCTTGTTGTTTTTAGCGAGCATTACAGCATTTTACATGAATAGAGTATCTCTAACATCGAGAGGTGGCATCAAGCTGAATTTCCACACTGGTTCAATAGACACTTAAGCTATTTCTAATTAATAACAACATAAATAGACCTAAACAATCAAAGCTTGTCATTTCAGCTTTATGTATTGCAAACTTGGGCTTTTTACAGGTTTAAGAGTTGTGTGCCAGTGATCATGGCCAAGTTTCCGATGATCTTTATGAACTAGCTTGTAGTCCTGACCCTTGGGTCGCATCCTATTGAGGTTGTATAATGAATGGTATAAGGTTTCATACAAAGGCTCATGAAGAAAACCATCAAATCCAAAATAGTGGAGTGGGAGTTATGGCTGAACACGAAGCCAACAGGTGGCTTTCTATGGCATACTGAATGACATCTTGGAGTTCTACTACATGGTATGGCAGCGTGTGCAGCTATTTAAATATGATTGGTTTGATGTTGGTGATCACTAAGAGATACGTGTAACTGACCACACTACATGTGTGAATTTCAGTTGAAAATGGTATAAGGATGAACTATTTGCACTTGCATGTCAAGCTTCACAAGCTTTTTATCTCAAAGACACAAACTTAGGTGGTTCATGGCATGTTGTGTAGAAGATAACGTATAGGAATGTGTATGACGTTCCACAAGTGCCATTAGTCAGTGATTTAGATGAGTGTAGGATAGGCAAGGCATATCAAGATGAGGAATCTGTTGAACCTTCTATGGCCTTCACTTTGAACGTGATGACCTTCAATTCCCATTGATAAGGCAAGATGTTGAACCAATGATGGTCCCCATGTCTACAATGATTGCGAGACGTAGTGAGAATCTTGATCAGTAGATGTTCACCAACGATAGGTCAGATGACGCTACATCGAATTATCTCTTTGACAATAATATTGATTCGACTGATGGAGCTAGTTCCAAGACTCTGATGAAGACAGTGTCCAAGAGACCGATGAAGACAGTGTCGATTAGACTAAAACAAACATTATAAAACTAATGTCTGGTAGTTCATTCTAAGGTATCATGCCTATTTGGGGCATTTATTAAATTGCATGTACAGTTTATATTTTATGATTGTAAAGAAATGCTTGTTAAATGTTGTAGGTTAGGTGTCATGCCTATTTGGGACATGCTTATCAGACATACATGAAGATGTACCATGTATATATGGTACATGGACATGATACCTAGTTCGTATTGCCAAAAAACATAAAATCAGTAGTTATGTTTTTAAGAAAAAAATTCAAAGCATAATTAAAAAAAACGTCCTTAATCATGCTATAAAAAGAAAAATAATAAAAAAATTCAGGTTAGGTGCTAGTAGGAGCTGGGATTGGTGGGACCAGACTATCATTTTCCTTTATCTAAGTTTTGAAGAAATACTATTCACTCTTCAAACATTATTTTACTCTTTATTCTCACTCCTACCCATTAAAATCAACTTTGTATAATTTTCATTTATTTAGTTTTGATACATGATATTTGTATTAAGTTGATAATAGAAAGTGGGTGCTAATTGTAACATATATATTAAAAAATTATATGTTATAAAAAAATAATAATAAAATTATAATAATATTATATGTCACTTGGTTCAAATATGCATAATCTAATGTGGGATTTTTTCTTAATATGTATAATTAACCTACAAAAAATATGATTTTAAAGATGCATATAGAAAAACTAATGCTAGTGCAACGTAGTAGTTATAATAGGCACGCTAATTTTGGCGCAACAACTTATGTGTTGTGACTAAACAGAGATTTTCCATCCCATCTCCATCATGTTTAGAGTACAGAGGATCACAGAGGCCTAATTAAATTACTAGTCCCCTCTCTCCTGCGTCTCTTTCTTTCTCTTTGTCTTCCCTCTCTCTCGCGTCTCTTTTGGGTTTCTCTGATTCTAGTTGGCTTTTTATCTTGTTACTCATCTTCTTCCAAACCCACGTGATCTCTTCCTTTCTTCACATCTTCTAGTTTTTCTTTTCTTTTCTTTCTCATATTCTTCCCTCTTTCTCTCGCCACATCTCTTTCCTTATCTTCTCCTTTCCTCTATTTCTCTCACGTCTCTTCTCTTCTCCTTTCTCTCTCTCGTGTCTCTTCCTTCTTTCTCTTCTCCAGGTTTGTTTTCTCTTCAAACATCTTCTTCTTCCCTTTTCATTTCATTCTCTCCAGCACGTCATCACTTGGGTTATATCTTCAGCATTGAGTTTATTGAACACGATAAATCTGAAACCCTAACTTTGATTTTAGTCAGTGAATTTGTTGTTTGGGTTTGAATTTGGTTAATGTTGTTTGCATTTGTTTGGTTACATTGTTCTAGCCACGGGATTTTTTGATTCCTGCTTCACAGAGGTTGGACCAAAAGAGAAATTTCATACTCTTGATTTTGGTTGATGTTGTTTGGGTTTGTATGGTTACATTGTTCTAGTGATGGGATTTTTTGATTTTCGCTTCACAGAGCTTGGGCCAAAAGAGAAATGTCAAGCTCTTGGTTGTTTAGTCTTTGCATGATCAAAATCTCCATAGGCAGGGATTTTTTAAGGAATGCCTTATATCTTTTGGGTGTATGTTATGCATATAGAGTTTCTTTTTTCTTCCCACCTTTTGTAACTAAGGAGATGAACATGAAGTTGAATTTGTGACTGGCATGCTTGATGTTGTCTGTCTTTCCAAAATATCAAAGTTTGGTACTTTTGAGTGAAGTAGTCGTTACTTGCACCAGTTCAATGGGAGCATTGTGTCCTTCCTTCAGAAATGATGGTAAATCTAGAAAATTAAAGTTGATTTTGCTTTCTTTGCCAAGTTATTTTTCCCCCAGTAACTCAATAGAATTCTAGTTTCTCCTATTTTCCTGTTGAGAGGTGCTGATTTTGTGCTTTATCTACAATGGCTTAAATTATGTTATGTTTTTACATCTTTAGATTATATATTTTCCAATATGACATGAATTTCTTGCTGATAAATTCTATTTTTTCTCGAACCATTTCTCTGGCTAAAACAAAAGATATTATTTTTTAGAGTAAGAACCTTTTTCTTTGCACTATTCTTTTGGTTCTAGGTGCTCTACTGGTGATCTTTTCTATTGGTTCCAATGGGTTTCCTTACATGGATTCAACAGCCCTGAGTATTGTACTCTCTAAGTTTTATTACCGTTACAAGATTGTAGATTCACACCTTTTTTGAACTTCTATTCATAAATTTTATGCTATAATCTTTGTTGTTCTAAGGTGTTTCTCCAATGGCTTCACACAAAATGTTAGGATTGGGGCCTATTTTGCATTAGAGATACCCCAAGGTAGATATTTAAATGTCGTTTCCATTCTTAACGGAAGGGATTAAATGCGTTGTTGTTTTTTCCCCAGCTCTATCAAGTATAGGTAGACTTGGTATAAGTATGCCATCTATCAAGTTCCATATTGAGCTAAGATTATACTTTTGATGCAGCTTAGCCACAATCCAACCAAATGAAGAGTTTAGTGATGGCAAGAACAATAAGAGGAAGGCCACATGGAAGGGGTACCTTAATCAGAATGCGGGTTGGATGACCATTAATAGAAATAGAAGAATCACAGCCAGAACCAGAACCAGAGCCACAGCCACAACCACAACCACAATCACAAAAAATAATTGCCCCCACCAATTCCACAAGCACTGATTGACAACAGTACCTCTTCATCAGATGACTTAACACAACCACCAGATCAAGATTACGAGATTGAATTTCCAAATGTTCACAACCACCATATGAGGATTACGAGACTGAATTTCCAAATGTTCACAACCACCAGATGAGGATTACGAGACTGAATTTCCAAATGTTGATGAAGAGACAGGTATAATGATAGAATTAAAAATTGAGTGTGCTCTAGTTGTTTAGAAGTAGTATTGACATACTTATTGTTGGGTGGAATTTCTTGCAGCATCAGTACCTCAGAAGCTTGGTCGAGTAGCGGCAAAGAGCATGAAGTTGGAGAATCTATGAAAGATTGGCTCAATTCCTTTACTAATCAAGGATAGTGATTGTAAGGTGTCATGCGCACATGCGACTATATTTGTTGGAAGGGTAACATATATAGTCAAGCATCATGCCAACATGAGTTACTTTCGTTGGAATAATGTGCCCAAGGAGGAGAATGAAGAGCTATGTAATCGTGTTCGTGTAAGGAAAAGTCATTACATGATATTAACACAAATTAGTACTTTAGAGCGACTGTTCATTCTATTTCGCTTCTTGTTTTCATTACAAGCTAATTTTATATTACAATGGGAGAAGATTAATCATCGCTGGGCAGTCACTCTACAACTACGAAAGTGATTCAATTCATTTTATTATGAGCTCCATAGAATATAAAGCAGTTATGAATCTCATAAAGCAACAGCAGCAGGAGGTACTGACAAGGTGAATGAAGATGTTTGGCGAAATTTATGTATAAAATGGGGCAGTAAATAATTCAAGATAATTGTGATATGTTATCGAGCTTTTTAATTCATAGCTAAACTATATTGTGCTTCCATATAGCTTAGCCATGGTTGTGATAGACGGCCAAATAGTAAGTGTCTAGCGTGATTGAATTGTGCTCTAATATAAAGGGTCATTGTGTTTCATGTAAAATTTCCACCAAGCATTGTCACTATGAAATAAAGCCAATAGGGAGCTATTGCGAACTAACCATACAGCTGGTAGGAAATCTTTTGCAAGATTATTAGAAGAAAAGGTAACAAATGTGATGTTGGTTTTCAAGTTCCGGAAGTTCATTGTGAAAACATTTTTAAGAGTATACTATCTTTGTGTACATGCTTTTGAAGTGTACATGTTGAATTATTTGCTTTGTATGCTACAGCGTGAGAGTGTGCAAAACTTGGTTGATTTCTTTAAGGAGTCATGTTGGAGCAAAAAGAAGAACAAATTTGTAACGGACATGACTGAAGATATGTATGTGAATAAGATGGTGGAAAGGCTAAATGGAATGGACCCTGTGGATTGAACTTGGAAGGCAGCAGCGGTCATTTTTAAAGAGGTTGTTGGGCATAGGCCGGAATATGCCAGAGGGTTGGGAGAGATGGAGATGCCCGAGTTGAATAGGAGGTCGCATTTTTGTGCATGTGTTGTTGATGACGGGGGGGCCTCACAAGATGGTTGTCGTTACAAAGTAAAACATGAGGAACTAAAGAAACATGTGTGGGACCTATTGGAGAAACAAGCTAAATTTGATAAGTTCATGACCTATAGCACCATGTCACAGTAGCAATATCACTACAAAAAAATGCAAATTTGGCAACGTTTACATCCGTGGCGTTTGTTTATGTGCCGATAGTTATATATATTTACTGGCGCTTAATGTTTCCGCCGATAAATTTTTGAGATTCCCGGCGTTTAAATTTTTATGCCAGTAATAATATATAGGTTTAACGGCATTTATAATAATGCCGCCAAAATAGCAATTATGCGCTGGGAAATTAGTAGTTTCCCGGCATTTAGATTGTTACACCGGTAGTAATATATGTTTTTGGTGGGGTTTAAACAAACACCAGTACATTATTAATTATACGCCGTTATATTAATCGTGTTTGTTGGCATTTTTAATCTACCACCGGTACTAATATATAGCATCAGGGGCGTTTCACAAAATGCTGACAATTGATAGAGTTTACGCCGATAAAGTACTGAGTTTTTCGGTGTTTATATTGTTTGAAAAATGCCGGCCATAGATTAACTTTACGCTGGTAAATAAGTAGTTTTCTGGCATTTATATTGTTACGCAGGTAATAATTATATAGCATTGGCGACGTTTACCAAATCATGAAAATTGATCAATGAAACGCCAGTAATTGATAAATGCGCCAAAGTATTTATTGTGACGCCGGTAACAATATATAGCGTCAGCGATGAAGGCTATTATAAATTTATTGATAGTAAAATAAATAATAAAAAAACTTATTTAAATGATACGAAAATACCCACAAAATCTTAGTTGAATTTCTAGGATGCCCTACCTGTAAATGCCATAGTGCATTCCAGTTCTGGAGGGAGGGAGGTTAAATAAAACTAAAAGAGAGAGTTCGCGCGTCGAGATCTTAATGTGATGCCGTTTAATTTCTTTCCTTTAATATTTAATAAGTAATGTACAATACAGTAATGTAACTATTATGCATTCCTTTTAAAAATTGTGCAAGTGTCGTACAATATTCCTTTAAAAAAATAGTCTATTATTACAAATTTAATCTTTTAATATGGATGTCATATTTATTCTTTTTGAAAAAAGAATGTGGCGTTTGTGAACTTTATGACAAAATATGTTAAACATCATACTATGATTCACAACTTTCAAAAAGAGTAGTAAACCATATGCATAATCCAACACTTATCCTTTAATAATCCGTCCTAATTCCAACTTAGCAAAACAGAGCAAACATTGATATATGGCATAACCATAAATTTAGTCTTAATTAAGGAAAGTTGCGAATACTATTAAACAGAGCAAACATCGATATATGACAAATACCATAAATATAGTCTCAATTATAGTCTAACTTGTAATCCTAACCCTCAATCATTGCCCTCATTGTTCTCTTCCTCTTCTTCATCTTCCTCTTGATATTCCTCCTCTTCAGCATTTTCCTCTTCTTCATCTTTCTCTTCCTCTTCATTCTCATTTTGATTTTGTCCTGAAGCTTGAATATAAATTCAAACTAGGGTCCAAAAATTCCAAAATATGGTTGACTGATATCAACTAAACATATGTGGAGTGCTCACCTGTGCATGCACGAATGTGTTTACTAAGTTCCGCATTTTATCAAACTCTTCCTTTGATATACCATCTTCTTGGTTTGAAGTTGGTATTGAATGTTGACAAGTTTGCCTTGTAGGGGTTGGCCCCAACCCCAAACCGCGCACACGTCCAGGCTGTTCTAGGCCCATAACTTTCGAATAAACATCATCTGATTTCCAAGTCATGGTACCTCCAGATCCCATTTCTATAGGATTTGTGTACTATGTTAAAAGTTCCTCCATCTCAACCTATATTAGATAATAAAAAATACACATTATTCTCCATCTTATAAATCCATTAAAATGAAAAAGAAATAAATTTGCAAATAAATATACCACTTTCTTTCTCGTTTCATCATTGTAGCATGTGCCATCCTTTTTCTTATGGGTCTTGACAAACAACTAGGCTCAACTTGGCAATGCCTCAATTGATTTTTCTACTTCCAATATTTTAGATTAAACACATATATCAAAAACAAAAAACTAACAAGTATTCAACAATAAATAAATATTAATTAAATAAATACCACATCATGGGCATATCTTGCTAAACTTTTCAATCTTTCACTGTGAACAATCACGTGCTTCTTACGACACTCCTTGTTTTTATTACATTTTGACTACAATATCACAAAGATTATGATAATTATGAAAATAACTAGTTGGTTGACTTTATAAATCTATAACAAAAATGTGTGCATTGTTACCATATATTCTGGATCAAACCAAAGATTGGCCAACTCTGCCAGTTGCTCTAAGTCCACCATATCAGGACTTGCCCTTACCACAACTTGTGATGCAGATGTGTCTTTTTCATTAAGTAACTTTTTTTTCAACTAATGCTTGTAGTATTTCCATTTCTTCCCCAAGTCCTTTAGTATCCAATTTTTGAATACATCCAATTTGTCATCAGGAACTTTAAACTTGCCCTACAATCAAAATAAATTTACACAAGTGTGTGAGTAGCTTTCTAAAAACAAATTTCAAAATATACCTATTAATTATTAATAATGTTTTAATATGATTTTATAAAAAATCATACATTTATAAGACCCCATGCTTCCTCCTTCACAGTATTAGGCACCGACCTCCAATCTTTGTAAATTATTGGAACCAACTTATTACTTCTTGCAATATGTGGTGAACATGAAGATAGCAAACTGACGTTGTTGCTGCTCAGCCCAAGCAGCAACTAGCCATATCACCCCACCAAATCAATTACTCTTCTGATCTTTTGCGTGAAATTAGAACATCTGTATTGTCTGATACCTAATGTAAGAGTGAAAATGAAACAACCATTACTAAAGAAGGTGAGTTATTTACAATGACATGAAATGTAAATTTTTTTTTATTTTTTTTTAAATGAATGAAAAAGTAACGATGAATCATGGAGACACACAAGATGCATTCCCTCGCTAACGCTTACCTGGCACTTGTTGCCCCTTTATACCGAAAATACACAATAGAAAATGCATGTAGTATGAACATCATGAAACTGGTTAGGCGTTTGTTATCCCTGCTTTGTTTTTATTATAATAAGCCATAGGAGTATAACCTTCAAAAAGAATTGTGAGAGAAATGGCCATTTCAACTTTTTCAAATCATAGATGCAATGTAAGGAACGATGAAAAAATGCTTATAAATTATTCAAACATGACTCATGATATATTTGCTCACTTGTAAGTTCAAGAGGCATCTAATGCATAATGCTCTCGTCAAAACAGAGTGCCAAAATTAAAGATGTCTGAAGTCTAAACACGCATGTAAAGAGTACAGAATCTATCTTTTGAACATTTCCAATAGATGGTTTCCATGTTTTAGTGAAATAACAGATGGCAATAGCAGCAGTCACTAAAATGAAAACATGGAACTTTGCTGCAGAAAGATGTTGAGATTAAGAATATACTATTTGTAAGTCTATAAGTTATGACATTCTATTCAAAGAAACCAGAGAACTCCTATCAATAATAAAGAAAGCAGAATTAAAGTGGATACCTGAATGCCAAGTATGGTTTAGGAATAAGAATTTGAGTACAGTATGCAAAAAATTAACAATTTTCTAGGCATGATTGGCTCAACAGAAATAATAGAACAAAATCATTTGCATATTCAATACGAAACCTATGGGATAACAACTTCTTTTCTACTACATTATATAACATTTTTCATCACTCAAAATTTACCTTTGCAGATGATAAGCTTTAGAAGTGTATTGACCCGTTCCATGCACATTATCTTCAAAGGTTTTGCTCTCTAATACTTCAATCCCTTCAGTACTAGTTGTGTTCTTTTGCTGCATCTTCATGACCATGTACATCTATGCTATCCCATACTGCAATATGAAGTCAAACGAATTTGTTTTTGAAAAGGTTAAAACTTTAAACAGAAAGAAATCACAATGCTGTCAGAGATGAGATAGGTATCATTGTGACTGAAATGTTAACAACGTTTGTGATGTTTTACCGCTTCCAACGAAACGGGCATGACAATCCGACTTCAGACCATCCCCCATCGAGAATTTTTACCTTTAGACAAATACAAACATTTGGTGTGAAAACTTCACCAGTATATTGGTTGATATATCAACATTGATTGTTGTGAAAACGATCTTTGAGGTTGCACTATCTAACATCAAGTGCTATGGTTGCTTACTATCAGAACATTATTGGCCTAAAGGAGTCATGGAGAAAAGTAACCTAATGCCACCTTATGTTTTCAGTAACATCTGCAGAACTGTTGGTCTGTTTATCAACAGCACCATTTCAGCTAGCTTGTTGATTATGCTAGTATTATTGCATAATCACCAATCACAACCTTGAGCATGAAGAGGTATTGATGATGCTCGCCAAGGTTTCAGCCAATTTTACACACCTATTTCCTTTAGTATATTTTACAAGGTTTAGAAAGACAAACCCGATGCGATAAAATACATGTACCCTATGAGCAGTGGGCTACTGTTTTGAATGATCCTTATTAATCGTGAACAAGACATGTCCAATAGGAAGAAATTCTATGGAAACTCGCAAACTCAAGAAAAATCAATATCAGCCATTTCTAGCTGAACTGGAAAAATATATTATTTGCACAACAACAGAGAAGTTTTCCATCTTTAGGCCACTACCATATGCCTGATATTATTTCTTTCTTTAATTTTCTTTTCTTTTTTTTTTTTTTCTTTTTTTTTTCTTTTTAAGTGCCATATGCCTGATATTCTTTCATTATCTTCCAAAATATACAATTTCCAAGCAAACATGACATATGTGAAACTAACTAATTATCTAATATTGTTTGACATTCAGCACAAGACACAAAACAATTAATTTTACAAGTATAAAAAAAACACTTATCAGAAATCGGAACTGCTTCTTCAAGCATAAAGAAATTAACATACAAGGACTAGTTATTTGTAGAAGAAAAGTGTGACTCATACAAGATTTGGAGCAGCCCAGCCAACAAGAGCAGAAAGAACAGTTATTTTCAACAAAAGAAGTATGTTTCCAGCTCATTGGGCCTTTAAAAAGCTTATCAAAGATCATAACTAAAACCATAAAAACAAAAGTGAGGCATGCAAAATACCCATTTACAATCAAAGATGAGAGGCAACCGAACAAGACTTTGAAAATTTGGTGACGCATATGCAAGGATCTTAAAACAACCACACAACTAGGGCTGTAAATGAACCAATCTGTTTGATAGCCCGCTCGATACTCACTCGGTTATACTCGAATCGAACTCGACTCATGAAAAAAAAAAAAGCCCGTTCGTGAAAGTAGATACCTGCTCGATTTGTAAATGACACATACCCGACAAAACTCAACTCGATTCAGCTAAGGCTCGTTTATGCTCGAGTCGACTCATTAGCTAAACTCAATTAAAACTCATTCATATATTGACAAATATATACATACACCTATGCATGTATATATGTATTAGCTAATAATATAAGCATACCACTTTTATAATTAAATATATAATATGTATTCTAATTACTTATGTCTATATTGTGAATATACTTCATAGGTATATTTTATAATTTGTATAATAATTAGTAGATAAAATTTAATAATTTCATATACTAGTTTGTGTAAACTATATATGAAATAGATATATGCTATCATATTAAGTGTATGTATTAATAATATATGTAAGCATATAATATATAGTTATTTTGGATAAATATCAACTAGTTAGATATTAATTATTTATAAATTTTTATAAATTTTATAATTTAATAGAGATTTTACTTGTTAGTTGTATAAATTCAATATTAGTTTTTTATACATTTAATTTATTAATTATTAAATCTTATTCCAAAAAAATAATAATAATTCGAGCTTGAGCTCGAGCTTGGCTCGACTCGAATTCGTTTGTGGGACGAGTTCGAGCTCGAGTTGAGAGTTTAACTTATCGAGTCGAGCTCAAACAAAGAATTATAAAAAATCTCGAGCTTGGGCTCATATTTTGAGTCAAGCCGAGCTCAGTAAGCCAAAAAGGGGCTCGGTTCAACTCGATTATAGCCCTAATCACAACTTCAGGAAATGAGAAGAACTTAGAAACATCATCCATGTCAAAGAATCATTGAAGTGTAAATTGTGGTTTTCACATGGCTACCTAATCAATTGAAATTCAAGAATATTCAATTGTGATATTGTGATAAGTATAAACAATGCCCAAATTACAATCATAGCTATTGCCTTTTTTAGGCCTTTGCAGTTCATCTACTAACCACTCTTTTTTTATAATTTACCACAGTATTTACCAACTTGTAATGCCAGTACCTAATCATCCACTGGCAGGCCATCAACGGTCGCTCTCGGAGACTATTTCAGCAGTGCCGCAACCTCTACCGGAGATGGACATTGCAGTGCATCCTCAAAAGATTATAGACGGTGAGCTCTGTTTTATTTTCTCAACTGAAGAAATCAATCGCACGACACAACCTTTTCGCTTCTCGTTGGTGATGAAATTCTTGAAGAAGAGACCCTCTCTTGATACTATACGTGGTTATATCCGAAGCAGATGGGGGTTGAATCACGTTCCTGTTGTGTCATCCATGCAGCAGGCATGGAACATTTTCATCCGTATGTCTAATGAAGCAGATTTCTTCAAGGCACTTTCCAGAGAATCTTGTGAGATCAATGGGGTATACTATTGGCACTTCGCCTGGACTCCTGAGTTTGATGAAAAAAGTGAGCCCCCATGCATACCGGTATGGATCTTTTTGCCTGGGCTTCCTCTTAATCTTTATCATACTTCTGTGTTGAAGTCTCTTACGACACCGATTGGAAGACTGATTCGTAGAGACAACCCTACCCGATGTGCTACAAGAATGGATGGGGCTAGAGTATGCATTGAAATAGATGCATCTAAGGACCCTATCCCATACTTTTGGATCGGGAAACCTGGTATGCCAAGTAGCCAAAAATAGAGTATATATGAAACGTTGCTAGCATATTGCAGAAGCTGTAGAAGACAAGGCCATATTCAAAAAACTATCATTTGGGTATTGATAATAAGACTAAACAAAACAATAGAGGAAAGGCCTGGGTCCCGAAGTCTGAGAAATCAAAACTGGACGTGAAAGTTGTGGGGGACACTCAAACAGGGGAGCACGTGGTATCGAAGGAGCCGGAAACTTTGATAGAAAATGATGGATGGGAGAGGGGAACCAGTAACTCAAATGATATTGTTGAGTTTGTTTCAGAACCTCCAGAACTTAATGCCATAGTCATGGAGAATGTGGTGGCAGAGAATCAAGATCCTCACATGGAGCCTATGGTTGACGTGCGGTTAGGACTTGGAGACCCATGTAACGTGAATGAGATGGAGTCCTGCTTGAACCTAGATGAGACAACCGTGGCTATGAATGGGGCTAATTTGGAGCATCCTATGACATGTACTCCTAATATAATGGCTTGGAAGTGAGTCCCTTGTTGACAGTTACTTATGGAATGGATAGTGTTAATGTTGCATGTGGTGAAGGGCATTCGTTGGAGGAAACTGATGCTTTGGAGGAGACGTTGGAATTACGGCAAGTTCAACATATACCCAATAATTCTTTGGTCGCCGATGGTAAGGATTCTGAGATGGATTTCAGGTTAGACGACACTCAATCAAAAAATGAAGATGATTGAGACATGCTGAGGGAGGATATGCAAAAAGAGTATTGCATTGACACAGATATCCCTCGAGGTAATGCTGGTAAGGTAAAGACACGAAGTTCCGTCAGGCAGGTAAGACGACCCTCTAAATTTAATCTATGATTAGTCCTATTCTTTTTTGGAATATAAGGGGTATTGGTACTTCTCAAATGTGTTTAAAAAATATTATTCATAGTTATAAGCCTAATATCATTGCTCTTGCTGAACCTTTTTTGCTAGATAGTAGAATTCCTAGTTTTTTAAATAGGTTTAGATGTGATTCTTATCTTACGAATGCTATGCATGATGGAAAAATTTGGGTTTTATGGAATTTTGTTGTTTCTGTTAACTTGTTGGCTGGATCCAGTCAATATGTGACTGCGCAGGTGAAGGATAATGATCATGACTTTCTTCTTACGATTGTATATGCTAAATGTAGTCATGCTGAGAGGCAGATCCTTTGGGAGGATTTGGAGGCTACTGGTAGTAGTACTCTTCCGTGGGTTCTATGTGGGGACTTTAATATTATTAAAGTGGATTCAGAAAGGAGAGGTTGTGATGACCCGTTTTTATGTGTATTTTCACTGAAGGCACTTTTTAATTTATTTAATATAATAGTTCTTTTATTTTAAATTATTTTATTTTAAATTGGTTTTAATTTATTTGATGTTGTGTTTAATTTATTTAGTTGTTTTACGGTTTTTAAAATCGTTTTTGGCGGATCAGTTTTGGTTTCCGGAGTGAGGACTGGACCTCATTTCTTTTCCCTCATCTTTTCCTTTTCTTTTCTCTTTTTCTTTTTTCTTTTTCCTTTTTCCTTCTTTTTCTTTCTTTTTCTTTCTTTTCTTCTTCCTTCTTCTCCTTTCTCTCCCGCGTTCGCCGAACAGCTTCTTTTCTCCTTCCCATCGCCGCCCTTTTGACCGCCCAGTTCTCCACCGTTCGGCCACCCTTTTGTGCACCACCACCACCATTCTCTTCCGCTTCCACCAGAGATCATCCCCACCAATTTTCAAAGCCATCGGACCAGCCGTTAGCCACCGCGAGCCCCCGGAAGTCACGGCACCTGCTCTGTTTTTCCCCCTGTCGCCGGTTGCTTTCGCAGCCTAGAACCGCCTCTCGCCGGAGGTGTGGCCTACACCACCCACCCAGTTTTCTTCCTCTCTCACCGGTGAACATCTCCACCAAGTTTCACCTCCATCCGAGCCACCGTTAGCCACCACGAGCTCCTCCAAGCCACACGATTTTTCACCGATTCCTGTGCCGTCGCACCACCTCCGGCCACCATCTCTTCACAGCTTCTTCCCCCACCTCTTTTCGACCTAATCCACCCATTTCCGGCCTCGATCCGTTGCCGAAGCAACTCCCACGAGCTCAATTCCGTTCAGCCCCCTTTTAGCCTTCGACCGCCGTTTCCACCACCACCCACGGCCAAAACTCATTTCCTTTAGTTTCATAAATATCTCAAGACCTTTTCCTATCAATTTTGTGCCTTGTTTTGGTCCCGTTCGAAAGTGGGTAATTTATTATCCACGACAACAGTGTAAATTACATTGTTATGTTGCTTTTCCTCTGCCGTTTGCAACGCCGCGAGCTTTCAAAAAATACCATATAGCGCTGTAAGTATTTTCCAAATTCTGATTTTAGATTTAAATATATTTTGCTCCTACAATAATTATTTGACTGCTGGTTGGTTGATTTCGGACTTAGTCCGAGGAGTTCGGGGGTCGAATGAATTGAGGACGGAGTTGTTTGGTTGATGTTGTTATTTGTTTGATATATTTGTGCCTTGATGTTTGCTTTGTATAGTGCACGCATTCATGTTTAAAAAGGGAAAATCGGGTTTTTCGTGTAGTTGCATGCATGTACATGTGTTTGAAAAATGAAAGCTGTGCTGGTAAGCGAGAAATGATTTATGGTATATGTGAACGGTTGGACTGACTAGTTTGAGTCAGAGGCACGCGTAGGAATGGTGGTAAGCAGGGACGGTGGTAGAATCCCGCCTGTGATTCCCGCCTACGGTGCATGCGTAGGGATGGTGGTGAGCAGGGATGGTGGTAGAGTCCCGCCTACGATTCCCGCCTACAGACGGACCTTGTAGGAATGGTGGTAAGCAGGGACGGTGGTAGAGTCCCACCTGTGATTCCCGCCTACGGTGCATGTGTAGGGATGGTGGTGAGTGGGGATGGTGGTAGAGTCCCGCCTGCGATTCCCGCCTACAGTGCTCTGATGGTTTGGTTAATGGGTTATTTTCTGGGAAAATGGCAAGGTTTTGTATGAGGATATTGCGATCCATTTTCTGGGAAAATGGTGGTTTGGGCCATTGTCTGGGATAATGGCGAGGCTTGGTTTTATACGATATGTTTTTGGGCCAAATGGGATTTTGGCGTGCGTGGAGAAAATGTGATTTTATGGGATGAGAGAATTTGCATTTTTTCATGCATATTGTGGAGTTTATTATGTTTTTATCTAATGGTGGTTGGATTTTACTTACCTGCGGCACCATTTTTGGTACCGTAGATTTTGGTGCAGGGATCGAAGAGGAGGAGGAGGCTGAGCCCAAGGATGCGGCTCTGCCGGAGTTCTGAGTTGAAATTATTATCTTGTTGTTGCTTTGAATAATATTTGTATCTTGTAATATTTTAATATGTAAGTTTTGAACAACTTTGTATTATATTAAGAAAAAAATTATGGTACTTAGTTATGACTTTCGTTATCCGCTGTATTTTCTTTTGCACATTTGTTGCTTTTACACATACTTGGCACTCGTCGATAGGGTGGTGACCCGGGTTGTCATGATCTGGACGTTTCGATTTTTCCGTGTCCGTGCATGGGGATTTGGGGGCGTCACAGGTGGTATCAGAGCCAGGTTTGGCTCTGGGTAAAACCACATGTCGCGTAGGTAGTACCAGAATATTTTTAAAATTGTGTTTTAAAATTTATTTTAAGTAAAGCTACTGTTTGACGTGTTTTATTTGTTTTATGTATTTGAGCTTGTTTGCTTGTTTTTATTTATTTAGTTATGTTATTGCGTGCTGGTTTCTTTTGTTTCTGGCTATGTGGTGTTGGTTTTGGTTTTTGGTTTTATGTTGTGGGTTTTTATTTGTTTTTCTTAAAGGGGGGTCAAAGGTTGTGTTGTGGCAGGAAAATGGTGAGACCAAGGAAATCTACTCAAGGGCCACGGGACGATACATCGAGAGATGATTCCATAGCCCAAGTAATACGGCAGATGACTGAATTCATGCAACTGAATTTTAGGCCACAACAAGCAAGGTCTTGGCCACAACCAGGAGGTCCTTGGCCACAACAAGGAGGGTTTTGGCAACAAGGGGGGCCTTGGCTACTACCTGGAGAGCCTAGTGGAGGGGTGCAAGCTGGGTGCACCTATGAGTGCTTTCAGGCGCATAGAACTCCACACTTCACTGGAGAAGAGGATCCACTTCAAGCTGGAAAGTGGGTCAAAGACTTGGAAAGAACTTTTGAGGTGTGTGGTTGCACTGAGGCGCAACAAGTACTCTACACCAGCTATCTGTTGCAAGGCACCGCTTCTGAGTGATGGGATACCAAGAGAGTAATGCTGGAATCAGAACTGGGGTCTTTCGCTGCTGTGACATGGCAGCGCTTCAAGAAAGAGTTTAATGATCGCTTCTTTCCCGCTTCTGTAAGGCGGCAAAAGGCAAGAGAGTTCTCAAGCTTGGTCCAAGGGAGCATGACAGTGGAACAGTACGCCCGAAGATTTATAGAACTTGAGCGATTTGCTCCCCACCTCATCGCCGCAGAAGAAATGCGAGCCGAGCATTTCCAGGAGGGTCTACGTCCTGCTATATGCCTTATCTTGGTCAGTCACTGGATATCCACTTTTCAGGATTTGGTGGATGTGGCCACTCTTGTGTAGCGAGAGAATAATTTGAGAATGGGCTCCCCTCCAGGACATAAGAGGCGGAGTTTTTCTAGTGAAGGAAGTAGTTCGGGTTCGCCTCAGAAGTTTGTTCAGTAGACTGGGATTCGACCATTAGCAGCCTCGGGAGTGCGTATGGGAGGACGAGTGCCAGTTTGTGGAAGATGTAATAGAGCTCACGGAGGCGAGTGTCGTCTGGGTAGTAACCAATGTTTTGAGTGCGGTTAGATGGGGCATCTTGCTCGTGAATGCCCTAGTCGAGTTCAAGAAAGCCATGGAGCTCGTCGCAGTGGTAGAGCTAACCAGAGGCATTTGGCTCGGGCTCGAATGTACGCAATCACTCCTGGTACCATTGGAGGCAAGGTTACAGAGACTCAGAATGCTGGAGTCATGGTAGGCATGGGTCTAATTTAATCCTTCATGATGAATGCCTTGTGTGGTTTTGTTTTCTTTTATATATGTATATTATCGAGGCTTGGAGAGAATGGCATGATCTGGGTGATCTTTTAGGGAAGTAGAATACTTGAGTTCTCTAGTTCCGTGGAGTTTATGAAATGGTCTATAACGTAGTAGATTGTAAGTTCAACAAATTTCAAGGATAGATTTTATGAAGTTTCATTAAAGTTTTAAAGCTTGAGGCCTTATAGATTTTAGGAAAATAGGTTTATGGTAATTAAGGTGTTAGGTTCGACAAGCTTTGAGGGGGAATAATTAAATTTCAAGTTTTAGATTTCATGATTCAGATGAATAATTTGGTGGCAATTGGGGCTTTAGATTTTACAAGCTTTTAAGGTGAATGTTTTGGATTAAAGCTACCAATCTTGAGAATTTCAGAAAATGATTTATTATCTAGTAATGTTTTAGAATTTGAAGGATTTGAGAGTCGATTTTCTTTTATGCGATGTAAGTTTCTTGATCTTAGAAGTTTCGGAAGATGATTCTTATTTGATTTAAGGTTTTAGAATTGCAGAGTTGAATGGCTGATTTATAATAAGAGTTGAGTTCTTAGTTTTGCAGACTTAGTGCTGTAGGTTGATCTACTTTAGTGAGTGATTAGTTTGTAACTATTAAAATGGGGTTGATTAGAGTTGAGTTGTTGATATGAAAATTTTTCTAGAGTAGATTTCTTTGAGGATTGGAGGTAATGACCTAGTGCGTGTATATCTTTGAGGATTGAAGATATCGAGCTAGTTTAGAAAATAATTATTGTTAACTCGAAGTTGTAGTGGCAGATTTTAGGAAATGATTCTATTGATTCGAAAGATATAGGTCCATCAGAGTTTTGGAAATAGTAGATTTTGTGTTGGTATTGAATGCGGTTGAATTTGAGGCTATACAATCCGTAGACTTTTGGGAATGGATTCTTAGCAAGTTTAAGGTCATTCTCGGTACCAAACTTTAAGCAATGGCTAGTTGCTGATTTAAGGATATAAGTTGAGTAGATTCAGGAAAGATTCTTGTTGAGTTGAGGATATAAGTCTAGGTGATGGAAATGTGATAATGGATCACTTGTACGTTTGAATGATTTGTGGTGTTGGCTAAGAGTACATGAGATCGATGAGTAGTAATGGTAAGTGCGTATGGTTTTCGGGGAGTGTTGGTTCTAGTCTCATCCATTTTTGGCTTGGTAGGAGTTGAAGAGGAATTTGTGTGGTAATATTAAATTCAAGAGATTTTGGCTTTGAGTTATTTGGTAAGTTGAACGAAATGTGCAGTCGAAGAGGGTTACCCATTGGGATGATGGTTTAAAACGACTGTTGTGTTTATCTTGAAAATTAATTGCGACTTGAAGTCATATGAATTTATATTGGTGAGGCTATATTTTTCTTTGGAGATCAAGTATCCAGTTGGGAGAATTGAGGATATGGTTATTTAACTTGAAAAGAGATCGTTAGGTCACCATATGTGGTGTATGAAGTAATAAATCTTGAAAGTTGAAATTTATGCATCAAAGGTGGGTAGCATGATCACATGTATGAAGTAATAAAGCAGTAGGATCCTTGAATGTTGTTTAATAGTTTTGATGGATTGAAGATTTAAACAGTATGACCTGTCTTGAGATGTTTTTTTTTTTGTGAAGTGCTATTGAAGGAATTAGTTATGCTAAAACTAAAGTTTTTGAGAGTACAAGTAGGTGGGTGAGTTACCAAGAGTGTTTCGATTATGTCTAGGTGAAGTCAGTGGTAGTTTATAGTGTGTGAGTTATTGCAAGATTAGATATTATTCATAATATAGGTAATGAGTTTGAAGTATGGGATATCGGATAGAAGTTATAAGCGCTCTCGTTGGTTGGCTGGGAAGGACTTGGGCCTTTTGGAGATGTTCCTTATCTTCAGGAGAGACAGGTGTATTTTAGGATGATGCTACGTGTTTTCAATTGGGGCCTGGAGGTTGATTAGTACTGGTTTCCGTCATCAATCAATGGATATATTTTTGCTAAATGTTGGTTTTCGTTTAGGGCAGCGATGGCCAATTAAGGAACGAGTGGAGATTTATGGTTTTTTTTTTAGGTATATGATTTTCTATGGAAAGGTGGTAAAGCTTTCCTTGTGATTAGGTGTGGATTGAGCTTATACTTCATGATATTAATTTATGAGGACATAGCCTTTATGTATTTTGGTGAATTATCAGAGTGCGCGCGAAAGCATAATTTTTGGAGATTCTTAGAAGTTCAAATTTTGTGTTGATTTTGAAGGATTAGTAGTGATTCAAAATTTTAATGGGAGATTAATCTTTTGGTCGTGCAATTTGGTTTATGGATGGTTAACTTTGGAATTGGCTATTAAGTTACCAAAGTTGGAATGGGATGGAAGTTTGGAAGGTAAAGCAGAGACATCGTGGATATTAGCAATTTATGGTGTGAAGTTAATAACCATTGGTTTTGTTGGGAGTTGTCGATGTTATGTATCTCTCATATATGTTCGTAGTTGTATCTTGTATCTGTTTGGCGCTGATGGTTGATCTTGCAAATTTCGAGGACGAAATTTGTTTTTAAGGGGGGGAAGATGTGATGACCCGTTTTTACGTGTATTTTCACTGAAGGCTCTTTTTAATTTATTTAATATAATAGTTCTTTTATTTTAAATTATTGTATTTTAAATTGGTTTTAATTTATTTGATGTTGTGTTTAATTTATTTAGTCGTTTTACAGTTTTTACAATCGTTTTCGGCGGATCAGTTTTGGTTTCCGGAGTGAGGACTGAACCTCATTTCTTTTCCCTCATCTTTTCTTTTTCTTTTCTCTTTTTCCTTTCTCTTTTTCCTTTTTCCTCCTTTTTCTTTCTTTTCTTCTTCTTTCTTCTCCTTTCTCTCCCGCGTACGCCGAACAACTTCTTTTCTCCTTCCTGTTGCCGCCCCTTTGACCGCCTAGTTCTCCTCCGTCCGGCCACTGTTTAGTGCACCACCACCACCATTCTCTTCTCCTTCCACCAGAGATCATCCCCACAAATTTTCAGAGCCATCGAACCAGCCGTTAGCCACTGCGAGCCCCCGGAATTCACGACACCTGCTTTGTTTTTCCCCCTGTCGCCAGTTGCTTTCGCAGCCCAGAACCGCCGCTCGCCAGTGGCGTGGCCTACACCACCCACCCAGTTTTCTTCCCCTCTCACCGGTGAACATCCCCACCAAGTTTCACCTCCATCCGAGCCACCGTTAGCCACCACGAGCTCCTCTAAGCCACGAGGTCTTTCACCGATTTCGGCGCCGTCGCACCACCTCCGGCCATCATCTCTTCACAGCTTCTTCCCCCACCTCTTGCCGACCTAGCCCACCCATTTCCAGCCTCGATCCTTTGCCGGAGCAGCTCCCACGAGCTCAACTCTGTTCAGCCCCTTTTTGGCCTTCGACCACCGTTTCCACCACCACCCACGGCCAAAACTCGTTTCCTTTAGTTTCATAAATATCTCAAGACATTTCTCTATCAATTTCATGCCTTGGTTTATTCCCGTTCGAAAGTGGGTAATTTATTAGCCACGGCAACAGTGTAAATTACACTGTTAAATATATTTTGCTCCTACAATAATTATTTGACTGCTGGTTGGTTGATTCCGGACTGAGTCTGAGGAGTTTGGGGTCAGATGGATTGAGGATGGAGTTGTTTCGTTGATGTTGTTATTTGTTTGAGATATTTGTGCCTTGATGTTTGCTTTGTATAGTGCACGCATGTTCATGTTTAAAAAGGAAAAACAGGGTTTTTCGTGTAGTTGCATGCATGTACATGTGTTTGAAAAATGAAAGCTGTGCTGGTAAGCGAGAAATGATTTATGGTATATGTGAACGGTTGGACTGACTAGTTTGAGTCAGAGGCACGCGTAGGGATGGTGGTAAGCAGGGACGATGGTAGAATCCCGCCTGTGATTCCCGCCTACGGTGCACGCGTAGGGATGGTGGTGAGCAGGGATGGTGGTAGAGTCCCGCCTGCGATTCCCGCCTACAGACGGACTTATAGGGATGGTGGTAAGCAGGGACGGTGGTAGAGTCCCGCCTGTGATTCCCGCCTACGGTGCATGCGTAGGGATGGTGGTAGAGTCCCGCCTGCGATTCCCGCCTACAGTGCTCTGATGGTTTGGTTAATGGGTTATTTTCTGGGAAAATGGTGAGGTTTTGAATGAGGATATTGCGATCCATTTTCTGGAAAAATGGTGGTTTGGGCCATTGTCTGGGATAATGGCGAGGCTTGGTTTTATACGATATGTTTTTGGGCCAAATGGGATTTTGGCGTGTGTGGAGAAAATGTGATTTTATGGGATGAGAGCATTTGCATTTTTTCATGCATATTGTGGAGTTTATTATGTTTTTATCTAGTGGTGTTTGGATTTTACTTATCTGCGGCACCATTTTTTGTACCGTAGATTTTGGTGCAGGGATCGAAGAGGAGGAGGAGGCTGAGCTTGAGGATGCGGCTCCGCTGGAGTTCTGAGTTGAAATTATTATTTTGTTGTTGCTTTGAATAATATTTGTATCTTGTAATATTTTAATATGTAAGTTTTGAACAGCTTTGTATTATATTAAGAAAAAAATTATGGTTCTTAGTTATGACTTTCGTTATCCGCTGCGTTTTCTTTTGCACATTTGTTGCTTTTACACACACTTGGCACTCGTCGATAGGGTGGTGACCCGGGTTGTCATCATCCGGATGTCTCGATTTTCCCGTGTCCATGCGTGGGGATTTGGGGGCATCACAGAGGTGGTCGTCCTCGGAATTTCTCTGCTATGGAGGACTTTAACCTTTGTCTTCATAATTATGGCCAGATGGATATGTGTTTTAAAGGTCCTCTTATGACTTGGTGCAATGGTCAAGGTGGTTTAGCTCGGAGTTGGGCTAGATTAGATAGGTGCTTCATTGATTCTAATTTTATGAACCTTTTTTTGAATGTTTATTATCATGTTTTGGATCGTTCCACTTCAGATCATTCCCCTTTGGTGATTGATATGGGGGAAGACCCTTTTAAGTATGGCCCGAGTCCTTTTCATTTTCAATATATGTAGATTGATCATGAGGATTTTCTGAGTTTTATTAAAGGGGTTTGGAATCAAGTCGGGTTTGGTTTTGGGCTACAAAAGTTTTCTTTTAAATTGAAAAGGGTCAAGGTGGCCTTAAGGGAGTGGAATCAGCGTGTGTTTGGGAGAACTACGGTTATCATAAAAGATCTAGAATCTCACATTGAGGAGTTAGATAACCGTCTTCAGGATTGTTTTAATGATGAGGATGATTATGATCTCATGGTCTCTAATTTGGAACATACTTGGAAGAAGCGAGAGGGGATTAGGCTTGCTCATATGGCTAAAAAGACCTCGTTGAAAGATGGGGACCAAAATTCTAAATTTTTTCATGATATTTTAAAGTCTAAATATCATAAGAGGAGTAGTGATATGTGTCTTGTGGATGGTACTCGTTTACAATCTCCCTTTGAGATCCGTAAGGTTGCTGTTGATTATTTCCAAAAAATTTGGGAGATAGTCGCAGAACCAATTTACCTGATTTGAGTGATCTTGTCTCTCCTATGATTGATGATGGTGATAATTCTTCTCTTTGTTAGGATGCCTCATTGGAGGAGAGTAAAAGTGCTCTCTTTAGTATCCCTATTGATAGTAGTCTTGGCCCTGATGGTTTTGGTTATGGTTTTTATCGTGTTTGTTGGGACTTCATTAAGGATGACTAATTGGAAGTTGTTACTGAATTTTCATACTAAATCTTTTCTCAGGTTTTACACGGCTTTGTATATTGTTCTCATTCCTAAGGTGGATAAGCCTTTTGGTTTTGATAAATTTCGGCCCATCAATCTCTACTCGGTTATTTATAAGGTCTACTCCAAAATTCTTGTGGCCCGCTTGACGAGTCTGCTTTCTAAAATGATTTCTCAGGACCAAGGGGCTTTTATTCTTGGTCGTATTATTTTTGATAATATTAGTTTAACCCTGGAGATGGTCCATTCTATTAATAAAAAAATTAACGGGGGTAATGTGGTTATCAAATTGGATATGTCCAAGGCATATGATAGAGTGGATTGGAATTTCTTACTTCATGTTATGGATGCGTTTGGGTTTTCTCCGCAGGTTTGTGATTTGATTAAGGCTTGTATTTCTCTTTCTTGGTACTCGATCATGATGAATGGCACTCCTCTGGAGTTTTTTAAAGGTTCTCGTGGCCTTCGGTAGGGAGATCCTTTATCTCCTTATTTGTTTATCATTATGCAGGAGGTGCTTTCGTGTCTTCTTCGACGCTATTTTGATCATGGTAAAATTGACTAGTTCTCTCAAGCTAGAGGTACTCCGCTTGTTTCTCATCTCATGTATGCTGACGATATTGTTATATTTGCGAATGGTGGTAAAAGGTCTATAAGAGGTTTGACTCAAGTGTTGAAGCTTTATGAGAATTGGTTAGGCCAAGCCCTTAGTAAGGATGGATTCTTTAGATGACTGGTTTTTTATAGGGTTTTTTTCCTTTTATGTACTTGGGGGTTCCTATTGTGACCAGTAGGTTGAAGGCTTCTGATTTAGATGATTTACTTGGGAAAGTTAAAAGGAAAATTGCTGGGTAGAAAATGAAATTGCTTTCGGCTGGTGGTAGAACTATTCTTTTGAGGCATGTTTTGTCGAGTATGGCTACTCATTTGCTTGTTGTTTTACATGTTCCTAATGTGGTCTTGGTGGCATTGAATAGACTTCTGAGTTCTTTCTTCTGGGGTGATACTGCGAGCAAAGGTAAGCATAAATGGGTTGCTTGGAGACATATTTGTAAACCCATTTAGGAAGGTGGATTGGTCTCCGTGATTTTGGTGATATTTAGAAAGCTTTACATATGAAATTCACCTGAAAATTGCTATTGGGAAACTCTTTATGGGCGGATTTTTTCAGAGGTAAATATGTGCGAGGTAAGCATTTATCTCTTGTGGATTCTAATAAAGGTACGCAGTTTTGGAAGGCGATTATTAAAAGTATCCCAGATATTTTAAATAATTCTCAGTGGCTGGGGAAAGATGGTAATGTTTCCTTTTGGTATGATACTTGGGATGATGATGGTCCTCTGCATGATCATTATCTGGATATTGATAAGCCTCTTCTGAAGATTAAAGAGTGTCGTATTGATAATGGGTGGGATATTCCTCTTTTGGAAAGGCTTGTGGGTCATCAGAAAGCTACGGAGTTGGTGCATTTCTTCGCCACTTATAAGGAGGGGTAGGATGTCCCTATTTGGAAAAATGATACTGCTGGCAACTTTAGCACTAAATCTACTTGGGATTGTATAAGGGTTAGTGCGCCTGTTTTACCTTGGGCTCATTGGATCTGGCATGCTATTCTCCCTAAAAAAATTTCTATTTTAATGTGGAAAGCTACTAATAATTGTTTGGCGGTGGACGATAAGATTAGGTTGGCAGGTATTCCCATAGCCTCTAAATGCAATTGTTATTCCGTGGGTCATCTTGAGGATCTTAATCATATTTTGTGTACGGGTGAGTTTGTGAGGCAAATTTGGTGCTTGGCTGCGATTCATTTGGGTGTGCACATGGGTTCTTTTAATACTTGGCAAGAGCAGGTCAATTTTTGGTTTCGCCGTGCTGGTAACTCTTCTTATACTCGTATTATTTTTGGCCTTATTCCGTCTATAGTTTCTTGGAAACTCTGGGATAGACATGCAAAGCTAGAGTTGAGGGGAAGGAGGACACATCTGAATCGGAATGGAGCAGTATCAAATATTGTATTTGTCATCTTATTAAAGGGTCTATAAAACAGTTGAGATTGTCTAAACAAGATGGTGATATTTTACGGAAGTTAGATATTCCGGTCCCTCCTTCTCCACTTGAGAAGGTGACTATGGTGAAATGGATTAAGCCTTAGCAGGGTTGGGTGAAGCTTAATACTGATGGTAGTAGCTTGGGTAACCCGGGTCAGTCTGGTGCTGGGGGTGTTATTTGGGATACCAAAGGTCATTTGTGTATAGCGTAATCCATGGCTTTAAGTCAGGGTTCCAATAATTATGCTAAATTGAAAGGTTTACTGGAAGGTGTGAGGAGGTGCTGTCGGTATGGTTTTTTTTAGGTTTATATCGAGGTTGATTCTCAACTTCTGGTCAACTGCGTTACTAAGGGTGCCTGTAATATTTGGTATCTTGAGGATTTTTGGGATGATCTTCCTGCGCTCCTTGCATGCTTGGATTATAGACTAACTCATGTTTTTCGTGAAGGTAATGTTGTGGCTGATTTTCTTGCTAAGCAGGGAGCTAGGTGCCTTACTCGGGATTGGTTTGATGAGAAGGAAGATTTGCCTAGCCAGTTGCGTGGTCTCCTTCATATGGATAGAATTGGCTTACCATACTTAAGGCTTTCGAAATGAGGTATGATCTTGTAATTGTTTTTTCCCTTTTGATTCTTATGTATGAGCTGTTTTGTAAGTTGGTTTATTTTGGTTGTTTTTTGGTCTTGTCTGTTGTTGGTTTCTTTGGTTATTTTTGGTTTCTTGATTCCTAGGTTTTGGGCTTTGTTATAACCCCCAGGCATCGGGTTGTAACTACAGTTTTCTTCCGCCATAAGTGAGGGGTTCTTAATAAAATTGAGAAGGGGTCACTCATGGACAGGTGACCTCATCCCTTTCTAAAAAAAAAAAAAGAAAAAGAAAAAACACAACCTAACTTCTTAATCTGCTACCGAAAAAAAAAAAAAAACAATAAACCTCTCTAAAATAGTTTGTTGAACTCTGCTGAATATTATTAAATTCAATATGGGAAAACCCGTGGCAAAAATAAACATATAAATGAATACTTCCCATAAGACACATCATTTTGAATGAAGTTAATTGATCTTGTAATGCCTTGTTGTGGCACCTTAAATTTTGTAGGGTTTTCCACAATAGTCAATTTCTCCATTTCAACTCTTTTGAGTGACTCAGTATGTGTTTCATTATGTTTTTGAAGCTTGTTGTTGTACTGTCATAAACTCACATTACACTCTTGTGCTCGCTTATACATATCCTCAAAGGAGGTAGCCTGCAGATCCAACAAATTCTAATGGATAAAGCATCATAAGTGATGTAATTGGATAGTTGTGATGCCTCCAACTCCCACGTAATAACACATAGAAATCGAGGCATCGGGATAATGACAACATGGGTTACGCATCCTATTGCCGAGTGCCAAGTGTGTGTACAATAAAAATAACACAGCGGTAATAAAAGTCTTTTAACTAAGTACCAGAATACTCTTTAAATAAAAACTCACTTAAAACAAGCGTAATAAAATACTAAAAGTTTTAACATTGTCTAAAATCCAAAATATATAAAATAAAGGCAAGGGAAAATAATTTCCAACAATACAACTCCAAATCAGTACTCTAGAGGAGCCGCCTCCTCAGGCTTAGCCTCCTCCTCCTCATTTGCATCAAATTCTACGGTACCAAAGATGGTACCGTAGGTTAGTAATAATCCAACCAAACCTTAAGATAAAAAATATATCCATGCCATAACAATATATATGAACATGATACCATATGCATATGTCCCGAAAATCATCATTTCTCGAAAATAATCATTTTTCCAACGCACGCCAAAATCTCATTTTGGCCAAAAACATTTCCTTGCCATTATCTCAAATAATGACTCAAAAATCCAATCTCGCCATTTTTCCAAAAATTGACCCATTAACCAAACTATCAGAGCACTGTAGGCAGGAATCACATACGGGACTCTACTACCATCCCTAACCATGCACCGTAGGTGGGAATAGTAGGCGGAACTCTACCACCGTCCATACTTACCATCATCCCTACACTACCTCTAACTCAAACCTGTCAATCTAATCATTCAAATATACCCAAAAATAATTTCTCGCTTGAAAAGTTTTCAAGTTCCAACACATGAACATGCATGCAATCACACGAAAACCCAGTTTTCCTTTTTCAACACATGTACATGCATGCACTATGCAATGCAAATGACAAGACATAAATATATCAAACAATTCTCAACATCAACCAATATGCAAATAACTCCGTCCTCCAATCCATCCGACCCCTGACTCCTCGGACTTAGTCCGGTATATATAACCAACCAATTACAATTTATTGTTAAAGCAAAAATATATTTAAATCCAAAAGGAAGTTTGGAAAATACTTACAACGCTATATAATAATTTTTGAAGGATCAATGGGCTGCAAAAGACGGAGGAAAAGCAACGTAACAGTGTAAAACCATTGTGATCGTGGATTGTAAAAATACCCACTTTTGAATGGGGACGAACCAAGGCTTGGGGTGGATAGGGAATGGCTTAAAGGTGTTTATGAAGCTAGTGGAAATGAGGGTTGGTCGTGGGTGGCAGCGAAAACTGCGGTGGAAGTGAAAAAAAAGGCCAAAACGAATCGGAGCTGGAAATGGGTGGTTTAGGTTGGCAAGAGGTCAGTGATGAAGTGGTGAAGATGTGGTGGCTGGAGGTGGTATGACGGCAGTGCTGGAGCTCTTAAACGTCGTGGTTTGGAGGGGTGCATGTGGCTTAACAGCTACTCGGATGGGGCTGAGTTTTAGTGGAGGGGTTCACCAGCCGGAGGGGAAGAGAATGGGAGGGGTGGTGCACTGCACGTCGGTGACCAGCAGCAATTTTGGGCTGAATGAAAAACTGATGGAAGAGGGAGAGGGGGAGTGCGTCCCACAGGAGGGAGAAGAAACAGGGAGGAAATGAGAAAAAAAGAAAGAAAAAAGGGAAAAGAAAGAGGAAGAAGAAAAGGAAAAAGAAAAAAAGAAAAGATAGAAAAAAGAAATGAGATCCAGTCCTCACATCTAGAGTCTAGATGTAAAATTTTAAAAGCTATAAATTGAATAAAGTAATCTAAACACAAAATCTAGCTAAAATATAATAAAACATAATAAATATCTAGTAAAAACTAACAACAAAATCTTAAATCCAAAGATAAACTAAATTAAATTAAACAACAATTTAAATACAAAATAATAATTAATATTAAGAAAGTACCTCAAAATAAATTTCACGACGAATAGATCCAATTAAAGTTCGATAAATTTAAAATAAAAGAACCAATAATTTAATTAAATTAAAATACTCCTTTAATAAAAATATACGTAAAAATGGGGTATCACAATAGTTCAACCAAATTTTAACCCCTTTGCAACCATTGAGTCTAAGGGGTTCATTATTCAGCAAATTCTTTTTTTTTTTATTGGCACCGGGTGTCCAATAACAAAGCTATTTAGTAATCCCAGGGGTGCACAGAAATGATAGCAAAGAGTTTACTTTCTGTTCAGTAGCTAATTTCTCCTGCCGAGTTTTTTCAAGGTCTGATGAAAGAAGAACTTGCAACTTCTCACCCTCAACCCTTGTTTCTTTTTCTTTTCTATAACATTCAATCACATCCTAGTCATAAGACCACAAGAAATGATATCTAGAAACATAAAGGTATCAGTTGTTCACACAAAATCCAATTACAAAAATGCTTACCAACTTATCTAATTCTTCCTTTGCAACTCTCTCCTTTAAAGAAGATTCAGTTTTTTTCAAGTCTGAAATGGAAGATTGAACTCCTCCACCTTGCTTTTCATCTCCACCTCTAAGAAAATAGAAATGAGTCTCATTAAAAGACAATTTCCTTTTAACAACACGTCCATCCTCCAGTAGCTGTCAGATGACTTAATTCACTATCCACTGATTGACTTGATGTGTAATAACTTGATAATAAATGACAACTTTGTAAATTTTGTACACCTGTCGAAAAGAGAACGTCAGACATCCTCCAGTAGCTTGTCAAAAGTAGTTGCTAGTGAATCTTCAAGTATTGGTGGCCTTTTTGGTGCAGTAGTGTTATCTTGGGCCACACCCACAAAAGTGCCTACCTGGATGTCATCCAGGATATGCTGCATGTCATCGATGTAATTATCTTTGGGTATAACCTTGTCACCAATATCGTCGTTATTGACGTACAATGTTGTCTCCTCCTCCCCATGAAATATCCATTAGGTGTAATTTAGATTGATTCCTTTGATAAACAAATGGGTTTCCACCTCAAATATAGTTAGCCACAGATTTTTAAGGCATGTACAGCATGGACACCAAATGCGATCCCGTCCACTTGCATGGTTTTGTTCTTGTGTGAGGAAATTTTTAACCCTTCGGCATATGTAGGTGATAAAAGTCTATCAGGCTCGTTCATCCAACTTTTGTCCATCTAAAAAAAGAATGGTGGGAAATAGAGTTAGATAAACAGAGACCATGATCATAGATAGTTGATGAAGGCATGTTTGAATGGTGGGGAAAAATGAAGGCTAAATATATGACCATTCATGCAATTAAATGAATGGTCTCAACATGTTATATGTTGTGCAAGAAGTGTATAATTCATCCTTATAGGACTAGCAAGTGTATCGAATTAAATTCAGGTCTTAAGAGAAAGGTGGGTATGTTACAAGAAGTTTCCATGAGTCCACTATGAGTTAGTGGAACGAGTGAGGTTATGCACAATTGTACATTAGACATCAATTAGAGGAGAAGCCTCACACCCGATGGTACTCCAATCTTGATTGAGTGATTAAATGAATCGTTATCAATTGGACACGTAAAGTGGCCATATGCCGTTAGTTAAGAATGGAGAATAAATGTTTAACTTGAAGAGCATTTATTTTTAGGGCTAACTAAATTATCTTAGAGGTTTCTAGTCATGTATGGTTCAAGGATAATTGGCTGCGAAACATAAATATACCATATGAAGATCATCAGGCAATTGAAAAGTTAAAAATCTTAATAGATTGTTTACGACATTATGTGAGTGTTTATGGTGGAAAATTGGTATCAGATATGTTGTCATCTGCATTAAGGTGATAAAAACTCAGAGATGACGCTAGCTACGTAGTCTCTAGTTGTCTATATAGTAATTTATCAACAGCAAAATAAAGCCCCTATATAGTATATTGTCGCTGGTCTATACTAAGCAGTGGCCAAAACTATCATCTCTACACATTGTAAGGCTATAATAGATAATAAAGCATTAAATAACGACAATTCAGAGCAGGGCCATGAATTAAGATAATTCATCACATGTCAATACTGGATAAGTAATGTTAGATTGTGATAGTTATACTAACTATTTGAAGCAACTACATGTCCACCACCCTCACTCATATATATATATATATGTATGTATGTGTATATGTATAGACATACATACCCTGGAACTCTTAAAAACTATCAAAAGTAATGAGTAGTCATGCGAAACTATCAAAGTGAAAGAAAAGCCAGAACAAATAATTGATACATGTAAGTAGAGTCATCAATAGATCAAGAATTACTCAAAGATCAGACAATGTAGAAATTAGAAAAAAGGTCTAAAGATGAAGCAGGGTTCCATTGATTGAACAAAATCATAAAACATCCATCTATGTTTTGAGAATTATTGAAATGAAAAACAAGGATTTGCAGCTGCATATGCATTCGTTACCTTCAATACCCAACTATGCAAGTTTCGGCTCACCCCTGACTAAAATGGCTCACCAAAAAAATTCTCTTAGGCTCGGTCAAAGCCTTCTAAATCAAAAGCACTCGCCGTCCATTTTACAAACTGCACCCAAAAATCAAAGTAATTTTTAGTTTAAACTCAATACCAGAATATAACAAAAACAAAATCAAGCCAAAAAATTATAGGAGTAATGGTTTCAATCACAATCTGAACTACATAAACCAACTAGGGAAAATCAACTACAAAGCACTTTGCTTACCTCCTCTTCACTTAGGGAAAATCAACAAGTTACAAAGTACAACATCAATCCATTTAACTTCTCTTCATACTTAGCACTAAGCCAAAACTTTAAAACCCCTCATTTCAAGCATGGTAAAGGAATTCATGAACATGACTAATAGCATGGTTGCTGTCCAATAAAGGCCGTTGAGTTTTATACATTCCATACATATGAAGAATGTGGGTTAAGAGTGTACAAATGATAGGAATGTAGTTAGAAATGGAAGGGAACAAGTTAGTATCATAATAATCTGGAATTTTCAACAAAAATTGCAATTTGACAGATAGTCTGTAACTTGTTGGAACCAAATTAAATGAAGAGCTAAAACTCAAAAGATTTTGTGGTTTTTGTCCCTTGATTTAATATTTTTTCTTGCTAACAAATAACTTTGGTTGAGCAAAGTTGGGGATGAAATGGACTAGTTGAAGCCCTGAAGCAGAGTGAATAGCATAATTTGCTACACTACCATGGACAGCTAGTAACTTTAGTACATTCATGCTCTTAAACATCCCTCAATTAACCACAATCTCAACTACATAAACCAACCATGCTAGAGTTGAAGAAAACTTGAGAAGACTTCTCATTTATTTGTGAAAGCATAACATTTCACAGCAAGAGGAGATCTCAACAAGAAAATTCTAATCAGACCTATGAGAATACATAAAGTCATTGGTTGCTTACTTAGGCTATTAATCTTGAAGAAAAGTGTTCTCAAAGTACATTCCCATGATCTACTAGTTTAACACATAGTCATAAAGGGTTAAATCCTCTGGAAACATTCATGTAAACTCAATATTAAAAAGAGTAGAAATAAATATCAATATTCAATAAGACTATATCTGAAATGACAGCAACCAACTACCCCAAAACAAACCCACAACATAGATGCATAGAAAAGAACCACAACTCAGATGCACAAAACTGAACCACAGCTGTCATGTGCACTAAAATCTCACTGCACTAAAACAAAACCACATAACATATGAAGTTTGTAGTGCAAGCTATCACAAAGTCTAGTAGAATGCAAAAAACACAAGCTGAAGGCCAAGCTGGTATGTAAATGTGCATGGTCATCGTGAATGGTTGATGGTTGTGATTAATTTAAGTTGGTCTTTGGTGTTGTCATTTTCAGGCAGAAAGATGTTCAAGAATTCCTAAGCTCCATCATGGATAAATAAGTATTGATGATGAGTTACTTAAACTTGAAAGGTAGTCTTCAAGCATAAACGGGAAGAAATTAATGGCATCATAATTGGTTCGTTCTGTATCTCCACACTAGCACAAATCAAACATGTGAAGTGATTTGTAGGACACATTAATATGGCTTGCTCTTTTGTTTTCATCCTTGATTGTCAGGAAGTTGAAACAATCTATCCCAATCATCAGAAAACAGTAATTGTAGATGCTCATGTAGGTCATTCTAAACGAAAGATCATGGCATTTGTTGGAGGTCTTGATTTATGCATGGGCCGATATGATACAACAATACATCCTATTTTTAATACTTTAAAATAATGCACAAAGATGACTACCATAATCCTAACTTCATAGTAAATGATTCAATTAATTTATCAAGAACACTTATTGAATATTGCATTAGTTTTGCATTAATTTATCGATGAATGAACTTCCTCAATAGCACATGATTAAACACTTCATCTTCACAAAGATGACTTCACTCCACTCTCACTCCAACTTCATAAAGACCAAGCTGGAGTGCAACAGGTGAATATTTGAGAAAGGAAAGCAAAAAAGACATGCCATATATATAAGTGTTCACATTCGTTTGTTCTTATTGTTTTAGAAGTATATGTAAGTGTCAATCCAGCTTTACACATGGAAGACAAACAATAAAAAATAAAAAGGAAGTGGATTCTAGCTTTATACATGGTAGTGTTTAAACTAAAAAGTTTTTGTATACTGGTTTCCAGATCAAAGTGTCTAGTTTTGAGCCTAGGATTCCAAAGAAAAAGTTTAAAAAATTTTCCCCTCTCACAGCATTTGTAGACAGAAAGTAAACAAATTTCAAACATACTTACCTATTTTTCCAAACTAACGGCAGGATGTGCGTGGTGTTAGACAGGCTACTGCTGCAATGAAACCCAAATGCAAAGTCAAACATGTGCAATTATTCCCAAGAAAGAAACAAAGCCTAACTAAACAACTATTAATAAACCAAATGAAAAATGAGTTTTCTTATGCAAACAATCAATCTGATTATTCAACTAAAAATTAATCATAAACTAATTAGAGAATCCAAAAAAAGGCTGAATAAAAGCTAAAACCCACAAAGGGGGTAACGAGCTTTTAAATCTATGCATATGTTAATTAAATATTTGAGCTGCTGGTTGGCATGCATCATGAGTGCTCATGAAAGGAAATCCACAGATTAATCCCCTGAGGATTATATTATAAATCTCAAGTAGTCTTTAGAGATTCTTAAATAAACAATAGAGATTGTAGGAACATGAGATAGTACATAATTAATATAAATCTGTATCTCCAAAGAGATATCAACATGAAACTAAAATGCAAAGCTTTTCAAATATGGACATGAACAGGATGATGAGCAAAAATCAATACATAGATTTTCATAAAAATATATGGGAATTCTTGTGGTTCATATACTAGCTTCCTTCTTACTAAATCAAGCACAAAACTTGGTTTATATTGGCTGACCTATCCACATCATTACACAGCATACGGCTGTAAGAAAATCAAACATCATACACAAATTAGGAACCTTGCAAATCCAACCCTTCTTTGGAGCTAAATCCTTTAGTTTATATATTATTCAAAACCCAGATAAGAGCTACTCCAAATCCCATATTAGAGCCACTAGAGTCACTAACATCTAATACCCACATCAACACGTATCAAAATGCATCATATAAAAAAGCATTGGTTAATTTCAACGTAATTAACCAATAAGTATTGAGATTAAAAGATCATACCCCTATTTTAAACAAGATGTAAGCAATACCCTTTCCTAAACTTATATGAGAATGTCTAATGACCCTAATTGCTTCAATGCTGGATCTAGGATGATCAAAACCATTAGCTAACTGTCCAATTTTTTCAACCTGTAAAATGTTAAAAAAGGGGAAATAAACCCAGATTCAATTATTAGCTTAAAAAATCAGATTGCCGTCCAAGCCAATGTGAGATAGAAACACACAGAGACCAAGAGTTGGGAAACTCTTTAAGAATCATCAAAGTTTTACTGTTGTAAATAGATAAACCAGCTCACGTCAAACACATCATAGAAGTTGATTCTAATTTATGCCAACTCATCAATTTATAGATGCTTGTGATTAAATTAGTTGCACAAATGTAATTTATAGCAAGGATTAATTGTGTTCTAGAAATTTTGAAAGATAGGAGCTTTGTGGAAAAATTAACAAAAAAGATTAAACAGAAAAGATATATTGTTTATGAACTAATCAACATAATATACACTGATATGGACATATAAGAGAGGAAAGTCAACGAACGTATTAAAAATCCAGGAAGTAGATAAAATGTTACATTTGATAAAATAGACAACAATTATGTGTAGAGACTAGTCCTCGATTCGTAAATGGATGAGTATGCATCTAACAATATAGAAGGATCAATTAGCAACAATCTAGAGACTAATACTCTTAATAACCTACCTAGTTTTAAAGCTGTACTTTAATCTCTATGTATTTTTGCTACTCACAACAGATAGGTTAAGTCATAATTACCTACACTTAGTGGACTGATTTTTAAGCAATAGAGAAGCAATCACTGCCATTAGGTTTTGCATCCATGTCAAAGATTTAAACCCTACAATCTACTTCCCAATCACAACACCAAAAACTATTACCAGTTAAGCTGGCTGAAACAGTCTCGCAAGCACAATATTACAACAAATAAATTTTAGGACTCTGTCCTAAAATTCTCCAAAGCATCAATCAAAATCTCCTCCATTTCATTTATCATGCAACATTCTTTAGAGGCTTGAGACTTTGAAAAGCCATATCTAGAGAAGGCCATAGATGTAATTAAAGACAGAATCTTCCAAAATTGTGGCATGTATTGGGAGGAAGCAGGAAAACCCAATTTATAAAATAGAAATGGAAATGATAATGGAATTGATTTTAAAAAGAAAGAAAAACAAACTGCAACCTGTTTGTAATTTTTGCACAAGAAAGGACAACACAACAACGACAATATAGAAGTAGCAAAAATAGAGAAAAATATGCAAACCATGCACTTCATGCAAATATGGAGAGGAAGAATTAATGTTTCTAACATATGGAGAGAAATACATTTTAGTATTAAATCCATGAAGATACGAATATAACTTACCTAGGGAAAAATTCACACACCAACACTTGTTAGTGTATGAACTTAGGTTGTTTTCTTTTTTTTAATTTTTTTTTAATCGAAGAGCCAATAGCCACACACCTAGTAGCCTTGTCTCAAGTTTATTAAAAGAACCCTCACTTACGGTGGAGGAATATCAAAAAAACAAACTCAAAGAATCAAAAGAACCAAAAATTACATCTCTCTAATAGAAACCATCCCCAACCGATCCATGCGGATTAAGCCTCTAAGACGACTATTATCCAAAACCTCTGCAACCTTAAGGCCAATATTCCCTATTACTGGACAAAAATCATGAAGAGGCCCACAACCAATCCAATTATCCATCCAAAAATTCACATTCCCATTACCCACCAAACATTTCGAATTTTTAATAACTCTCGGCATTAATTTTGCTACTCCTTTCCAAAACCTTGTACCCTTTTGCACTTGAATAGCCTTATATACATGATCTTGGCCAATATATTTCTTCTTAAAAAATTGAGCCCAAAGAGAATCTCCCTTCAACAATTTCCAACCGAATTTCATAAATAAAGATTCCTGCACCTCCATCAAGTCTCTAACACCAAGCCCTCCTTCTTCCACAGGCTTACAAATCACATTCCACGACACCCATTTTCTTTTTCTAATCTCCGAAGAGGAACCCCAAAGAAAATCAGAGAAAATGTTTCTTATCCTGTCATAAACTCCTTTTGGAATTTTTAAAACTGAAAGCATATGAATTGGAATGCTATTCAGTACATGTTTTAGTAGAATAATCTTTCCCCCAAATGATAAAAGCTTTCTTTTCCACCCCGCCAATTTTTTCTGAATCTTTGACAAGAAACCATCAAATAAATTAATTTTGAGCCGACCCACATACAAAGGAATACCAAGATAACCACAAGGCCAACTCCCCTCTACAAAACCCGATAACCTCTTTATATCCCTTTTACGATCCAAACCAATAGAATTAGAAAAATAAATCATTGATTTAGTAGGACTCATCAATTACCCCGACATCTCTTCATACCGATGTAAAATTTCCATAATCCTTCTAATAGCAACCTTACCACCATTGGCAAAAACCAAAACATCATTAGCATACAAAAGATGTGAAATGAGTGTTCTGCCACCTGAATGATAACACTTGATTCGACCCATCCTGAATTGTTGATTCACCATGCGCGAAGGAATTTCCTGAGACAAAATAAACGAATATGGTGATAGTGGATCACCTTGCCTTATTCCCCGTGATGCCTGAAAGAAACCTTTAGAGCCACCATTCAACATAATCGAGTAACAAGGAGAAGAAATAGCATTACATACTAAATTCCTCCAATTCTCGGAAAGACCCAAACGACGTAAAACTTCCATAAGGAATTTCCGGTTAACACGATCATACGCCTTTGCCATATCAATCTTCAACATCACATTCCCACCTCGAACCTTTCGATTTATTCCTTGTACCAACTCCTGTGCCAAAGCCATATTGTCAAAAATACTTCTTCCTGGAATAAACGCCGCTTGCTCCTTCGAAATAATTTTACCAAGTACCGGAGCCAAACGATATACCATATTCTTTGTCATGATCTTATACACCACAGAACAAAGACTAATTGGCCTGAATTGCCCAAAACCAATAGGCTCCTCCATCGTAGGTAGTAAAAACAATTGTGTTGCTCCGAAAAATTTTGAAAAAGGTTGCCCTGCAAAAAATTCCTCAGCCATCTCCACAAGGTCCTCTTTCACAATATCCCAAGCCAATGAAAAGAAAGAAGCCGAGTAACCATCCGGACCCGGACTGCTGTCTACCGGAATAGACTTTAGAGCCTTCTGCACTTCTTCAACAGATGGTTGTTTACAAAGTTCTGTATTTTCTGCTGCTGTTACAATGGATGCAATAATTCCATTTCCGAACCCTCTGCATTAACACTGGAGCATGTAAACATCTGCTAAAAATAGTTTACTGCTTCTGTATGAATCTGATCACTATCGTCCAGCACTCTACCATCTTCCAACAACATTTTTCCAACTTTATTTTTTGAATGTTTAACTCGTAAAGCAACATGAAAAAACTTTGAGTTGGAATCCCCTTCTAAAAGCCATTTTATCCGTGACTTTTGACATGCCAACATTTCTTCCTGGTTTATCCACTGCAAATGTGACTGTTTAGCTTCCAAAAGCTCCATTTCTATCTGCTCCAAACCACTTTGTACCAGCTCTTCTTCTAGCAAGTGAACCCGGTCACCTAGTTTTTGAATCTCCACATCAACACGACCAAACACTTCTTTATTCCATTTCATTAACTCGCCTTTTAAATATTTCAATTTTTTCCTAATCCGCTCCATAGCATTCCCCTCAAAAACCTTAACCCAACAACTTTTCACCAAAGGAAGAAATCCCTCATGTGTACCCCAAATACGGAGAAATCGAAAAGGCTTCATATATTGCTCTTGTTGACTGGAAAAATTAAGCACCATAGGCGAATGATCAGAAGATGTCCAAGGCAGATAACACAAACCAGCTCCCTCAAACTCATTTAGAAATTGCACATTCACCAGACTACGGTCTAATCTTGCCCAAATCCTCCTACCACCAAGCCTTCCATTACATCATGACAATCGGTTTCCTTTCGAATGAATATCCAATAATGCACAATCATTAATGCAATTATTAAAATCCATCTTTGCCCGAGGTGCCCGAAACACCCTTCCTACTTTTTTCACTATCACTACGAATAATATTAAAATCTCCCCCAACCAACCATGGTAACCCTTGAGGATTTTGAAGCCTGAGATATTCCCATAATTCAACCCTTTTATCCCGGAAGCAACTAGCATAGACAAAAGAAGCAAACAAACGTCTTGACCCAAAAGAAAACCATCCTGAAATAGCTTGATCCGAACATGAAGACAGCTGAAAAACCACCTTCTCTGCCCAAAAAAGCCAAACTTTCCCACCCACTTCTGAATTATTAACAAAAAATGGCATTCTCAACCATCTCGCCCATCTACGACATTTATTCGCACTAATAAAAGGTTCTAAAATAGCCACCACCAACGAACAACTTTTATTCAAAATACGCCGAAGTCTAAATTTCGACAAACCAATGCCCCTAATATTCCAAATAAGAATAGACATAAAGAATTATTATTTTTTTGAGCGAGTACGACGCTCTAGAGCAATTATGCAATTCTGGATCAGAATCAAAATTCTTTTCCGCCAACTCATTTAATTCTCCCTCTTGTTCTCCATCAGAAACTATTCGAAAAAGGCCAGTCTCATTCCTCAGGTCAGCTTCTATAAATTCATTTTCTCTAGCCAGCCTTCCCATCTCAAACTCCAAGGCCTCATCCACCAAACGCAAACCACTTCTAGGACCCGATTTACTCATACTCTGTTCCATCTCTGATTCAGAGCTATCTTCACCGTCCACATCACTCCATTTAGTCGGGCTCACAGCTTGATTAAATACCGGCAGTATTACCTCTAGCAACCCTGCATGATCTTTATCTTGTCTACATCCCTCCTGGTTCCATTGTACATCATTCAACATAGGTATTTCTAACTCTTTCTCTATTTCCCCATCCTCACACTTCTCATAAGCCACACCCAAATTTGAAATAAATAAAACTGCTCCCTCTTTTCCAACCCCTTCCTTTTTACGTGAATGAATTCTATTCAAAATCTCCATCCGCCGAGACTTTGATGATTCTCCTCTTTCCACCTGCGTTGTCTTCAACCCATCCTTCTTTGCTACATTTTTTACTTCTTTCCATATCACTTTCCCTTTTTTTTTTATTTCCCCCATCTAAATCAATAGATTTTTTCTGCTTCAAACTGGTTCCCCTTGTGCAGTTAGCATCATTATGCCCCTGTTTTCGACATGAACAACAATACTTTGGCAAAGCTTCATAAAAAACCTCTTGATAATGACTTAGCCGACCTTGAGGAGGGCCCAACCAAAACGACTTCCTCAGCAGAACAGAAATATCTATCTCCACACAAATTTGTGCCATTTCAGGCCGTGTGACACATGTCGTCGCATTATCCCTTTTCAAGAATTTTTCGAATCCATCTACAATACTCCTTAATATTGATTCTTGAAAATAATTTGGAGGAAGGCCTGGTAAATTCAGCCAAACTGGAACCAGAGAGAGTCTTCCTCTTCTACAAAATCTGGAGACCAATGGAATACCCTGAAAGGTACCCCAAGCACCTCCGAATTTCCTCTTGCCATAATCGAAATAAAGGCTTCTTCTTGACTCATCCTCACTAGAATATTTCTTGGATTTTGCAGTTGCCCAATAACTGGTATTTTTCTCAAACCCCAACGAGCTTGAATAAAACCCCTGATTTGGTCAAGAGATGGCCTTCTCTGTAAAAATTTCAAAACCACTAAAAATCTGAATGGTTCAGCCGATAGTTGCACCTCTATTTTTGAAAACACAAAAAACATCTCCCCCTCATGGAACTTTGGATCCCTATGCGGAATCACAACTAAAGGAAGCATCTGTGGATTCGAACCCACAACATCTACAAACCGATGAATATGTGCCTCCCCTTGATCTGTGGAACTATCCACTTTGCCTTCTCCAATCTCTGGTTGAAAAATCCCTCCTTTCCCACAACCCCCCATTGGCGGCTAAGGGCCAACGCCCAGAGCCATGAAAGAGCACCCAAAATCGCCTCAACATTTAAGAGAAAAAAGACCTAGTAATGAACACCTCGTATGAACTTAGGTTGTTAACACGTAGCCAAAAGTTGAAATTCTTAGAAGTCTATAAACCAGTATCAAAGGTCAATTATGCTACTCAAATTCTATAACGTCCATGTAGAAAAATCCCCGCCAAATCCATATACCTAAACCCCACACATGTATGGGCAGCTTATGGAAAATGAAGCCAAGAGCCCATGTGGAGGTATAGGAGTGAAGGGGGAAATAAGCAAATTAGACCACAGAAACAAGGAAACAAGCATACAAGCACAAGCTCTATCACATTAACCTAATTATTTGGGAACAAGAGGGGTGTAAATCTCTGAAGCCCCAAAACAGAGTGCAATGCAGAATTTTCTACACTACCATGGATAGCTAGCAGCTTTAATACATTCATGCTCTTAAACATCCCTCATTTAACCACAATCTCAACTACATAAACCAAGCATACTAGAGTTGAAGAAAACTTGAGAAGAAACATCACCTCTTTTGTAGAAAGCATAGCATAAATAGCAAATTACTATCAAGGCTTCCCACTAAAATTCTAATTGAACCTACTAATATAAAAAAAAAAAAAAAAAAAAAGTTGTAAGTTTGGGGGTTTGTGATGGCTTGCAAAATTTCATATTGCAGATTTTACAAGTTCGCTCGAGCGGAGGCTTTTGGCCGCTCGAGCGAATTCAGGCAGATTCAAACGCTCGACTGCCGCTCGACAGGGAGCTCGAGCGGGTTGCTGAAAAACGAAGATCGCTCGAGCAGAGACATTGGCCGCTCGAGCGAAATCAGGCAGAGTCGAACGCTCGATGTGCGCTCGATAGGACGCTCGAGCGAAATCAGGCAGAGTCGAACGCTCGACTCGCGCTCGACACCCCGCTCGAGCGAACATCGTATTTTGACGGATTTTAGGTTTTCCGCCGTGGGACCATATAAAAGCCATTTTTCACTCTAGAGCCGCGGGTTTTGACTGGAGAACACTCTTTGGGAGAGCAAAACATAGCTAGAGGGATTCAAATCATTTGTTTTGGAGACGGAATTCCAATTTATTGCACGTACGTTGGATTCATACACGAGCACAGACGGGAGAAAAGCGTTGAATCGTTCCCTTGAGCTTTTGACGACGAGTTGAGGCTGCAAGGAGGATTTTTCAGTGTTTATTTTCTTCTTCCCATCTTCTCAGAACAATTATGGTGAATTCGTTTATGTTGAATTCAATTTCTAGCATGAGCTAAATTTTCTTCTTTCTAGGAAAACGATGTAACCTAATTCCGAACTATGCTTGTTTGTCCATGCTAATTTAATGCAATTCTCTCTTTGTTTATCTGATTTATTCTGAGTTTAATGCTTCTAATTAACTGGCCATTGATTAGATGATTATTAATCTTGTGATTTGCTATCGAAAGAGGGAATCATAGGATAGATCTTGGATATTTCAGCATAGGTAAGTATAGAGATCGAAAGACTTGTATGAACCTGTGTAGTAATTAAATCATTGGTCTTATTGCGTTCTTGATTATTTAATTTGCATACTCTTGTGTGAATTGATAAACTAGAATCACTTCCAATTGACTATCGAAAGAGGCTTTTGGATGAATTAGAGATTTGCTAATAGACAAAAGAGGTTTAAGTTAAATTAGCTGGATGAGAAAAGCATAGTGAAGAATTATGGTGAAATCGATTTCCTAGAAGTTTTCTTCCCTATTGAATTTGATCTTTGAAAGTCAGTTTTATTTTCTTTGCTTATTTCTCTTTGAGTTGATCTAAGTTTATTTGCAACTACAAAAACCTTAGCGATTCCTCTAGATAAAATTGAGATTAGTATAATTTTGGTATTTGGCAAGAGTAAGGTACCAATCCCTGAGGACGATACTCTACTTATTACTTTACTATAAAACTACGATACTGTGCACTTGCAGTTTTGCACCGGTCAAGTTTTTGGCGCCGTTGTCGGGGATTGATTTATTCTTATTCTTTTTGTCAATATCGATACAAAGTAATCTTGGTTTTAATTTAGAATTTTGTTTT